>NW_028258137.1:3104629-3415092 GCF_053883595.1 Heterocephalus glaber
ACCCCCGCAAGGTGCTCTGGAGGAGCGGTCTGTGACTTGTTTTGGTTGTTTCAATTTCTGAGGCAGGGTCTCACCATGGAATCCAGGCTGGCCCTCAACTGACAGTGAAGCCCTGCCTTCCCTCCAGAGCACCAGAACGCCCAGCTGTCTGTGTTCTGCCCGTGTGGCTCACTGTGGCAGGGGGGCCCCAGGCTGGCCCAGGCGTTACCGGGATCACGCTGCCTGTTCCCAGCGAGGTCGGTCAACAGGAAGTGCTTCCTGTAGCCAAGAGGAAGAGCAGAGGGCTGCCCACGCGTGCACACACACAGGCACACACGCCGCTGCTGATGTGAGAACAAGGAAGGAACTGCCTCACACTGTAACCACTGCAAGAGAAATCCTTTTTCCCCTCCGTGGTATTCTCTCTTTCCCAAAGCATTTTCTTCTTAGTTTTCCACTGTTCATTTTTTCCAACCCACCCTTTATCTTCCTTTGTTTACATTGAAAGCTGCCTTCACTTTCGTTTCCCAGAAATGCTGTTTTTGGGTTATTTTTGGTGAGGTTAATTTGCCCACGTGACCCGGCAGCTCAACTCAGATGCTCTCTGACTCATGCCGGCAAGGCGAGGAGCTCGTCAGGCTGGACGTGCAGCACACGGCCGATGGGTCCCACATGCTGCCGTCTACTGCCTTGGGCTGCAGCTTCCCTGCCTCACCAGCCCACCACGCTTCATTTCCCAGTGATGACCAGCGTCCTGCACTGGGCCCGCTGACAACGACCCTTTCCTTGGCAACCTGTCCCCAGCCCTCCTCCCCGGGGCAGTGGGCCTGTCTGCCGGGGCTCAACAGCAGCTGTGCACTCAGAAGGCCCCTCGATGGCCTCCGGGCTACGTACAACCAACACCACCCCAGTGGGGACTTCTGGCTGCTCAGGGAGGTGGGGACATTTTTGTTGTGGTCTTGGTTTGTTCACTGTGGGTTCCCTGCGGTGCCTGCCATGCAGTGGGCACGGATGCATCTGTAAAATGTGTAAGTGTGTCACCAAAATGTAATGACATTCAGGACAAACCAATAACAACCATCTAAGGAGCATCCCCCAGAGGGAAGCCAGAGCAGCTTCTGGGGTCACAGCAGGCCCGCCAGCCCCACTGCCTCCTTCCCTTCCAACCTTCTCCAGGAAGGGGCCGGATGGTCTACCCTCGGGTGTACACACACACACACACACACACACACACACATGCACGTCAAACCAACACGAGCCCCACTGTGAACATCCTGTGTGGGCTTTTTTTGATGCCTATATAGAGCTCCTCACCATCAACTGCAACAGGTTCAAACCCCTGGACCTTATTTTCACAGTCCTTCTGAATTTTTAGTCTCTGTTACACACAGTCTTACTTTCCATTCTTCCCAGGGCAGAGGTGCTCAGCAAGCAGTGCATCTGTCCCTGAGGGGACTCGTGACCCCATCTGGAGGCATTCTGGGCTGTCCTAACAGGGTGAGGGTCCTGCTAGTATCCCACTCGGGGCCAGGGATGCTGAAGCCGCCACGTGCACAGGGCAGCCCAGCTGGGCAGGGAGAGCCACCTCTGCTAGCCCTTGCACCCCACGACTAGCCCTGCACACAGACAGGCCTGCAACCCCTGCATCCTCCAGCACAGACCCCAGCACTGCACCTTCCCAGTCCCGAGACAGTGCCCAGCAACAACAGGTGGTGGGCAGCGTCTCAGTGATGCGACAGGATGAAGCAAACCCCAGTGAAGCAACAGAACTTCACAAGCAAGACTAGCTCTGCCACAGCACACTGGACCATCTGTACTGCAGATAAGGGACAGGAAGGCACCCAGCGTTCACCACGAGGCTTCGGCTCTCCAGATTGCTGGGGGACAGGGTCAGAGCACAGCCCTGTGACATGCAAAGGACACCCCCAGACCCCTCCAGCTTGCTTATGGACAAGGCGGCAACACTGTCCATATTTGCAAAGCACTGGAAACAAGCACCATCCACATGAGACCAGATCAACAAAACAAACACCACACACAGGGCACTGGGGTCAGGTCTGAAAAGACAGAAAGGGACAGAGCCAGCTGTTGCTGTCATGGGACTGCTACGGCACAAGTTTAAAAAGCCAGAAAAAGCCCGGTGCAAACAGAGAGCCTGTGATGTACAGGTACAAAGTGAGAGACCCTGGTGGAGGTGGGGGCAGGAGATGCCAGCACGGGGCCACACTTAAGGTCGTCTCCACCAGTACTGACCGTGTGTGGTCAGTGTGACCTTTGCAGTCACTGCTGTCTGCACAGGTCAAATTGTCTCCACATGAAAAACTGAACTGTGCTTCTCACGCCTTCTCCACAGCCAGCAGGGGGCAGAAGCAAGCAGCCAGCAGCCAGAGGTGCAGGGTCCCTCAGACCAAACCAAGGGGCTGCGGGGCTTAGGCGGCTGCCTCCAGGCCTCCTGCACCTCCGCTGGGGATGGAAGGAAGAGCACCTACCATGCCAGGCGTCCAGGAGTGTTACCTAGATGGCTCTAAGGCACTCAGACCTGGAAAAGCAGTCAATACTCAAAGCTGATGCTCACTACTATCACTCCCGGTGTGGCCGGGAAGGGCTCTCTCCCCAAGGGTCCCTGCCACCCAGGAGCACTCCAGCCACAGCGGGCACTGGGCAGAGCCCCACACAGCTCCCAGGTCCCGAGGCCTGCGCTTGAGTGCAGGAGGCTCACTCCTCCTTCACACAGCCTGTCCTCACGAGCAGCTCCGGGCAGGTGCACACCTGCAATCACAGCTACTCAGGCGCCTGCAGCAGGAGAGCCAGCCTGGGCCACTCAGAAAGACCCTGTCTCAACTTAGAGCAAAGAGAAAGTGCTGGGGACACAGCTCAGTGGTAGGCAACCCTGAGTTCGACCCCCAGTATTGCAAACAAAACAAAACCAAACAAAAAAGAGGTCCACCATGACAAGCAATCAGCTATTCTACCAAAACCAGTGTGTGGCAGCTCAGTAAGCTATTTAGGGATCCAAACTACAGTTAAACAAACCCCTCTCTGGAGTCAGTGCTCGGAAGGCTACTGGACAACGGTCTCACCTTTGACTAGGTGCCAACTGGAGCCACTGGACAGGACGTGAGCAGTGTATGCTCTGACTCGAGCCTGCCTGGGGGTCTAAAACAGAACACTTCGAGGCAAGGTGCAGGCAAGGGCCGTGTGCAGGGACACACCCTACCGCATCCTCCCTTCTGGGCACTGGGCTGGAACCCAGGCCTCACACAGCAGGCAAGTGCTCTAACACCAAGCTACAGCCCCAGCCCAACCCCTGCCTTCAGAAGGGTGAAAGTAAACATAACCTCTGGAGGAAGATTAACAGTTGGATATGTAAATAAATTTACAAACATGTGAATAAATGTTATGCAGCCTTTCCAAAGTAATCTCAGAAAACAAAAGGCACGAGAATGCTCACAGACCAGGGAGAAGGAACAGCAACTGTGCATGACACCAACGGGCTGGAAAGGAACAAAAGAAACCCCAGCAAACTGTGAACTACAGCACTTATCTCCAGGGAACTTTTTTTTGGCGGGGAATGGTGATGGTGGTGTTCCGCAGCTCACGCTGGCCTTGGATTCACTATGTAGCCCACCCAGGCGGGCCCCGAACTGTAACCTTCCTGCCTCAGACTCCAGAGCACTGGGATTTCAGGCATGTCCCACCAAGCCCAACTCTCCAGGTAACTCTGATTTTGTATTTTTGTTTTCCAATTTTTCTATAAAGAACAGTCGCTGCTTTTAGAATCAGAAAACAAGCTAAAGATTAAGTTTAAGCAGGAAGACCTTCATACAAGCTAGGAAGGATTTGGAAAGCACAGCCATTCAGGGTGGTGGGATTGGCCTCAGACACAACCTACAGGGCCTTGCGCTGGGGTGCGGCCAGTGGAGATCTGAGGTTGGAAACGCTGGGGCACAAAGCACAGGGAGTAGAGCCTGCAGCGGCTCCACCACACTCCCCTGCCCACCACACATAGAGCCCAGCTCCAGACAGGAAGGGGCAGCATCTGTTAGAGACGTTTAAGTTTACGTCGAGGTTTGAAAAAAAAAGAAACTATAAAATTAAAAAAGAAAACTGATTTGCAAGCATTTTACTAAAACAGTCATTATGTGTCTCTAAAAACCAGAACAAGAAAATAGATAGTTTAATAGTGAAAGCCATTTGCTGACTTAGGCCAAGTGAAAGCCAACACTAACCAAAAAAACATTTTCCACATAAAAACATTCCTTTTATTATTCCTTACCCTAGAACTCTACCCATTAAAAAATACAGGGAGGAAAAAGAAAAGGAAAGAGGAAAATGATGAGTGCTCAGAGTCTTGGCAAAGGCGGATGCGCCCGCAGCACAGGCAGAGCAGGCTTCTCCCAGCCGCCTGGGCAGCACAGCCTCCAAGGAGCCAGGACTGCACCCCTCGGCGCCAGGACAGCCAGACCCAGCAGAGGACGAGGTGCAACTGCCCGAGTCCTGGAAGCCCTGTCGGGAGACTGCCTCAGGAAGTAGCAGGAATCGGAGTCAGGTCCCCTGGGGGGGGTGGTCTGACGCACCTCGGCACAGGTCTGCCCTGTACAGATGGAGGTGCGGGCTGCAAAAGATGCCCCGCTCCTGCCTTGGAGCAGACAACCATGCTGCCCAGTGCCCCTCCTCCCTCTCACCGCGCAGGAGACCTGCACTGTGGACCGGGTGGACCAGGCCCTACAGCACGAGACTGCACGCACACAGACAGCCCAAGTGCCAGGAGAGCTGGCAGCAGGGTCCTGAGCTACGGGAAGCTGCCAGCGGGGAAAGCGGAGCTCCTGAGCTATGCCCGTGCAGCTCTACTTGGGCACCAAGCCCTAGACCTCTCAACCCCGATCCTCACCCGCGCCCACTCCAGGACTACACGGCCAGGAACAGCAGCTCTTACACCGGGGTCTGTCCCACAGCACCTGTCAACCACGCCACGAGGCTCACAGTCAGGCCAGTCTACTGCAGAGGTGAAAAACAGCAAGCTGAGGGCCGGGTGTGGTGGTGAACATCTGTAATCCCAGTACTTGGGAGGCTGAGGCAGTGGGATCACTGTGAGTGCGAGGCCAGCCTAGCCTTCACAGTGGGCTCAAGCCAGCCTGAACTACACAGTGACCCTGTCTCAAAACAAAACAAAACACAAACAAACAAACAAACAAAAACCCCAATGAGTTGGATAGGACTGGGGCGCATGGTGCTCCTCCTGCTGGCTGCACCCTCCCGACTCAGGGCCACGGTCTCTGCTCCAGCAAGCCCTGGTCTCCTGGCAGGTCACCCATGGGGGAGGCTGGGGACACCAAAAACTTGCTGTGCATGAGCTGAGACACAGGCACAGGGGCAGTGCAGGCACAGCGTGTGCAAGGGCTCAGGCCAAAGGGGCACAGAGCCCAGCAGGACAGCAGGTCCAGGCAGTGCCCAGAGAGCTTGGCCGCCATACTGAGTGTGTGGGCCAGGGAGGGAGGCCACGGAGCCGACGCCGCAGAGACCCGGAGCTGCTATCAGGGAAGCCTGGGCCAGGGGGCCGGAAGGACAAACAGACCAGGACCAAGGGCAGAGGTGGGGCAGGCCGGTTACCTACAAGGAGTAAGACAAAGTCTCTGGATGACTGCAGCAAAAACAAAACGGACCTGTACTCCCCGCTCCCTGAGAGGCTGAGGCAGGAGGGTTTCGAGCTGGAGCCCAGCCTTGGAAACTCAGACCTAACAGGACCCTGCCTCAGAGTAAAGGGCTTACAGAGTGAGGAGCTGGAAAGGAGGGCGCGCTGTGCATGCAGTCGGTCGGGTGTGACGGTCTCCGGCCCGATCCGCAGTACGGAGAAGCCACAAGGCGTTTCTTTCTTTTTGTCCTTTTTGCACCTGGGATTGAACTCCGGACCTTGCGCTTGCCAGGCAGGCACCGGAACCACTGAGCTAAACCCCTGACTACAAGGGTTTTCTTGCAGACTTTGAACAATGACACTGGCTTCACCCAAGGGGGCGCCCTCCTCACCAAGTGTGACCCGGGGAAGGGGTGGGGTAGGTCAGGCTCACGCCTGTCCTATGAAACCCTTTCCATCAACCCACCGACTCCCTGGCAGATCGCCCCATATCTAAATCCGTCTACAGATGTGCAGCCCACTAGTGGCCCTCATGGTCGCATGCAGGGAGGCGGGACAAGGAGCAAGTGTGCGGGCGGGAAAGGGCAGCTCCTGCTGGGCACGGGGTGGGGTGCGTGTGTGCACACACATGTGCGCGTGACAGCGCGGGCCCAGGTGGCAGAGGAAGGCAGCGCAGGAAGCGAGCTCATCCCCTCGGCCGGGCCATACCAGGTTCAGAACAAACCGGGGAGCTCCTCCGGCCTCACCTCGGGGAAGCCCAGGGCAGGCTGAGGGCGACCCGCAGGCTGACCCGCAGGACTACGCTACGCTCTGGCCCGAGGGGCTCGCCCAACATACGCGGGTGGACGCAGCAGGCCCGGAAGCAAAGCCAAGCTCACGCGGGCACGGGGCTCGGATCTGGGGGGGAAAAGACATATTATTCAACGGATGGCACTGGGACAAATGGACTGTCATCTGGAAAATATCAAACCAGCTTTGTACCTTACCCCAAATCAATTCCAGATGACCTGTTCAATGTAAAAAAAGAAACTATACAGGCTCCAGACCAGAAGACGCTGCAGGGGAATGTCTTTGGAATGCATGTTGCATTATGTACACAGAACACGCACAGAACACGCGTGTGTGTTGTAAGATGATGATGGGTAACATACACAACTTATAATGAATTTCTACCTATGTCCAAACCCAGAAGTCATGGCAAAAAAAGACTGATAAACGTAACATTTTAAAAAAAAAAAAAACTACATTGCGAAGTTGAAAGATTTTAAAAACTGTAGAGCAGGTACTCCCAGTTCCCACTAAAGATAATTCCCTTGAATGGGAAACGGCTTCTAAAACATGAAGGCAAGAACAGTTCAGCAGCGACGGAAGGGGACATAAAAGCACACCAATGACCAATGAAGTGGCCCCCAGAAAGCTTCCATGGCACTCTCGAGGCTTTGAGGCGGGGGTCTCCAGCCGAGTGCCGTGGCGGTCTGCCATCAGCAGTCAGGGTGCAGTGCCAGCCAGGGCAAGGGGACCCAAGTCTGCTCCCCGATTTCTGTCCTACACTCATCCAAAGGTACTCAGCCAAGTGGGAAAGGTCACTCCTGCTGTCTGTGACACACAGGTGACGTGCCAGTTATCACATAAAGGACAGCACACTGTTCACAGCGTAAAATGGGAATAAGGTGGCCATCAACACGACCGACTCGCTGGACCCCCAGGACAGCACAGGAGGGGACGTTCCTCACACAGCAACAGAGCCCCACCAGCCCTGGACAGGTGGATGGCCACACGTGCAGGGCAACCCTGTCTCCCATCTGGAAGTCCCCAGCCTCTGGAGAGTTCTAGAGAGCCATACGTGCAGGGTGAGCCAGACGGCAGGTGAGAGGATGAGGGCCTTGTTTCCTAAGTGAAAAATCAAGTTCCCTATAGGAGGTGAGAACAGGACAGCACCAGACCCCTCAAGTGCTGCGTCCTCCCCCTGGCTGCTGTGGGGCAGGGGCACTTTTCATCTGGGATCCTCCTGCACCTTTCCAATTTCCTACCTCTGATAATGCTTGTCTGCTTCAAAGTTTCCTCATTTAAGAGGCCACTGGATTCTCAATAAAAAGTTATTTTAATCAAACAGGTTAAGAGGCCAAAGGGAGGTTACAGGCGCCCGGGGACAGCATGGAGAGAACCACAGGAGCGGGCTAAACGCTCAGAATCCCATCACGGTCACAGTAGGACGGTCCTGTTTGTGTCTGTCTACAAGGCGTCTAAAGGGACTTCCTGGGAATGTCCCCCAAGTGTCCCTGGAAATACCTGGGCGAGGCATGGCAACCTCACTGCACACAGGGCAGGACGAGGGCGCGAAGCACAGAAGCCTGGCCAGCAGCTGTAGGCCCTGCTACTCAGAGGCGGAGGCAAGCATGAGGCCAGCCTGGGAGACTCAGCAAGATCCTGCCCCCAATAAAGATTAAAAAGGGCTGGGGTGCAGCTCAGAGATAGAGGTCCCTTGGGTTCCAACCCCAGTACCAAAAATCATTGAAAAAAAGCAAGAGGAAGAGGAGCTGGCTGAGGCGGACAGTGCTACAGCAAAGGCTCTGTTTTGTTTAAAAAGCCAATCAGAGAACCATGAACATGTTTCTGGGCTGAGCAGAAAAACAGTGGCGTTCAAAGACCAGCCAGGGGAGGAAGGAGACAGGAACTAGCAGAGTTCAGACCCTGTCCTCACCACCTCTGAGGAAGCAGCACAGACCCAAAAAGAGGTCAAGGATGGGCATCAGGGCCTGAGGAAGGCGTCCCAAGGGCTGGGGACTTTTCGGGGAGCCTGCGAAGCACCTGCCTAAGACCCAGAGCAGTCTGCTAGTTACCCGGTCAGGTAGCCCAGGGCTGCTAGAATGCTGACTACGGCAACCATACTGCCTCTCCTGTGCCCTTTCCTCCCTTTACATAACTCAGGCCTCCTACCTCAGAACAGCACAGAAACTGTCCGGAGCGCACCCACTTCACCAGCTTCTGACTGTCTCCTGGCTGCGGCTAGGCGAGGTTCCAGCGTATCAAGGGTCGCACATCTCCAGGGCTGGGAAGGAGACCGGCTCGAAGGAGGAGCCCCAGCCTGCCGTGAGGTGTGCAGTCCAAGCTCCGCCCCTGCAGCAACCCAGGGGGCGACCCCCACCCCTGCACCAGCTGGAGCCCGCCCGACTGCCACCAGCTCCTTTTTCTCAGATCTGATCCCGCCAGGGGACTCAAGCAGGAATCAGCTTTTGTTTTTGTGTCTCCTATCTGAGGGGTGCAGCTGCCAGCCCCACGCACTAGCCCGAAACCTCCCTTCTGCAGCTGTAAAGTGCACAGAGATTTGCTGGAAAACCAGGTATCCCAAGGGAAAGGAAATGAGCAAGATGATGCCTCAACAATCAGGGCAGGGGCCGGGGATTTAGCTCAGTGGTTTTGCCACCTGCTGCACAAGTGCAAGGACCCGAGTTTGATCCCTGGTACCAAAAAAACAATCAGGGCACCCTGCTCCTAGGTACTCAGCTTCACTGTCTGCAAACATGCACACTTGTGACCACCACGTCCCCACCACATCCCAACACACACAGATCCCCAGGTCTCCGGAGCACACTTCGAGCCGGGACAAACAGCTGCTCACATGGGAGCCAGTGGCCTTCACTCAGTGTGAGGGCACAGGACAGTGACTGGATGCCTCGAGGCCCCTGCCCTGCACAGAGGACGTCCAGTGTCCGTGCCTCAGACTTCCTCAGGGGCGCAGGATGGGCATCCTGACCTTGCAAAGCACCCCAGCCCGGTGCATCAGTGTTCCCTCCGGTGCTGTCACGGAAGGAGCCCCAGGCAGGGACAGCGGTGCCCTCGGGTGGCCACAGCAGGCAGGTGAGGTCAGCCTAGGCTCCCTCAGGTGGCTGTCAGCTGGAACAGGCGGGGTTAAAGGAGGAGAAGCCTCACGTGGTAGCCACAGGGCAGATGGCTTCACCTCTGAACTGCAGCAGAGAAGCAGGGCGCAGGCCTCCGCCGATGGCCAGCGGCTACCCCTCAGCACCTATGTGAGTCAGCAGCTACACAATGGGCCAGGCGAGTGCTGGAGGCCACAGCGAACAGCGCCAGGCTGGGCCACAGGGACACACACCCTGAGGAGATCACCACCTGCTGCACTCCCCAGCGGCACTGTGGAAGCCGTGTCAGCACTGGGGAAACACTCACCCTGGATGAGCGGGCACACGCCTGTCCTGGGCTCAGTAGGCTGAGGCAGGAAGCACGCAGGATCTGGGTCAGCCTGGGCAACTAATAAAAAGGACTGTGGCTGTAGCTCAGTGGTAAGTGCTTGTGGAGTACGCACGAGGCCCTGGTTCAAGCCCCAGTAGCACCGAAAATAAAAAAGAATAAAATGAAGCCCATGCAGTAGTTCCGCCGTTCCCCACACTGGGCTGCTCAGACACCTGCCAGAAGCCCGGAGACACCTCCCTCGGGAACCCACAAGGACAATCCACTGACTGTGAGGTGCAAGGGAGCACACCACAAAGAACAGCCAGAGTCAGCACCGGAAAGCACCCAAATCCCTGCCCGGGCGACTGCACACGGTCCTGGTACACAGCCCTGGGAGGGAGGGCACAGGCCGTGTGGCCCCACTCTGAAAAATGACCCGCAATGAGAACCCAGGGACAGAAAGCAGGGAACGGGCACTGGGGCGCGAAGAATGGGGCACCTGCTCACGGGTCGCAGAGGACGGGGTGAGGCAAGTGATCTGAATATAAACAGGGGTGACGCACGCAACTCCGATGACACTGAAACCTCTGAACAGTGCACTTCAAAAAGCAGCCACATGCTGTGTTTTCTACCTCATGGAGTACACAGCACAGGACCACGACACAGGTCCTACTCAACTGTTCTGAAATCCTGGCCCTCCACTTCGTGGGACTGAGCACCACAGCACCACGCCGTCTACCACCAGCCTTGCAACTGTATTTTCCTTGCGGAAAAAAAAAAATACGGCTATAAAACACTCCCCGTTTCTAAACTTCCGGAAATATGCGGAATAAGGATTCGTAAATAAAAACGGGGTTTGGAAAAATGATTACAAATAAGCGGTCTTTCAGAAAACAGAATTTAAAAATAAAAAGTTAAGTAGGACAGACAATCTAAAAAGCAACCTACATCTTTATCTCTAAAAAAAAAAGTATGTAAGGTCAGAGTTCAAGACCGCAACCTCCAACGGTCCAAAGGACAGCCTTCTCCGGGTCACACCCAGGGCAGGCTCCAGGCTCAGGCCTTGACCTCAGGCTGCAGAGGCCCAGGAAGCACCAGATGGTGACTGAGGCAAGCTCAGTGGGGACAGGGGATCGAGCCCTGGCCACTCCCTACCATGGCCGCATCGCTGAGGGTGCGGTGAGACTCTGCGGCCGGCCGCACCTCAACAGGCCCAGGCAACAACTCAAACACCAGCGGAGAAAGCACGGGCCCCACAGCCTCGCACAACAGTCACCGCACACAATGCACCTCCATAAAAGTAAACTGAGAAAATCAGAGCAGCCCAGGAAGAGGGAGGGGCATTCGGGGACACCTGCCTGGCTTTTCACCTTCACAAAAGCATCCTCCCATGGCAGCAGGGAGATCCGGGAGGCGGGGCGCTGTGGCCAGGGTCTCTCAAGGGTGGATGCTGTGCCCAGGGCTTGCCTGGGTGGGAGGAGACTGAGGTCGGCAGCAGCACCCTATCCAGGGCTCTCCGCCCGACAGGAAGCCTCTCTGCTAAGACACTTGCGCTCTAGATTCCCCTCGCTGCCCTACCAACGTAACCGCCACCTGCATCAAGGGAGGCTCTGCACCCCAAGAGCATCCATCCCCTCAGTGACAGTGCACAGCAGGGGTGAGCAGGGCGCAGCACCGAGTCAGGAAGGTGACAGTGGCCAACACCGATTACCACCACCGAGGACACTTCCTGGGCCCTGTTTCTTCTGTTCATAGGGGAACAGCACACAACAGGGACTCCAGGATGGGAACTGACTTACAGAAAAAGCTATGGCCTCAGAGGGAAATCACCAAAAAGATAGAGCAGCGATAAAAACCAACCTACCTACCACGAGCACTTCTCAGAGATAGGCATCGTGAAGGAAAAAGCCACAGCCCGGGGTTCAAAGAGAGCCGGAAAACTTCTAAAGAGAAGAAACCCAACTCAACCACTAGGTATGTGTAACAGTTCCTCAGCCATCCAGAGGCAAAGCGGGGTCGGAGTCTTCACTTCAGAGAGCTCAGAGACAAGGCAAAGAGGAGCTTGGCAGACGCACCCCCCCCCCCGCCCTCCCACTTTCCAAAGAAATCCAAGTGTGACCTCCGAGCACAACCCCCGAGGTCAGAGGAGCCTTTTGTCTTGCGCAGAACCTGGCAGCTCCGGGGCTGTCTGCGCTGCGAGCCGTGATCACTGAGCGACACAGCCCTGAACCGTTCTGGACAAAGCCTGCACCTCGGGAGAGCTAGCGCGACGCCCTTGCCGCTCAAGTGTGCGGGCTGGCGGTGCCAGTTAACCTGCCGGCCTCCAGCCTCGCACCGCACCGGGGCCTGCTCTCCCAGGGAGCCGGTCGTCAGTAGTAACTGCTGCTTGGCCAGGTAAGAAAACTGCCAGACCCCTTCTGCTGTCACGATAGCCTGGCTCCTGAGACAATCGGACACACACAGTCGCAGCGTGCACACAGCGCTCTCGTATACACACGTACGCACACACGTACACGCGTCCGCACGCGCATCCTACTCCGAGTATGCACGCTCGCGCTTGCCAGCCTGCCGGCGACACCTGTGCGGCAGCGGTGGCCGCCGAGGCCGAGGCTCCAGCGCCTTCCCGCTCCACCTCGCCAGCTTTCGACACAGCCCAACACTCCTTCCGGGAGATAAACACCAGATTGGGAAAAACCAAGGCGACACAATGTTTCACTGTTATCTGTCACCCAAGAGCCCTACCATGGGGACAAAGGCCTTATCATCCTTCCAGCTGAGAACAGGATACACAAAGGGGCCCCGACCTCCGACCGCAGCCGCCCTCCCCCGAGCGGCCCAGGAAGGCGGCTCAGGGGTCCGGACGGGGCTTATGTGCAGGCTCTGGCGTGGGCCTCAAAGGGAAGTTTGAGGTAGGAGGTTGGGGGGCAGACTTGAGGTCCTGTGTGCGTATCTGGGGTGCAGTCGTGGGATGCAGCGTGGCTCAGGGCACAGATTTGGGTGTTACGGGTGTGAATCTGGGTGCGGTGGAGGCTTGGTGTGTATACATGGCCCCAGATGCAGACTAGGAAAGTTCTGGGTGCAGGTCAGCATGCAAACAAGGGAAGTGGCGCTGGCCTGGGGCACGGACTTGGGGGTTCCAGGTGCGGGCCTGGGGTGGAGGCTTGGGGTGCAGACACGGGGTGGGGGGTGGAGCGAGGGGTGTAGCCCCGGGCGCCATCCCTTCCCTCCTCCGCGCGGCTGGCACGCAAGCGCGCGCACCCACCTTGTGGCAGGCCGGGCAGGTGGGTCCAGGGGCGCCCTTGCCCCCGGGGCCCCCGCCGCCACCGCTCAGGCTGCTCTGGATCTGCGTGAGCTCCTGGCGCAGCACCTGCTTCTGGTGGAAGCTGAAGGCCGGGTGGTTGGAGGCCATGGTAAAGAGCAGCAGGAACTCATCGCCCGTGCGGCCCTCGTTGAGCTGCAGCCCGTAGTTATGGATGATGGAGTCGATGTGCGTGAGCGTGCGGTAGAGCACGCCCGCCGCCTCGCGCTGCTCGGAGCCCAGCAGCGCCAGCGACACCAGCAGCTTGCTGCGCACCACCTCGTCCGTCAGGTTGGTGAGGCTCCCCAGGTCAGCCGGGTTGTTGGCCTTGATCTCCGAGTCGCGCAGCGAGTGGTAGTCCTTGCGCGCCAGGTCCTCGAGGCACGAGCCGAGGAAGCGCAGCTCCAGCGGGATGCACAGGTCCAGCAGGCCGCACAGGAACTCCACGCGCTGCGGCGACGGCAGCTCCGAGAACCAGCGGTACACGCCGTCCCTCTGCAGCGGGCAGCGCTTCTCCACCATGCTGCCGCCCGCGCCGCGCCGCGCCCCGGGGCCGGGGGCCGCGCGGGGGCGGCCGGGGGGCGCGGCGGGCCGCGGCCGGGCCGCGCCGGGACCGGGGACGCGCGGGCCGGGGCCGGAGGCGCGCGCGCCGGGGCCGGGGCGGGGGCGCGCACCGGGGGCGGCCGGGGGCGGCGAGCGGCCTCGGGGCCCCCGCTCACCGGGAGGCGCCCGGCCCGCGCCCGTGCCCAGCGGCGGCCGGAGCGCGGCGGCCGCTCCTCGTCGTCGTCGTCGCCCGGGAGGCGGCCGCCCCCATCTCCCCCCGCGCCGCAGGGTCTGTCACTGCGGGCCGCCCCTCGCCGGGGCCGCGCCGGCCATGCGCCGTCCGCGCCTGCGCCCAGGCCGGCCGTTAGCCCCGGGCCGCGCAGCGCAGCGTCGCCGCCAGGAGCACTGGGAGCGGCCTCGCGGGGCGGCGGAAGGATCCGGCGGACGCCCTCCCTGCCGCTCCGAGGACGGATCGGGCCGAGAGCGGACGGCGGCGTCCGGAGCCCAGGAGCAGCGCGCTGACTCCCTCGCGCGCACGGGTGGCAGCGGCCAGCACAAGTGGGCGGGGCGGCCGCCTCTCGCGACAGCCCAGGCCGGTGGGGCCCGCCCCCCATGCTGATTGGCCGAGAGACGCGTCCGCGGCCGGGGATTGTTCGGGCCCCACCAGCTGATTCGCCCGTGCTACGACCACGCCTCCGAAGGAGGCTGTCGATCAAGCCGGACCCGCCCCTCCCCGCCCCCCCGGGGTTCGGCGCGCCCGGATTGGTCGGCGGAGGTCGGCGAAGCGGAAAACCCGGGGCGGATTTCTGGTCGCTTTTGTTCCCGCAGATGTTCGCGGATCCTTCTTTTCTGGGCGAAGCCGGGAGCCCGGCCTCACTGCTTTATTCCCCAGCACGAAGCCGGAGGGGCGGCGGCGGGCTTGGAAGAGCGGATGGAGCGAGGCTCCGGGGCCTGCAGTTCCTACCTTCCCTCTGTCCCCACTGGGCTGTGTGACCTTGGGCTAATCGCTTGGCCTCTCGGAACCCCCGGTCCTCCCGGGGAAACTGAGGGTAATAGTGAGCGCCGGCAGCAAGAAGGCGGTGAGCTCGCAGAGGGCCTGGCGTTTGCGCCCGCTGCGGTCGGGCCAGGGGAGCCCCGCACTAGCATCCTCCACTCAGAATGGGGAAACTAAGGCGCGGGGGCAGGCAACTTGCCTCCCTTCGTTCCTGGAAGGCGTCCTTGGTGTCCCGGGGCCAGACCGGGCTCTGGGACGGCTCAGGAGCTGTTCGTCCTCCAGGGTGCGGTCCAGGGTACCTGGCCCCCGCAGGGAGCATCATCGCCTCCCACCTCGCTGGGGAGCTGGGAGCGTGCTTGCCGCCCCTGCCCGCACCCCGGGGCGCATTGCTCCAGTGCTTTTGGCGCGCTCGCTGGGGAGCAGCAGGAGCCCAGGAGGGTCGTCCCCACCGACCCTGGGCACAGGGTACTTTGCGTCAGTAACCGAGCTATCCTGTCCTCTGGGGCCTCCTTCTCCTGTGATTCCTGGGTACGGATCGGCCATCCTCCAAAATCTGAGCTCCCAGGCGCAAAAGACCGCGGGCTAGACAGTTAGGGACCCCTCTGCTTCCTGTTGACTAAAGGAATGGAAAGATCTTAGAACCTACTATGGCCCAGCAGTGCCACCACACCTGGATTCCAGGTCCCTCCCACCAGCGGTGCGACCTGGGCCATTCGCTCAACCGCTCTGCACCTCAGTTTCCAAATCTGTGAAAGGGAGCCAGGAGCCCAGCCGGCCAGCTGGCAGTGGAGGTCAGAGATGCTAGGCGGATACCCTCACTCCTGGGAGAGCGGAGGCCCGAGCCGAAGGAGGCAGGGATCGGGCAGCCCAGCTCCTCACCGCCTTTCTGCTACCTCTTGCTGTGGTACTGAACATTACCCTACAATGAATAGTGTCCCCCCAAATTTCATGTTCACTTGGAGCCTCGGAATACAGTCTTTTTGGGAAATGGGGCTTTGCAGGTACAGTTAAGGTGAGAGGCAAGATGAACTCATACTGGGTGAGGCAGCCCCCACGTTCAATAAGGCTGTCCACACACGAGTCAGAAGAACCCACAAAGATTTGGGGAGAAGGTCCTGTGAATTCAGAGGCAGAAACTGGAGCCACGCAGAGCCAAAGACGGGGGAGGGATCCTCCCCACGGCCTTCCTTGCGAGGAGCCCGGCCTACCCACAGCTTGGCTTGGCCCACAGGACCGGAGAGGATGTGTTGTCTGTTTTCAGACCCCTGCCCTTTGTGGTCACCCAGCAGGGCAATCACAGGAAACCAGTGCGGTGTCACTTCCCCACCCCAAGCGTGGCTGCACTTGAGTGGTGCACTTGAATCAGTTCTCTACAGATAGTAAATCCCTGCCCTACAGGACTGGACCCAAATGGGGCCAGTGAGACCCACAGCCGGGACTGCACCCTGAGACGCCCCATTCCCCCAGCTCTGTCCCTGTCTCTCAGAGGAGGGTGGACACGGTGTTTTTCCAGCCATTCCAGTAGCCTCTACATCTGGCCGGAGGCTCTGAACCCAGTAACCTTTCCCTCCTTGCCTCTGGTCAAGACACAAGGTGAGCCCACAGCCAGCGGGGCAGAGCATCTCCCCCTGCTGGGCACACGGCCTGCCCAGTTCTCAAGGCCTTGGATCCCCAAGCGGGGGCTGGCGGAGCACCCGAGGCCCAGGCCAGGTCAGAAGGGAGGGCACATGAGCTGCAGCAAGACCAGGCAGGCGGTATGCGGCCTGTGTGGTTAAGGAAAGGGGGCTGTCCCTTCCGTGGGGCTGCACGGAGCACACGTTAGTTTTGAGAGAGTAATGGAAACCTAGGGTTTACCACAGATTCTCCAAACGGGTGATTTTACACCAAAGGTGTGATCACAGGCCTGGTTTAGCCTCGTGTCTGAATTGGTGACCTGACTCACTGGGCTGTGGGAGGGGGTGGCCGGCTGCCCTTGCTTTTCGATCTCCTTCAGAACCAGGCCCAGGGGGAGGAATGTGGAGGCCCCGTAGCACTTAAGATGAGGGTCCTCAGACACAGAAGCCGCAGGGCACACGGTCAGGGCACGAGTGGTCTCTGGCTGGGATTCGTCCTTCCCTCACCCGTGCACTGCTTCCCTCCCTGTGATTGAGAAGAGCCCAGGACCCAGCGCCCCCAATGTGGGCCCCTGGACACCAGACAGGCCTCCTGTCCCGACAGCCCCTGGGACCCCACGGCCCCCTTGGAACGTGCATTCAACCTCAGTCAATTGCCCCCAACCCTGCCCCTCCCAGGATGAAATCACAAAGGCAGCATGTCATTTGGTAGATAGCCCTGCACACTGTAGCTCCAAAGGTGCCCCTTGGTGCCAGCCTTCCCTGACTGTGGCTGCTGACAAAGCCCACCTGAGGTCCCGAGTGATGCCCAGCCCTGGCCTTGTCCCCCAGACCTGCTCCTGGGGTGTCAGGCATTGGATAGATGCAATGTCTCCCTGTTGTCACGCCCTGGGCACTTGTTCCCATGTGGAGAGGCCTAAGCCCGGCCCGGGGAAGGAGCCAGGCTCCTTGTGGACCAGGCAACGTGGAACCTGATTTTGCATCCGCCAGGTGAGTCCTTACACCCGTGGGCTGGTGCTGACAGAAGTGACCTGCTTTTAGAGGTGGGGTCTCACTGTGTGGCCCAGGCTGGTCTTGAACTTCTGGATTCGATCCCTCGGGCCTCTGGCTCCTCATACAGCTGTGTGCCGCTGTGCCCGGCAAGATGACAGTTTGCCATTTCTGTTTCATCTCTTGCTCTTCTCTACCCCTGGCGTGCGCACACACACACACTACACACACACACACACACACACACACACACACACACACACATTTTCTTTCTGGAGTACTTTCAAGTGAGTAAATTGGAGATTAAGTAAATAAGCATGCATATCTAAGTTATTGTGTAGTTTTGACTGTTTATGAAGCAATGTTTGCTACTTGTAAAGAGAGCATTGATTTTTTGAGATAGGGTCTTACTATGTAGTACAAGCTGGCCTCGAACTCACAATGCTGCTCCTGCCTCGGCCTCCTAGAGTGCTGGGATTACAGGCGTGCACCACCACTTCCGGCTGCCACTCTGATTTCTCACTAATGCGCCCTGCATGTCATTCTGTGTTGATGACACCCTCCTACCTCATGCTTTGCCAGGGCTCAGGTGGGCCAGGACCTACTTCAGAACCCCGCACATCGGGTACACAGGTTGTGGCTGCCCTGGGACACTTGCTTCCCAGGGGCCGTCCTGTTGCCCCCTGGCTGCTCTTCGCCTCGCTGAAACCAGATCTGCTCTCTGGATCTTGCTGGGGTTCAAGAAGTATCTTGTTTCAGAGCCCCGAAGACGGAGGAGCTGGATGGCTTCCCAGGCCCCTCAGAGTGAGTTGGCCCACTGCCGTCTGGGTCGTGTTGGAATTGTGCACCCGTGAGGCACACTCAGACATGCGTGTGGGAGGGCAGGGTTCCAGGGGAGGTTGTATTGTTGGGGTGACCGGGGTAATAACACCCGAAGGTTTCACTTTAAACAAATACCTCGGAGCCCAGCCTAGCCTCCCGGCTTCGAGCAGACACCCAGAAGCTGGTGCCTATCACAGTAAAACCGTGATTGCTTCAAAACATGTCCGCAAGTGCCTCCTAAAGCCATCCCAAGACTCTGATGTGAGTAATGTTTGCGTGTCCTGTGGACTGCAAAACCTTCGGGCTCCTAGGTGGGTCAATATCTGGAAGTGGCCTGTGTCCACTACACAAATTGCAGACAGCAGAATCCTCTGTATCTTCCGGGAGCTCCCTCACCAGAGTCAGAGTTGCAGGCAGGGTGGACAACCAGACAGGGATGGAATTTTGTATCTTTTTCTATAAACTGCCCTGGTTTTTTGTTGTAGTCTTTTTTCTGGCAATAATGGGGATCAAACCCCCGACCACTCACTAAGCTACATCTCCAGCCCTGAATTTTATTTGTTATTTTTATCTTTATTTTTAGATGGTCTCACTATTGCCTAGGCTAGCCTCAAGCTTGGAACTTCTTGCCTCAGCCTCCTGAGTGGCTGAGAGCAAAGGCATGTACTACTTGGCTTGTTCTTTTCCTCCTCATTTTTGTCAGGTTTTTGGTCTTTATTTCCCTCAATGTTTATGAGTTCATTACATATTAGGGATATTAGCCCTTTGACTGTGATTTTCCCTGTTTGTCAATTGCCTTTGGAACTTGTTCACGGCATTTGTACCATGAGGCAATTTATTTTATGTTTTTAAATATACTGATCTTTTCTTTATCTGGATGGTGACCGTGGTTAGAGGACCTTTCCCTACACCCAGGTTGTAAAGGAAGTGGCCCAGGGTTCCAGCTGCTATTTATGGATCCTGCCCACCTGGAGTTCACCCTGACAAGGTGTTTGCTTCTGAACCCCACCTTAATTAGACACATTAATTAAACCAGAGCCTGCCAGACAAGAGGCCTTTGGGAGGACAGTAGGGGAGGCCAGGCCTGCAGCAACCAGAGACCCGAACTTCTGTCCACACGAAGCAGGCTGTGGTGGCTGCCGTGGACACATGACTGTCACACGCTGGTTTAAGGTGACACCAGCCTGTTCTGTATGGATCTGCAGGCCCCTAGGCAGGTCTGGATGTCGGCAGGCTCTGAGTGAGACCCACCCCAAGGTTCCACCGGGTTCCAGTGGGGCCAACGTTCTTCAGCTTCTCTTTGTGACGAAGCACCACCCCGGGCTCTGCCTCTGCCCTCGCCTGCCACCGCCTCTGTGTGTCTGTGTCCAGCAGCCTCGGCCCTGGCTCGAAGCTGACCCATCCGGGGGGCCCTGTGTTGCCCTCGGTGAAGTGGAGTCCAGAAGCACCTGCTGTGGGCCTGAGGGCTGGGGCCAGAGGTGGAGAACGTGCCTAGCAGGAGCGGGGCCCTGGACCCCATGCCCAGCACCAGGAGGAGGGGGAGGAGGAGATGGAGGAGGAGGAGAAGAGGGGGGAGGCACTGGGGAGCAGAGCAGGAGGAAGAACCTGCTTCAGATGAGGCCCGAGAGCAGTGCAGTACCACTCAGCAGCCTAGCAGGTGCCCGAGCCAGTGGCGGCTGCAACTCTAGCCGTGTCCCATGTCCGTGCTCTGACCCCAGCCAGGCTCACAGACTCGGGGTACAGACGGCAGCACCGCACGCCATGCGGGGGAGCACTGCCCCACGCGCCCTGATGCGCCTGTGATGCCAATCAAGCACCTCCTACCTCTGCCTGCGAGTGTACGTTTGTGTGCACACGTGTGTGTACTTGCCTGGCTCCACGTTCCCTCAGCAAGGATGGCACAAGGACACCTGGTCGTCACGACCTGTCACCACGAGGGTCCCCAGGAGCAGTCAGAGCATCCCATGGTGGTGGCAGCACCCCATCATCCCAGGCGCGACACTGCCACACGCTGTCCTCCTTTCACAGCTGACAACACGGCACAGAGCAGCTGGAGTCGGCTGGGTTGGGACTGGCCCAGACGGGGCACCGCGGAGGGAGGCCTCGAAAGTTCCTTAGGAGCCTCGAGACCCGGCAGCGAACCAGTCTGGTATTTTTTTGTCATTTTGGATTCCTAGGGTTAGATGGCTGGATGCCGGGACACAGCTGGTGCTTAAGTGTTTGCTGAGGCCGGCATGGGAGTGTACACTTGTCATCCCTGCACTCCAGGAGGCTGAGGCAGGAGGATCCAGAGTTCAAGGCCAGCCAGGACAACTCAGTGACTCATAGAGATCCTCCCCTAAAAATAAATAAATAGGAGTGTGGATATAGGTAGCTCATTTCAAAGCTCTGGCTTCAACCCCAGTACCAAAAAAAAGTTTGTTCATGGCCATTCTGACTTGCTACATACGTGTTTGCAATACTTCTCCCAAACAGACCTCATTTCTTCTGTAAAGATCGTGGCACGATATTCCTTTCTCCAACTCATGGAATACCTCATCTGGCAGCTACGACTGGCTGTGTATAACTATGGTTTTACCAGAATGCTTGTGAAGTGGAATTTTCCAAAAATGTTTTTAATATTCCCTTATCCCAGAGCAAAAATCCCTGGAGGGGAGAGACGGGGTGGAGGCTCCTCGGTCCTCGGGACCGACTTCAGGCGAGCAGATGGGGACAGAGGATTCGGGCACGGGGACCACACACGTGTGCTGACAACATTTCCCGAATGCAGGGGCGCTGGGCCTGGTCACTCATCTGGCGGCTGTGTTTGGGGCCCGGGTGCCGCTGCAGAACCTCGCCGACTCGGCTCCTGGCTGTCTTTGGTCAGGCTTCTGCTGGCTTTGGGGCCGCTCCTGCGCTGCCACTGAGTCGATGTCTTCCTTCCTGTCACTGCCCGTCCCTCCTCCCATCAGGCTGACCCAGCAGGCTGTGTGCGTGAGATGACTGGCCAGCCTTTGTGCACGAGTGGTTGATGCAACTAGGAATGAAACAAAGCCCATTGCTTCCCCCCAGTTCTGAGGGTCCCCTGGGCCCCGGCGCCCAGCCATTCTGTCCTGTTTGTGGGGTGGAGTGAGAAGGGTCCTTGGCTGCGATGGACAGAGACATTTACAACATTTAACAATTACAAGCGCCCAGAGGTTTGTCTGTCTCATGTGACCAAGGGGCCAGAGATGGGGATGCACCGGTGCTGCTCCAGCTGTGGTGCTCGGTTCCACAAGAGGCTGCTCAGGAGGCGCTCAGGCTTTCCTCACAGTAGCCCTCACCGCCTGACTGTTCGCTCCGCCTCCTTGCTATGTCTGCTTGGCCTCAGGCTGGCTCTCCTCGTGTGCTCAAGGGGCTGCAGCTCTTCCAGCCATCACACTCAGCATCTAGCAAGAGAAGCATCAGTTTTAAGAACCAGAAAAACCTCTCCCCAGAGCCCATCGGCAGACTCCCTCACAGATCACTGGCTAGATCATGGCTCAAATTCACACTCAAACTCTGGCTCTGTTGCTACAGCCCTTCTTCCTGCCTTTGACCTTTGACCTCTAAGGACTCCTGTGATTGAATAGGGCGTCCCGACTAACTCAGGACTGCCTCTCCTTCCTCCCTTTCTTTCTCTCTTTCTTTCTTTTTTGGTGTTGCTCTTGAGATAGTCTCACTGTGTAGCCCACGCTGGCCTTGAACCCTTGGAGATCCTCCTGCCTCAGCCTCTCTAGTGCTGGGATTACAGGCATGTGCTCCCATGTCCAGCCCTCTAACTGCTGCTTAACAAAGCCAGTATCAGTGATTTCAGATGCTCCTGGACACAGGACAGGGTTATGTCCCGATAAACCCATCCCAAGTTGAAACCTCCATAAACTGGAAATGCCTTGTCCACTTAAGGTGCAGGACACTCGGCCACTCGGTGTCGTGCTTGGCCTCCGAACGAGAGGGGCTTCCTGGGGGCCGTGGGGGCTGCAGGCCCGGCAGACATCTCCAGACGGGGCAGGCAGCTGGCCTGGGGGCGCGCTGTATTTCTGGGTGTGTCCGAATGGGCTGAGGAGGAGGAGGGGCCCAGTCGGAATGGGCCACAGTGAGGTGCTGCTAGGAGTCAGGTCGGGTGTGGGGCTTTGGGATCCCTGCACAGTGCTCACCTCTCAGTGTGGCGCACAATTCCAGAGCCATTGTGACCCGGCCACAACCCAGTCCAGCAGAATTGGGGCGGTCCCTGTGCCCCCCAGGGAGCGAAGTGGCCTCGTTGGCTGGGGCCATGCTGAGCCAGTGGGGCTGTTGGGCTCTGGAGGAGGAGCGAGCCCCCCCCCGAATTTGGGCACAAACACTGAGCCTGTGACATCACCAGGCACCCAAGGCCCCGGCTGGGAGTTAGGACAGAGGAGCTCAGGCCGCTCAGGCTGAGGGACCCACCCGTGTCCCCGTCCTGTGCAGGGGGGCCATCCTGCCACCGCGCATGGGGACACAGAGCCAGCTTCCAGGGCAGGGGCCAGGCCCTGGGACCCCAGGCTCCTGCTACCAGCTCCCTAGCACCCTGTTCATCTGGACAGCTTCTGCGTCCCATCTTGGGGGCTCCTGCTCTGTGACCTTTTGTGATCCTTCTGCCTCAGCCTCCTGAGTACCAGGATCACAGGCGTGCACCACCACACCCGGCTTCTAACCCACTTCTTTAAAACTTAAAAATATATCCAGAACACTTTCTCCAACTCATCACATTTTACCACAGTGCATATATTTTCCATGTTGTAATGTTTGTGAAGTAAGGACGCATCATTGAATTAGTGTTTCGAGAAACCTGCCAGGTATTTCTTCTCTTTTTTTCCCCTAAAATGATGGTTATGGAATCAATGACACAGAGAACTGTGACAGAGACTCAGGCCGAGTCCATGACGCCCAGACAAGCTCTGACCGGCACTCAGGGCCCTCATGCGGCTGTCACTGTGAGTCGCCAGCCCCTCGGGTCTCTGCTGCTGGACACCGTGCGGCCGGGCTGAAGGGGGCGGGGAAGGCGCGCGGGCTTTCTGACGGTGGGCGGGACCAAGGCCACAGCAGCCTCCTCCTGCAGCCCCCGGCAGGGCTCCCCATTGGCTGGGCCCAAGCCTCCCTGGGGAAGAGGAAGGGGCGAGGAGCCCGGGTCTGCAAGGCGAGGCCCGGGATCTGCCCCAGGCTTCCCCTCCCCACGTGGGCAGAGGGACCCGGGAGAGGCCTCCTCCCCAACGGGACAGGTTGCTGGCAACGAGAGCTCCTTTCCTGGAGCTCCGCTCGTGCCTGGGCGGGGTGCGATGCTATTTTAGGGCTGGCAGGCACGGAGGCTCTGCACTTCGGGAGGGGAGAGCGGGAGAGCGCTGCTTCAGCAGGGGCGGGGGACAGGGAACAATGATCACGTGCTGGTGGGCGGGCCGCTGTCACACCCTGCGACGGCAATCACATCCTGCCTGTCGTCCCCAGCAGCTCTGACGCAGGCCCGGAGCAGGCTGCACCCCACTTCTGGGAAGCCTCCCTCCAGACCCTTCGGAGAGCACGGTCCCCTGGGGCGGTGGGGCGGAGCAGCAGGGGTGCAAACAACAGAAGGCCCTGTGGGTGGCTCTGAGCGGAGAGGGGCAGCAGGTCGGGAAGTTCAGCCGGATGCGCTGGGCAGGGAGGAGGGCAGCCTCGGGGAGGAGCTGGGGCTCGGCCAGGACCCAGTCCCTCCACTTCCTGGGCGCCTGGGACCTCCGCCAGTGTGACTGCCTGGGCCGCCACGGCCACCGCGGGCCCCCTCCAAAGGCACCAGGCCCTCGCCACCGGAGTGCCTCCCGGGTGCCCTGACTCCGGGCCACGCGCGCTCACAGGGACGACAGAGGCCGAGGCAGCCTGCGCCCCAGGCGGAGGGAGGGGACAGCAGGAGGGGAGTGTGACTCATGTCTAACGGGAGGCCGAGCGCCACCCCCGGAGCTGGCAGCAGAGGCGTCTTCCCCGCCTCGACCTCCCCAGGCCAAGCCCCGCCCCTTCCTGTTGGCCACAGCAGACTGCCCGACTCCTCAACAGCTTCAGTCCCACCATCCCCAGTTCTGGCTCTCAGCTTCCTGGCTGGGGATTGTGGGTGCTGGCCCTTTCCCGCCTCAGTTTCCTCCTTTGTCACGAGGGGACGAGACTTCCTGGCTGGTTGTTGTGAAGCCAGGGTTGTCTGTGCCCGGTGAAGACGGATGCCAGCCACGTGGCCACTCTTCTCCGGGGTCAGCGCCCCAACGGATGGGCATTCTGGGTCCTGGGTGCAGATCCTGAACACAAACAACCCCCATGCTTCCCAAGGCTGCTGAGCAGACACACTGCTGTCCTCTGGCCGAGGGGCTGATCTGGCTGGTGGCAACCAAATCAGACAGAAATCCACTGTCCTCGGTCTCGCCTTCTGAAGGGCCCAGCAGTCTTGTGCTGGTGCTCGGGTGTGCAGAGCCCAGGTCAGAGGCACACGGGTCCTTCCACGGGTCCAGAGCGGTGACACCAGAGCCCAGAGCGCAGCCTGAGGAGTGAGTGGCTTCCAAACCTCGTTTAGGGGTCTTTCGGCTGCCTGTGTCGGAAACTGCTCCCTGACTGCTGCAGCACATTGCAGCACTGGCGATTGAACTCCGGGCCTCATCCATGCTAAGCACAAACTACTGCTGAGCTACCCCTCTGGCCCTCCCAATAATCTATTTTTTGGTACTGGAGATCGAACTCAGGACCCTGTGCTTGCCAAGCAGGCGCGGTGTCCCTGAGCTACATCCCCAGCCCCAAAATCAATCTCATCTCCAGAGATACACAGTTGTTAAATTTTTTTTGCTACCGGGAATCAAACTCAGGACCTGGTGCTGACAAGGCAGGTGTGGCGCCACTGAGCTCCATCCCCAGCCCTCTGATACGTTTTACTCAGTAAATGGAGCAAACAGTCTGCACAGGTGAGCGAGCTGGAGGGACAGCTGGACCAGGGCTCACACGACATCCCGCCCTGCTCGGTTTCCCCTGCCATCCGTGACGCTGCGTGGCTGCTCTCCTCTGCTTCAGGAAGCAGCTCCTGGTTCTGTGTGTTCCAAATCTGGCCGCACCGAGCACGTCCAACCTGTGTGCCCTTCTTAATGTAATGTGGGCCCTGCCCCTCCAAGCGATCGTTTACCTTCCCTACTCTGGATCTTGAATGCCTTTGGCAACTGCCTCAACTGATGGAAGATGGCAGAAGTGACCTTATGTGACTTACTGTATTTTATTTTGCTCTTTGAGACAGGGTCTCACTATGCAGTTCAGGCTGACCTTGAATTCACAGCGATACTCCTGCCTCAGCCTTTTCTTTGGCGGGGCGGGGGGGGGGCAGGCAGGGGGCGGAACCACTGAGCTAAACCTGGGGCCCTGCCTCAGCCTTCTGAGTGCCGGGATTGTAGGCATGTGCCACCACGCTGGGCTGTGAGTCTGATCTTAAAGATGATAATTTGCTCTGTCTGGGGACACTAGCCCTTGGAAACTAGCACCATGGCCCTACGGGCATCAGAGTCAGCTGCCAGACATAATCCAGCCTCCAGCATTCCAGCCCAGATACGGAGGAGAGGAAACATCTTGCTCCCCTGCTTCTCCACAGTCCTGAGCATGCCCAGTGGCTGATCTATGCTGCTAACTTCTGGGGACTGGCGGGGCGGCTGTGGCTCTGCAATTGCCTCTGTGATCAGATGGGACTTGAGGAGACAGACCTTCACTCTCCCAATGCTGTTCATGCACAGTGGACCCTTGACTTACAAACTCAATTTGTTCCCCAGGGCAGGTTGTAACTCAGCTTGGTCAATTGAGGCTCAGGCTCCTCTACAAAGCCTTCAAAATCTCTCTCCTGCACACAGGCAGATCTCAGTGTCCTTAGAGAAACCCTGGCCCAGGGCTTCTCAACTCCACACAGGAGAGGATGCTGTGGTGTTCCTTCCAGAACTCTGTAGCGGTTAAATCTGTATCTGAGACCATCTGGAAGCACAAGCAGCCGGCATTTGGGTGGTAACTCAAGGCTGGTCATAAGTTAAAACTAAAATTCTGGCCATAACCCAAGTTGTTTGTACATCAGGGTGGTCGTAACTTGAGGGTCCACTGTACCAGTTCTTGGTAAAAGCCACCTCAGCCAGGTGTGGAGGCTCTGGCTGCTGGAAGGCAGGGTCATGCGTCATCCTCTGGCCTGCTGAAGGACAGACACCAGGAGTCCCCAGGTTGCCAGGCCCACAGGAGTGGCCAGGTGGCTGACCCTGTAAAGCGGGTGCTGCTGTGAGAGGAGCAGAAGGTGCCCCGGTCTGTGTCCTGCTACTGTGTGACAGCAGGCCCAGAGCTGACTGCAAACTGCTTTAGCGGGAAAACTTTGCCACACTGCACATGGCACAGGGCGGAAGCAGAGCCCAGAAACACTATCGTGCTGTTTTCCTGCCGAGCATGGAGAAAGCAGGACAGTGATAGATATCCGGGCTGCTGATGCTGGAGAGGCCCACACTGGGGGAGGAGCTGCCATCTGAGGCCTGGGCCGAGCTTCCCAGGAGTGCCAGGCAGGGCTGAGCCCCCGGCCACATCAGCACAGAATGGCGTGTACTCAGGAGGACTGCATTCTGGCTGCTGGGACAAAGGCCAAACTCACAGTGGCCTAAATGACAGAAGTATTTCTTCCTTATGAAATAGCCCAAGATTAGGCAATTTGGGCTAACAGGATGCACTGGTGCTCTTCATATTTATCTTGTTGGTCTGCCAAGCTCAATAGGTGGTTTCCATCATGAGGGCTAAGTTGGCTGCTCCAGCTCCTGCCAGCTCATCCACATTCCAGCCAGGCAGAGGGAAGAAGAAATGACTGGCCCGCCCCGCCCCGTTTCCTCCTAGGGACAGGGCCAGCAGTGTCAGGCTTCTTTTCAGCTTATAGCTGATTGGCTGGAACTTCATCAGATGGCCTATCTAGCTGCAAGGGAGGCTGGGAAATGTAGTTTTTAAACTGGTGATTGTGTGTCCACTGAAGCTCAAGCATTGTGATGCCAAAGAAGGTGTGGCCAAGACAATCCCTGGTGAGCTGGCGGGTACCACAGTGCTGAGGAGATCAGCCCAACGCCACACTTCCTGAGGGTGGTCCTGGCTTTGTCTTTGAATGCTGTGGCTTTGGCCTCAATTTCCCTTTCCAGACAGTAGGGCTAATGTGAACAGCATATTTCCCGATTCTGAGCTGGTATCCTAACATCTCTAACCCTGGGACATGTTTACAAGGGCTGCCATGCTTAATCGACAGCGTTGTTCATTCCTAAACATACATAACAGCGTATCGCCCCACTAAGTGGTGTCTACTAGTTGGTGAGAGGTAATTGTTGTTTTGAGGATGGCATCCTGACTAGAGTATACAGATTCTATTCATGAATAAAATTGTTAATGCAATAGATAGAATAGAGAATGTGGCCGGGCCTGGTGGCACACACCCGTAATCCCAACACTCCAGAGGATGAGGCAGGAGGATTGCCTGCTCAGGTTCAATTTAGGAAGAACCTGTCTCAAAATTTTATAAAGGCTGAGGATGTAGCTCGAGCTGCAGTACTTGCCTAGCATGCATGATGCCCTGGGTTCCATCCCCAGGACTGCTAAAAAATTTTTAAAAATAAAAAGACACTCCTGCTGCACCAAGCTCAGCATGTCTCCCCTCTTCCCAAGCCAGGTCTTGTTCTGAGGCTTTCAGAGCTCAGAGGGTTTCGGGGGACACTGCTCAGCCATGAAGCCCTCCCCTGCCGTGTCGCCATCTTCCACTCTTCCAGGCCGGTGTGGTTTCTCTCCACCCATCTGCGGTTCTGCTCTCGGCTAACACCAGCCACGGGCACAGGCTGGGTGCCTGGGCTGCCAGGCCACCGTCTGGGTGGTGGAAGTCAGCCTAGCATGAGGGGAAGATAAGCCCGGGAGGAATAATTAACAGAAAGGAATGTCACGCGGCAGGAACTCCCCTCACACAGCAGTTTGTTGCCAGAGACTCCCTTGGGGCTCTGTTCGTTCTTATTTATTTTCTTCTGTCCAGCATACACGCGTACACACACAGAGAAACAAAACATTCTCGTTAAGCAGCGAGCTTTCAAAGCAAGCACAGAGGCTGTAAAAACGAGTTTCAGTTTGGGACCAGCTCTTCTCCCCATGCAGGGAGAGGAGATAAACAGGCAAGGATGTGTCTCTCCTCACCAGGAGGCTGTCCTAGGAGGGAAGGGCTGAGGAGCTGCAGGTCATGGTCCTGGGCCAGGGACGCTCAGGGCTTGAAAGGGCTCCGTGAGAGTTGGGAAAACGCTTCCTGAGGCCAAGTCTGCTTAATTTCAAAGCTGGAAGGAGCAGAAAATGTCAAGCAGCTTACTGAGCAGCTTCCAGAACAACATCTGCCCCGCCACCCCATCTTTTAAAAAAAATAACCAATGTTTTGTGATGCTCCTTCTATTTTTCTACAATGAAATTCGTAGAAATCATAACCCACCTGTGGTAGAGACCCCTGTAGTCAGGTTCCAGTACCCACTTGCCCAGTGTGCGACGCAAGGTTGAAGAAGAAGAATACACTAAGGGACAGAGCTAAGAGAAAGAAACCGGGGTCCAGAACGACCAATGCCAGTGCAACCAACAAAGGCACTGGCCAGTCCCAGGCGCTGACTTTTATTGACAATCAATTGGGGTAAAGGCAACGTGTGTGGTTTCTATGCAAATTAATGTAAACAAGGCTCATAAAGGACAAGACAAAGCATTCTCAAATTAGGAATAGAATAGACAAAATATATGGTTGTAATTGGAACACTGTCCTTCTAGTCTGAAGGTTCCAGCCATGGGAACGGAGTCTGGGTGCGAATTACTCTGACCTCGGCATGTAGGCTTCAGCTGGACTAGCTTCTCAAAACAAGCCAATTGTGGGATTAGCTCTTCATGCCTGCCTTGGGCATAATCAATATTACAGTGCTCTGCACACCTCCACACACGCAAAGTGCCCTGCCTGTGTCAGAAGGAAGAAATAACAAAGGAGAGTCACTCAAGCTAGGATAAAATGGATCTCAGCAGGTGGCTGCTCAGGCCAAGGGCGAGGCCACAGCTTCGAATCCCTGGGAGCGGCGGGGAGACCTCACTTCAGCAACTCTTTCCAAAATGCCAGCCGAGTCTGCAAGCATCTAGACAGCGGAAGAACCACGGCGAAGTGTGGCCAAAGCATGTGAGGATTGTGTGGGTTAGGTGCCAGCCCGTCACTCGCCCGAGGTGCCCCATTTCCATGGCAGGTGCTGGGCCCCAGGCGGTGGAGCACCCCCCCGCCCCCCCCCCAGCTTGGTTCTGGGGGCCAGTGCTGCTCACCGTACCCTGAAGCTTCCAGAATGCCCCCTAGGGGGCAGCACTGCCCCTGCTGGTGACTACCCATGCTGCCGTGCTCTTTTTGGGGGGTAGTGGTTCTGATAATTGAACCCTTTTGCACCAAGCTGCATCCCCACCACTGTAAAAGTTTTTTTATTTAAATTTTATTTGGAGACAGGAACTAAGTCCCAAAGTTACTAAATCACCCAGGCTGGTTTTAAACTCGCAATCCTCCTGCCTCAGCCTCCCAGGGTGCTGGGATTGCTGACTTTTTAAAGTCAGCAAAGTGAAGCTCGGAGAGGGTGTGGCACGACCCGTGTCACTCAGCTGTGTAGCAGAGAGCGGTGTCCTGGTAGGACGCTGTCACCCAAGGCTTCTTCCCCTCCACCCCAGCTGTCTTGGGCGGGGGTGGGGGTGCAGTGCTGGGAGGTACAGAAGCTTCACCTAAGCCCTGGCCTGGGAGGAGGAGGGGACCCACAGCGACCTTGGCTTCTCCAACTGCAGAGCGGCTGTGTTGTGTGCATCGGACGCCCTGGGCTCATGGGCTGCTCCCGTAGCTGTGTGCAGTGACTCCATTTCCCTCTGAGCCTGGTGAGCACTCAGCACAGCAGCCTGGAGAGGCCTAGTAAAGGCCTCCGCCGGGCAGGGGCTGCAGCACTGAAAACCCCCCCAGCTCTCCGCTTTTTTGTTTTACCACTCAGGGGCTTTTCCTACATTGTCACAATTGTGCAGCCCATCACCTCTGTCTATATCCAGAGCTCCTCCATCACCCCGAAAAGAACCCATACCAGCAGGTGGATGCTGCACACCCGTGACCCCAGCTACTTGAGAAGCTGAGGCAGGAGGATAGCAAGTTCAAGGGCAGCCCAGGCAATGGAGCAAGACCTTGTCTCAAAATAGAATAAATGGTTTAAAAGGCTCAGGAAGCTGGGTGCGGTGGTACAGGTTTGCAATCCCAGCAACTGGGAGGCTGAAGCAAGAGGATCAAGAATTCAAGATCAGGGCCGGCCACCAATGTGGCTCAGTGGTGCTGCACCTGCCTCGCAAGTGGAAGGTCCTGAGTTCGATCCCCGGTACCAAAAAAAAAAAGAATTTAAGACCAGGGTGGGCTCTATAGGAGACTCTATCTCAACAAAATAAAACAACTGTAAAAAGGGCTGAGGAATGTAGCTCTGGGGTCGAGTGCTTGCCTGGCATATGTAAGGCCTGGGGTTCAAGCCCCAATCCCACACAAAGAAGGAATTTTCTTGCAGTATTGAGGATGGAACCCGAACCCTTGCCTCGAGTGACCTTCCAGCCCTTTGCTTTCTCTTTTGAGACCGCCTCTCACTAAGGGGCTATGCTGGGCTTCCCAGAGACCAGTCTGTCCACACACCGCAGCTTCCTGTTTTCCCGTGAAGCCAGCCTGGGTGGCAACTGTCAGAGAGCCGCGGAGGGTCAGGCAGGCCACTCTGGGGCTTGGCCTGAAAGGGGCTGGAGCTGTCACACCGAGTTTCCCGCCTCAGCCCTACCTTGCTCCTGGCTGGCCAGTTGGCTGCCGCTATGGCACCAGAGCACTCTCTGTCCTTGCTAACCCAGCCTTCCTTGGTGCCCAGCCATAGTGACAAGACCCAGGGAGGGGAGGAGGGTTGTGGGAAGTTTTCCTTCTCCATCGAAGTGATGGGATGGAGGAGATGCTTCCTCATACTGGGTGATTTCACATGTTCACACGCAATGCTGGAGCAGCGGCAGCCATGGTGTCACCATGGGGAGACAAAGCTGAGGCAGAAGGAGTCTGACACCCAGGGTCAAATCTAAGAGCCAAGGGAACAAAGCTGCAAGGTGTGTGACACAGACAGAGGCCCAGGTTGCCTCCAGGAGGAGCACAGCCCATCTCAGAGCCACCCAAACCCAGCGGGACTTGTGCCCCAGGCCATGGGGGTTAAAGCACCCCGGGGGTCAGTGCCTCACTCTGGCCTGCAGCTCTACCTGCATCTGCGGGAGGACAGGCTAGGGTGGGGGCTGGGACTGGCCTGGGGGTTGCTTCCTCGACCCCAGCCCCCGACTGCAGATGCATCTTACAGCGCTTGCCCAGTTGGCATCTGTGGTGGCAGAGCCAGGGTCAGCGCCTGCAAAACTGTGCCTGGTGTTGGCAAGACTGTCCTTGCTGACCGTGGGAAAAGCTGGGATGCCTGGATCACTAACCACAAACCTCCAGGCCAGGGCTGCTCCACTCCCAGAATCCGGCTCTGCAGCTGACGCAGAATTCTCATAGGAGCAGGGCTGGTGCCGCTGAGCCCCTGTGCCACTGCGCTTGGGGCGTTTCCCCTGCTGTTGCCTCTGACCTTCACACCGCTGGCCTCCTCTGCTCCTCCGCTCCACACTCCCCTTCCAGAGCGGCCACAGCCACCCCAAAGGACGGAAGAGCGCAGCTCTCTTCATTTTTCTCTCCCCTTTTCCCCTCGCCAGTGAGGTGGTTTGAACCAGTGTGGCCTCTGGGGACTCGGCCTCAGGCCAGGCACCTCCTGCCCTTGCTCTCCAGGGAACGAAAACCAGTTGCCCTTTGCCCCCGGAACCACTTTCCCTCAGCCTGGGGCTGACCCAGAACCCAGGAAGCGCTCCCTGGGAGGCCTGCGGAGGGTCTGGCCTGTGCCCATGGCCTTCGCTGGGCAACCCGCACGCAGTCCCCACATTCCTAGCAGGCACGGCCAGCTGGCATTCACAGATCTCTGAGAATCACAGGCCCGAGAGGCTGAACCAAGTACGAGTGTGTCACTGGGGACAGAAACCACTGCCTGGGCAGAGCCTCAACCAAGCTCAGGAGGACGCAACCTCACACCGGGGCTGCCCGTGGCCACCACATACCACTCTGCTTAGCCCATCTCGCTCACACGGCCTCCACCCAACTAGAGGGTATTTATAGACCCGAACTCCAGGGGAGCCATTATGTCTGCTGTTGCCATGGGAATAGGATGTGGAGCAAACGCCCGGCTCTCAGAACCTGGTGGAGGCCGGGAGGGCAGTCAGTTTCCAGTCAGGAGCCCAGGACTCACGCCAGCCTCCCAGGGGCTGGGAGGAAGGCAGGCTCTGACTGTGGGCTGTAGCCGGCTCAGGGCATGCAGCTGCCGGTTGGCCACCGGGTTTCATTTAAACATCTCCACAAAGCCACCTAGAGCCAGTTTCCCCTCGAGGCCTCTGCCTGCTCTCAGTGCCGCCTCCCACCGCCCCACCTCTGTCCACCTTGCCGCAAACAAGGGCAGCTTAGACTCAGCGATCTTACTGCAGGCGGTCGAGGGCCTGGTCAGAAGCCGGGGAGCCCAGGCCCTGCCACCCCTGTGTGAAGGAGGGATGCTGGAAGGCCAGCCCTTCTGCATAACGAATCCCTGCACCTGGGGGCCCCCACGGCCCCTGCACATTCTCTCGGGCTCTGCAGGTCCAGAGTGCGGTGCGGCTAGCCGAACAAGTCTGCGGCTGGGACTTCCAGGTGGTGGGAAGGTGTTGGCGGCTACACTCTCCTGGGGAGGAATTTGCTCCCACGTTCGCCCTGCCTGCCGGCAGAGCTCATTTCCTGCATTGTGGGCCTGTGGGCCTGGCTCCCTACTGGCTGTCCAAGGCAGGCCACCCTCAGGTCGGGGTCCCCCACTACATGGCCGTTACTGCTCCAAGGCCGGACGGAGCCACTCTGGACCACTCTGCTGAGGGGGCGTGGTGTGCAGGAACAGGGTGTGGACAGGGCGCGGCCCAGGCCCAGCTGCCCGTCACCTGAGGGACCTCACAGGTGCACTCACGCGGTCACTGCCTGAGGTGACAGCAGTTAGAGAGTGTTCCGGCTTCTCTGGGACTATGTGGGCTGTGACCCCGGGCCAGCTGGCCACCTTCTGTGCCTCCCCTGTCCAACACAGCAGTGGAGGTCAGTGATGGACCCCAGCCTCCACCTCAACACACTGCTTTCTGGAAGGGCCAAGGACACAGTGGCTGTGGCTCATGTGGCCACACGAAGGCTCCCAACCACACTGGGACAGCTACCAATGACCAGTGACAGCAGGCTTGCTACGTCAGAGAGTCACAGGCACTTCCCATGTGACCCCCAGGGCTCTGCTGGGGACAGCTGCTGCCTCCTTTGGATCAAGAAACCTAGGGCTGGGGATTTAGCTCAGTGGTTCCGCCGCCTGCCTCCTAAGTGCAAGGTCCCAAGTTCAATCCCTGGTACTAAAAAAGAAAAAAAGAAAAGAAACCTGGCTCAGAGGGCAGGAGGGCCCTGACACCCACCTGGAAAGAGCCAGGCTCTGGAGGAGGTGCCCTGCCCAGAGAACGCGCTGTCTCTTACTGGCAGCTGGCTGCACTACCGGAATGTAACTTTCCAGCAGGCAGTGGGGACAGGAGGAGGTCACCTTCCTTAACTTTGGTGGATTGCTTGGGGACACCTCGGTCAGGCCCTGGATGCACCTGCCCGCCGGCCCTGCCCCCCTTCATTAGCCCTCAGGATGGAGCAGGAGTAGCTGGACTTTCTAGGTGGGCCCCAGCCTGCTGGCCATCCCTGAAAATCTTGAGGACACCCCATCTGAGGAGGACATCCATCCCCACACCGCAGCCATTGCTACTGCCTGGGATATTACATTACATTACATTATTACATTACAACTGTCTGGGGTATCTGCTAGGACACGAACCTGCCAGGACCTGGCCCACTCTTCTTGAGAGGCTTCTGTCCGGGTGATGGGGGCGGGGGTCTGAAGGAGGAAGGAGACCCATGACACTTTTACATAGGCGACTCACAGGTGTGGGGACAGCGACACCGAGGAGCCAGCCGGAGTGTGCACCAGGCAGCTGGAGCTGAGGGGAGGGGTGAGCAGTTCACACCGCAGGGCATGCAACCATCCCCTGAAGGACACACCAGCCCTGCGGGAAGTGACTTGAGGGAGTCCACACTGGGCAGGCAGCCGAGGGCAGCGGCAATGTCCGACTCCGCAGCAGACACAGGAGCCCTCGGCCGCCTGGGTGCCCTGCAGATGGATGGTGGGCATCGTGTCCCAGTCTGCAGTGGCCTAAGGACAGCACCAAGCTCACCTGTGAGCAGATGTGGAGTCAGCTCCGGCCTCCCCTTCCCGCCTGGCTCCTGGGGTGTTGGGAGCAGTTCTGCTCTGAAACCACAGCTGCCTGCCCTGTGGGCTGGAGCTGAGCCTGGACCCCGAGTCCAGGCACTGTTGAGCCCATCAACGAGCAGGAGGGGCCAGGCCCGCGGTGGGTGGCGGCAGGAGGGGCCCTGCGGCCAGCACCCTGGCCTCTGCCAGTGGGTTGGCTCCTCATGTGAAGAGGCCTCTTGCTGCACAGAGCCAAGTGCATTAAGCTTCTTGGAGGATACATCTTTACGATTTTGGGTCAGGAAAGATTTAACAAGACTCCAGGGCACAGAGTGGAAGGGAATCTGGATGGCTTTGACATCAAAGCTCAAACATTCTGCACAAACCTTCCTGGGAGCAAGGCAAAGCCCAAGGCCCAGACCTGGGGTAACCTGTGATGTACACAGCCACAAAGGGTAGCATCCGCACAACGCAAAGAACTTAGAAAACCTATAAATAAATGACAAGCAAGCGAGAAGGAAGACGGGTAAAGGCACACACAAGTCAGCTGGAGGAGATAAAACTCGAAGAAAAGTGTACCTTCACTAGTCAACAGGAGCGTTCACCCCAGGCCCAGGCCCCTCTCCGGGCCCTCCCTGCAGCCGCAGGGCATCAGGGCGTCCTTCCAGGGAGGCCAGGTCTCGTGGACACAGGAGGAAAGGCGGTCCCAGCCTCTGTGCCAAGCTTGCTGCCCCAGTGGCAGGGGACAGCGGAGGCCCCAGCAGGCGCTGGAACCACCGGGTCTCCCTGGGCCCCCGGAGAAGGCATGCGTCTGTGCACTTCCTGCGCCGTCCAGCAGGTGGCGTAGTCTGGACAGTCTGCCGCAGGATCGCAAGGGCCAGGCCCCACCCACCCTGTGGGGTGGGGAAACTGAGGCTGGGCTTCTCCTTCGCCTTGTACACCAGGGAATCGTTCTGTAGTGCCTGTGGGGCCCTTCTGTGCTTGGAGTTGGGAGCACAGTGACCAGAAACAGCAGGGCCTCCATCCCAAGCTCCTGCGGCTTGGAGGGGAAGGGGATGGAGCGGGGTGGGCATACCTGGTCCACGCGGGTCCCCCATACTCAAGCTGTGTGGCCCTGGGCAAGCTACACTGGCCCTTCAGTCCTCCACTGCAAGGTGGGACCTCACTCGTCCCCATCCCAGAGGGTCCTGGGAGGGCTGAGTGGGTGGGAAATGCCTCGCAGAGGCGCTTCGGCGCCATCGCCTGGTTCTGATGGTGAGTGTGGGGGGGGTGTGGTGCCCCAAGCGAGGCGGACTGGGCCGGTCCCTGCAGGCAAGGCATCTGTAGATGTGACCAGGCAGGAGGGGGTCACACGGGAGGGGTGTGGGTCCCGTGCCCCGCGGCGGCTGTTTGAAGAGAGCCCTGGGCTCAGTGCACACAGGCAGGGAGCCCAGGGACTGTGAGCCAATGCAGCCTGGGGCCACCAGGAGCGGCCAGGACTGACTCAGCACCGCTGCTTCGGCTGGGTGCAGCCCTCCAAGGCAGTGCTTGCCAGGGTTGTATCCGGCTGTCCCCCAAAGGCTGCTGCGCTCATGGGTGGGGCGTCATGGGTGTGACGTTCAGCAGCGGATTAATCTACTGATGAGTTTAGAGCTGAATGTCGTCTTGGGAGGTGGAGCCTGGCGTGGCGGCCGGGAAGCGTCCATCTCCCTCCCAGCTCCTCCTTCCTCTCTCTGCTTCCTGTGCGCCATTCCCTGAGCAGCCTCCTCCGCCAGGCCCCTCTGCCAGGTCACCCTGCCTTGGAGCCAGGGGACTACGGACTGAAACTTCTATGGACTGAGAGCCAGAATAAACCCCTCCTCCCTGAAACTGTGGGAGTCGGCCACTGTGTCCCCGAGATGAGAAGTGACTGACGCACTTGTACTCCACATCCGCCCGACCCTATGCGTCCTCCCTCCCCAGTCCGTGCGTGGCCTGAGGATGCACCACCCCGAGGTGCCCGAGACAGGACAGGCTCCGGGCCAGGTGGTCAGCCTTGGGATCCTGCCTCGACTGCTGACTTTGCCTCAGGTTTTCCCTGTGTGAAAAGGGCCAACAATAATCCCGCTCTGAAACTGCTCTTCCGGGCATGAAACCAGACCCTGCTATCCAGCATGCTGCATGCAGTAGGCACTCAGTGTATGCCCGATAACTGCTATGTGCACTGAATGCTTCTCAAAACAATGGGGAAGTGCTGGTGTCGTGTGTGTCGGGCCAGGTGTGCCTCTGGCTGTGGCCAAGCACTTCTGCAGGTGGTGGAGATTGCCCACAAGGGAAGAAGGGGGAATCAGCACGTATAAGGTCACATGCGGAGGGCACTTAAAGCTCCCGTGCGGTGTTCTGGTCAAGCCTGGGCACTGGACAGCAGGGGTTGCTCTGCAGGAGTGTGGGGGACAGATGAATGTGCCATGTGTGTGTTGGAAGTGCCTGCATCCTGGGCGGAAGGACAGGCGACAGATCCCGGTCGCCAGCAGGAGCAAGTGGGCAGGCAGAGGACCGGCACCCAGGCCCGTCTGTGTCCCCGTCTGCCCCTGCCTGTCCCGAGTGCCAGCCATGGCGGAGAACGCAGGTTCCATTCACAGGAGGAGGCGGGGAGACGTGGCTCAGATGTGGGCTGCTTTTCTCCAGGTTGCATGTTCCCGTGGGACCCACGTGCTGCTCTCCTAACAGGGAGGGCTCTGCGAACCCCGGGGGCCTGTGATGCTGGGGCCGATGTGTGCCTGCCCAGTGCTGGGTTGAAACCCTGACCCCAAGGGCTGGGGTTAGAAGCGGGAACCCTGGGAGGTGACAGTCATGACCGTGGGCCCTCGGGGTGGGGTCAGTGCCCTTAGAAAAGGAGCCCCGGAGAGCGCCCTGCCTCTTCCTCCAGGGGTGGACACAAGGAGGAGCTGCATCTGAGGGCAGAAGGCGGGTCCTCTCCACACACGGAACCCGCCCGCACCTTGGCCTTGGCCTTGAGCATGAGGAGGAGGACATCGCTGGGGCTGTGAGCAGCCCCCGGGGGCTTGGCTGAGGCTCCCGGGAGACCGGCAGGGACCGTTACACATTGACACCCAGAAGTAGTTGTTCTTGTTAGTATTTTGTCACTCAATCCCATCTCAACTTGGAAGGTTGGGTTTTTAAAAAATTTTTTATTGTTTTTTTTTCCTTTTTTGAGACAAGGTCTGGCTCTGTAGCCCAGGCTGGCCTTGAATTCTTGGAGATCCTCCTGCCTCAGCCTCCCATGAGCTGGGATTACAGGCTCTCCCTGGCTCAGTGGGCTTGTAAAGCTATGTTGAAATTAGAAAGCACACTCACATAATGTGACCACGTGTGAGTGGCGAAAAATATCTAACAGAGGTGGGTGCAGGCCCTGAAGCCTGTAAATAAGTGGACACGCTGATGGTGAGCTTTCAAAGCAGCCACTGTGTGGCAGGCGTGACAGCCGGGGTGGCTAGGTCACGGGGACTCTTTTGTTTCTCGATCTCTTATCATACTTTTTATTTTCTGAATATTTTCCCTTGTGCTTTTTTTTTTTTTTTTGGTGCTGGGGATAGAACTCGGGTCCTTGAGCTTATTTTCTGAATATTTTGCAATGAGCATATGTTTCTGTCACACTGAGAAAAATAGTTATTTCACAATTAATAAATAAATAACACTTCAAGGAAAAGCATCGTTCAGTAGGGTTATGAAATCCAGCGGATGGATGCTTGACAACGTGAAGAATCCCAGCTCCCCGGATGTTCGGCGGCGCAGTTTGACGTGCCAGAAAAGCAAGTGAAGACAGTTAAATTTACAAGAGCAAATAATAATAAAAAATAAAACCGCAGAGAAGCGCAGAGCAAACAGCCGGTGCCGGAGAGTGGACAGTGCTGGTGCCACGCCGTGCTGCCCTCCACAGCCCGGGCACAAAACTGACCCGCACGAGCTTTTAAACAGGCTGGGGGCCGACGCCAGGTGAGGTCAGATCAGGGGTGGAGCCCAGCCCTCAGAGCTCACAGTGGGGAAACTGAGGGCCGGAGGGGCTCCTGGTGTTCATTCCCTGCAGGAGCTCCGGACACGGTGCTCCCATGGGGCCCGACCTAGGGAAAAGACAGCGAGAGGCCACGTGACGGCCGGGACCCTCAGCCTGGGTGGGTCCGGGGGCCACGGCTCAGAAGGTCGCTCCTGTCTGGTCCCGGATCTCTGCCCCAGCCTGTGGCGGAGGGACCTGGCCTGGACGCCCCGCTGCCCCCGCGCAGGATGCGGGAGTGGCTGGGCAGGGGGCCAGCGCCGGCCGGGCGCAAGGGGGCGGTGGTCCTCCCCAGCAGGCCGTGGGTGCGCGCAGCGGGTGATGTCGCCACCTCCCGGCCGGCCGCTGCACTGGCCCCGCGCGCCGGACTCAGGGCAGCTGCTGGCCGGGGCCGCCGGAGGCGATTGGGCGGGGGCGGGAGCAGCCTCGTGCCTCTGCAGCTGTCCAGCTCAGGCCTGGCCTGCTGTCTCTTCCAGGAGGGGACCCGTGGCCGCGCAGCTTGAGAGTTTTAAATGCCCCCCTCGCCCAGGCGGACGCGGAGTCCCTGCCCGCGCAGTCCCCACCTGATTCCTGCTGGCGCTGGGCTTTCCCCGGGGAAGAAGAAAACACGTGGGCCTGGCCGGGCTCCTAGAGAACTAGCCCGGGTCACGTGACTCGGGCAAAGCCCGCCTGAGTCACGTGACCGGGTTTGTCCCCCGCAGCACCACCTCCCTGCAGCCTCCTGGTGGTGCTGCGCCGTCCCTGCTTGGTTTAGGGGACCCAAGGTCCCCGACTTGTGGACAGTGGATCTGGGGCTCGGACCTGGGTCTCTCTGAGCCCCGGCTCTCACACTGAACCTGTGGCTGGTGGCGGAGAAGCCGCTCTGCCCCCCCAGGGCTCCTGCGGGTGTATCTAAGTAACAAAACTTCCTTTGTTTTTGTGTTTCAACTTATTTTAAATTATTTCACTAAATAACACGAGAAGCCCAGTTTCACAAAAAAGAGAGCTTGCATGCCGCTTAATAACAGTAAACGCCTGTCTTCACACACGTGTAAGGAGGTTGAGATACGGTTATTGGTCTTCGCGAGTTTCTCTCTCCAAATTACACAAACGTGTGCAGCGACAGATCCACGGGGATGTCGATTCCCCTGGCTTCGGTGTCGGTCACAGGAGGCAGAGGTGAGCCCTGGACCACATCCTCCCTCCACGGGCCTCCATTGTCCCTTAGGCGGCCTGCAGTCCACGCTCCAGCGCAGCACAACCAGTCACCAAGAATGTCGCTCTAGGGCCGGAGATTTAGCTCAGTGTTGCGGGTGCCTGCCCCACAAATGCCAAAAAAAAAAAAAAAAAAAAGATGGTACCAAAAAAAAAAAAAATATCGCAAGACATTGCACACTAACGCTAGAAGTTTACGACCTAGTGGGGCCGGGTGAGTAGAGCCCAGGCTGTGGGCTGGACCAGCTGCCCCAGGGGTGCCAGGAGAAGTCAGGAGGAGGAGGACACAGTGCTGCCTCGCTGGGGCAGGCTCCTCGGTGTCGCCACCGGAGACAGCGCAGGGAGGCCCTTGCCTTGTGCCGCCGGTAGGACCGCCAAGGCTGTTGTGCTGATAGCCCCAGAGGCCCACTTCAGAGAGACTGCTGCCAGGCCACCTCTCTTCTTTAAGTCCTGGAGCAGCCTTGGCCCTTGGTGACGTCCGTGGAGGGCGTGGGCTCCGAGGGGTGCGCCAGAGGCCGTGGCTCTCTGCAGGGCCAACAACCAGGTCAGATCCTGGAGCCCAGTGTCCCGGCAGAGTGACCTTGAGGGGCTTCCCTAACCTCTCTGTCCCTTGTTTCCCATCTGTAGCATGGCTTTACTCATAGAACTGTAATTAAAACGTTCTAGATTTGCCTGATTGCATATCCACCTGCTCTCTCCAGCTGCACCTTGGTGGCCCGGAGGGGACTGCAGCTCTGGAGGGAGAGAGGGGAGCAGGGGCCGCGGTGGGCGCCCAGGCACCATTTGAATTCTGTGCCCTGGGCTCTGTGACTGCCTCACACATGTGCAGCCCAGGCTCGCCCCTGACCCGCCCGCTCAGAACTGTCACATGGCTGGCCTGGGTGGCTCTGAGCCCCCTGTGGGACTGATGCAGTCACAACTCACAGGAAGGGCTCGAGGCCTCGGGGCTGTTGCTTCCCGGCAGGAGAGAATGCCAGGCCCACGGACAGGTGAGAAGGCAGATGGCAGCCCAGGGGGGTCAGTCTGAGAGGAACAAGATGGCTCCTTACCCAGCAGCCCTGGTCCAGGCCTGGAGCTCAGCCCAGCCCAACACCCCGGATCAGCGTGGGGCCAGGGGCCTGCAGCTGCTGGTTAGGAGCAGACACAGCCCCATGTGCAGGCAAAGTGGGCATTGGTGCTCCTGGGCCCAGGCTGAGCGGCCCACCCCTTTGTGCTGCCGGGCCCAGGAGATGCGTTTCCCCCTCAAGGATCCCAGCTCCCCCGCCCTGCAGAGCAGAAACGGAGGGCTCTGGACAGAGCCCAGAGCCTTCATCTTCAGACCTGCTGCCCGCCTCTGATGAGGAGGCCCCTCCCAACTGCGGATGCCCATCCGGCCGGGGCGTTTGGCCTCATGGGTCTTCCCTGGGGTCCAGCATTCCCCAGGTGAAACTGTCATCGAGGCCCTTCCCAGATGAGAGTGAAGCCCAGAGATGCTGCCCCTGGGTCTGGCTGCATGGCAGCTGGGGAGGAGCCTGCAGTCCTGGGTGGTCTTGGTCTCCTGCTTGGATGCAGCACCAGCCTGATGGGCCAGTGTGGTTACTCCCCTCCACGGCCCAGACTGAGGTCCTAGGGGCTCAGCACATCGGGACAGCAGGCACCGCAGTGCTCGGGGTTCTCCTGAGGAACAGAGCCGAGGGTGCGGCTCTGTGCGGGGTGAGAGAGAAATGCAAGGAACTGGCTCAGGTGATGAAGGAGGCCAAGTCTGCAGTCTGCAGGGTGGGCTGACACTTGCGACCCAGGAGAGTGATGCTCCTGTTGCTGGCAGGCACAGCTGGAGCTACGGGAGGGCAGGTCAGGTCTTCAACTATTGGGCGAGGCCCGCTCCACTGGGGAGGGCAGAGTGCTTCACTCAGAGTCTGCCTGTGTAAGCCCACGACACCCTCATAAACATCCTGGATAATGTTCTAATGTCTAGGCCCTGTGGCCCAGCCAACAAAATTAAGCATTAGAGTGCCCAGTAAGTATTGAATGAATAAATGAACTGTCCCAGGGCCTGGTTCTGGCAGGGCAGAGTCCTTGTAATCCATCACTGATGGGCACGGGGCAGACAAGCAGAGCTCATGAGGCCCAAGGCGAGCACTTGCCTGAGGTTGCTCTTGCAGGGGCCTCAGCCCTGGCTCCTCTTTGCTCACGCTTCTCAGCCCACCCTGGCACGTCTTTCTGCCCTTGTGACACAGGCATTTCCAAGGAGACCCATCCAATAATACTTGATCTGTAGGTCTGGTCTCTCACCCACACTGCCAATGCTTCCTTCCTCTTCATAGTTGAGTAATATTCCAATGTGCAACATAATGAAATCCCATAAATAAATAAAAGACCAGCCCACCCTTTCCTTGCTGCTCCCTAGACTCAGTTCCTCTTGTGGACATAAAAACTGGAGGCACCTTGGGAGCCGGGAGCCTTGGGACCCCCACTTCTCCGAGGGGCAGAGACACAGAGGTTGCATGTTGGCCTGCAGTCCCTCCAGGGCAGATGTGGACTGGGCACGGTGACCAGAGCCCCGCCATTGCCCTGTCCGACCCTGGCTCCTGGTCCCTGCTGTCACCCCTCCGAGGAGGCTGCCCCTGAGAGCCGGTCACCCGTGTCCTGCCTGGCCACTGCTGTGTCTCTGTCCTCTGCGACTTCAAACCCGCACCCTCCCTAGGGAAGCTGCTGCGCCTGGTGATCACCAGAGCAGCCGTCTGCCTACTGCACCCAGGGTCACGATGGGGGTTTCTGGAAGGAGGTTTGTCGAAGTCACAGGGGATGCACTTGGAGGGCACAGGGCCGGGTTCTGGGCTGTAGCACCAGCTCTGTGGGAAAGCGGAACAGTGGCAGAGCTGAGGCACAGCCGAGTGTTACAGCTCAGTGTCACAGCTACTGCAATTTGAAGACTGGAGAATTCTAAGGTCACCCGAAGAGATGGAGAAAAACCTTTTAGTATGCCAACCAGCTCAGTGGAGTTCATACACCAGAGTCTGAGCTCTTGTCCAGAAAAGGGAGCCTCCTTATACTGGATCTCGGAGTAGGTAAGCATGCTCACTGAAGCAGGGGGTCGGAGTCATGGAACATTCCCAAAAGGCCTAGCAGCTGCTGAGCATGCTCACAGAGGCAGAGGGGCAGGTTTAACAAAACACATTCCTGAGAGGTCACAAAACATGTTGATACATTGGGCAAGAGCTTCTGGAGCAAAACATTTTGTGGAAAAATCATAAAGGCAAGGGCCTGCCTTACTGTATAGCACTGCTCTGTCTCGTGCACAAGATGAAGCCCCCATTTCTAATGGGGCAGCCTGGGCCCAGCCCACGAGCAGACAGGGGCCCAACTCACCCTCCTGGCCACCACAGTTCTGGTCACTTTGGGGAGCCGTGTCCCCGGCAGAGCCCAGGGAGGGAGGTGGCTCCTCTGCTGGCCACCTGGCCAGCACCTCCTGTCTCACGTGGCCTGGGAACCCTGTCACTTTATCTTTGTGTTACTCCCTTCAGTCGGGGCGGGCCACAGCAGAGCCCTGTGTGGCTCTGAAGAATTATTCATGCAACCCTTTGTTTCACTTCAGGCCGGCTGGGGCCTGAGAGCGCTCCTTGCTGTACACAGGTTGGTCTGTGGTTGGGATGAGACGCTCTTTGAAATGTTCCCAGCCCTGTGACTTCTCTCTCCTCTAAGCAACTGTGTGAGGTATGACTGAGGTCAAACCCTGCTGGTGTTCCATGTCTGTGACTTGATGGGCTCAGATTTCCTGAGGGACCCTGTCACCGCACACAGGCCACAGGCGTCTGCACCGTGCCTGGGGAAGAGACACGGGGAGCCTGGTGCTCTCACACGGCTAAGTGTGCTGATCAGGCCGCAGGAGCAGAAATACACAGCCATGGCAGGAATGCCCTGACAAGCGCTTTTTTTCCCCGGTACCGGGGATCAAACTCAGGACCTTGTACTTGCCAGGCAGGCATGGCGCCACTGAGCTACATCCCGGGCCCCTTGCCCAACGCTTTCTTAAACAGTGATTTTTAACATTTTATTACAGGATACTTCGAATGTACACAAAAGCACAGAGTGCCAGAATCGCCCTGTGCAGCCATAGCCTGCTTCAATCTCTGCATTTTGCTCATTTCAACGACCTACAATGCCTTTCTTTTCTGAAAATCTTTTCTTTTCTTTCTTTTTTTTTTTTTGTTTTTTCGAGACAGGTTCTCACTATGCTGACCTTGAGCTTGCAGCAGTCCTCCTGCCTCAGCCTCCCGAGTGCTGAGTTGATGACAAGTGTGCACCGCCACGCCCGGCTATTTTCTGAAAATCTTTACAGTGAACCTGAGGTGTGTTCTTCTGCACATAAATTATTTTATTATGTTTTCTGGCTACTAAAAACTTTTCTTTGAAGTGCCCATTGTGTCATTATACCTAACACAATTATCAATACGTCCTTGATATCATCCAATCCCCGAGTCGCATTCAGATTTCTCCTGATATCTGATGAGGTTTTCACGTAATTCCTTAAATCAGGCTCCAGACCGGCTCACCCGGCGCTGCCCTGTCTGTGTCCCACATATGCCCCTCGCCCCGCCCTGCCCCAGCTCCCTGATGTCCCACAGCTCCGTCCTGCGCCGGCGTCTTGTGACTGTGACTGGCTGCGGAGCACCTACCGTGTGCCCTGCCATGCCCGGAGAATGGCCCTGGGCCCCGCCAGCGGACAGCGAGTGCAGGGGGAGCCTCAGCGGGGACTGGGCCTCTCTCCATCCCTTCACTCTGTCCCCAGAGGCCCCACCGAGGTAATTACCTCTGCCTCACTGTGGTCCTGCCCTGCTGGCAGCAGCCTCGTCCTATTAACACCTCCCAGCTGGGGAGCCACACAGCAGCCGCTCCCACTGCGCTCCGGAGAGCTGAGGATGGTACAGCTCCCTTTGTCCGAGAAGTCACCAACCTGCCCAGAGTCACCACGCAGGACTGGGCGCGGGATCCGCACGGGGAAGCTGAGGGTGGGTGAGCCACGTCAGGGGCTGCAGACTGCACCTTGGGGCCCACGTGCAGCAGCAGCCCTGTTGTGAAAACTGGCCACAGCCACACCTGCCACTCACTCCTGCTGGGGTCACTGAGGTCCTCCGAGGCAGCATCCCATTGTCACAACAGGGGCCGAAGTCCACACGGCAGAACACACGGGAAGTTGGCTGCCCTGAGGGTGCGCTCAGCAGGACAGGCTGAGAAAGAAAACACTCACTGAGGGTGGAAATGCACAGCCACTGGGGAGCAGCAGCTGGGCTGGCTCTGACAAGGCCCCCTTCCTGGACAGCAGAGGGAATAAAATCAGAAGGCCTGTGTCTGGATCCCAAGCTGTGTGGATCCCTTACATGAACTATGTAATTTAAAATTTGAAAAAGAGGAAAAAACCAGCCACCCAACAGCATTCTGAATGGATTAAAGCCTCACAAACTCAGAAGCACAAGGAAGAGGGAACTGGGAAACTGAGTCAGAACCTCGAAAGGTAACACTTGGAGCAAAAGACACAGAGGTGAATCAAACAGGTGGTGATTTGAGGAAAGTGGCTTGTGTGCATGCCGGGTGGGCTGGCCATGTCCATCCACACTGGAGTCCATGGGGAGCAAGCAAGGGCTCCTCCTGGGGCTCCTTCTTTCTCACGTAAATCCTAACTGGGAGACTGGCAGGTGCTCTTCTGTGGGGCAGCTGAGGTGCTCAGGTCCCCTCTGTGGTTTGGGTCCACCAGCCCCTGGGATCTCAGCATCTGCTGTGGGTCACAGCGTCCAGTCAGAGGATGCAGAGGGTTGGGAAAGACCGGATGTGGGAGTTGCCCAGGCCAGGCGCAGCCCAATCCCATTGAGTAGACTCAGTCACATGACCCTCCTGACTGCAAGGCGGCTGGAAAATGGAGTCAGCCTGTATTCCTGGGAGTAAAGAGATAATGGATGAACAACTCTCTGGTTTCTTCCACAAGTTCTACTTCATCTTACACCTTTAAAGATGCCTTTCTAACTTAATTAACAAATTAAAATTTATAAACATCCTCTGTGCTTCATTAATACCCACAACATTTATATATTGAGGGGGCCAGGGATATAACTCAGTGGTGGAGTGCTTGCCTAGCCTGTGTAAGGCCCTGAGTTCAACCTCCACTGTCCTCTCACAAATTTATTTTATTTTATTTTTTTGGTACTGGGGATCGAACTTGGGACCTTGTGCTTGCGAGGCAGGTGCCAGAACCACTGAGCTAAATCCCCGGCCCTCCACCAAATTTATATATTCAAGGCAGACAATAAACATTCTGAGGGATTCAACTGTTAAACTACTTTTCATTTTTCTTGATTTGGGGAGGTGTTTGCATTAGATTAAGTAAAGAAGCAAGTTAAAAAAAAGAGTTCACCTGCCCACAGTGGGCACGACACAGCAGGCTGCTGCCATGGCATGACCACTGACACACTCCAAGCTGCTTTACATTTTGCTTCCCCTTGGCATGGGGCAGCAGAGGCACAGACTAACCAACTGACTGATCCCAAGTGAGGACAATGGCTGGAGAGAGAAAGTAAGGAGTGCCGGCAGGGCTGGGGAGAAAGTACAGACCTGGCCAGGAGCTGCAGGGAATCCAGTGTCATCTTCCCAATGTGACTGGGTGAGCGACAACCATGGGAGGTAGCCCTGGAGAGGGTGTGGGCTCGACATAGGCACTGAGAAGTCTAAACTCACCCTGTAAAGGACATGGCCCTGCTCTCCATAGGGAGAAACAGGCCTGGCAAGTGTCAACCTTAATTCCAGCAGTCTGCTTGCACCTCCATCCTCTGGCCTACATCCGGCAGAGAACAGAGGACTGGTTCCTTTTCCTGTCTGCTAATGGAAGCAAGTACACCAGCCGGCTTGGATGGTTGCCATAGTCTGGGGTGAAGGGACAGAGGAGCCCTGGTGCAGGGAAGGCACCTCATAGACCCTCAGGCCCCAAGGTAGGTGGAGGAAGTCGTGTCTGGCAGGATTCAAAGACTGCAGATCCTTGAAAGAAGCCACTCATATTTAATCTCTTTTCATTTGTTTTTGTTTTTTATTATTTCTCACTCATCAGTGTTTTGGGGGCTTGGAAATTCTCTCTCTGTTTTTTCTTTTCTCTCCTTTTCCTTTTCCCTTTAACTTTTTTCCTTCCTTCTTATCTTTCTTTTAGTTCCTGTGTTTTGCTCTGTCTTTCTTATTTCTTCCTTTTCTTGTCTGTTCTCTTCTGTGACTCTTTTCTCATCCTATGACTTTCCTTTTGCTCCTCAGTGGGGCCCCATCTCACTTTTCTCTCCTCCTTCTCATCTTCCATGGATTAATTTTTCAAAGTTTATCTTTTTCATTCCCCAGTTCCCACTTTCTACATTTACTAGTACAACTCTTAAGTTTTATGTATCTTTAGATTGCTAGTTAACGCTGCACTACTACTGTTGAATATTATTCTATTCTTAGTGGAGGAAAATTTGTTCCATTTAATAGATATTTACTGTAGGTCATATTTGGTTTGGCTTAGTGTTTATACTATAATTGTAGATCTCTTTTCTATGGTTAAGGGTGGTATATTATTGGTTCTTAGGATTTGTCAATATCCAGTTTGTATTTGATGCTATTATTGTTGCTGATTTTATTACTATAGCCAGGGTGACAAAGTTGTTGCTATTAATTGGTTTTCTTAGGATGCCCATATCTGGATTGCCTTGGGGTCATTATCAATACTGTGGACCATTCCCAGAGAACTGGATATTGGACCAAATAATGCTGCCACCTCCCCTCCCAAATAAACAGAGGTAGCTGGATCCTGTGACAGAAAAGTAGACATTAACTAGAGCAGTATCTATACTGCTTTCTAATATAGCAACAAAGCCTTCTAATATAATTAACCTGCAAGCTTCAGCACAATGATCAAACAAACAAATAAAAAGTAGAAACATGACAAGGCAAAAAAAAAAAAAAGTCTCCAAAAACTCCCAGCCCAACCCAATCTGATCCATGAGGCATGAGCTGGGAGGAAATCAAAAGCCATACAGCCAAATTATTCCAAAGGGTAACGGAGGAGATAACAAAGCACATTGATAAGGCACTTGGTAAACTCCCAGAAGATATAACCAAAGAGATAACAGGCTTAATTAAATGATCATCAAGTCTGCAGAAGACTTAAATAAAAAAGCTAACTGAGCTAAACAAAATGATACACAACAGAGACGATCAGCACAGGAAATAATCAGAGTCCATTAGAACGTACCAACACAAATTCAGGAGATAAAAATTCTATCGAAAGTATGGGCAGCAGAAGTGACCAATATGAGGACAGAGTATGAGAACTGAAGACAGGGCTGTTGTCAGTGACCAATTAATGGGAGATACCTTAAAAATAACAAGGGAACATGAGAAATGGGCCCAGCAGCTTCTCGATGCAAAGATTAATCTAAGTTTAATTAGAATTATTGAAAAATTAGAAGACACCACAAATGGCATAAAAAATGGTTTACTGTAATATAGCAGAAAACTTTCCAAATAAGGGAAAAGAATTTAACGTATGGAAAAGTGAGGCATACAAAACCCCAAATAGCCATGATCAGAAAAGGACCTCTCCATGACACAGGACAGTCCAAATGCTCAGAAATGCAACACAAATTTTTTTTTCTTTTTTTTTTTTGGTACTGGGGATCGAACTCAGGACCTTGTGCTTGCAAGGCAGGACCCAGAACCACTGAGCTAAATCCCCAGCCCCGCAACACAATTTTTAAAGCTGTTAGAGAAAAGCAACAAATCACTTATAAAGGAACAACCATTAGAATTATAGCAGACTTCTCAACACAAACCTTGAAGGCCAGGAGAGCTTAGAGTAAAGGTTTCCAAGCCCTAAAACAAAACAATTTCCAACCTAGACTGATCTATCCTGCAAAACTATCTTTCAGAATTGATGGAAAACTAAGCTATTTCCATCATATAAAGCACTTAAAGGAATTCATGAACATAAAATAAGCACTCCAAAAAATTCTCCAGGAGATCCCAGAAAGAGACAAAGAAGCTACCAATGATGAAAGGCTTAAAAGAGTGACTATACCAGGGAGGGTAAGTAGTTAAGTAGAAGAGAAAGAAAGGGAATCAGCAACAGGAAAATAATACAACAGCAAGAAGTCACTGCCTTTCAGTAACACCTCTCAGTGAACTGAATGGTCTCAATTCCCCAATCAAAAGACCACAGGTTGGCAGAATGGATCAAGAAACAAAATCCAACAATATGCTGTGTACAAGAAATACATTTAACTCAAAAAGAAATTCAAACACTAAGAATTAAAGGATGGAAAATAATATCCCATGCAATGGGAACCTGAAAAAAACCAAACAAACAGGTGTAGCTATCCTATTTTCAAAGTGCATTTCAAGCCAAAACAAACCAGAAGAAGCAAGGAAAGTCACTACAAATTGGTTAAGGGCACAATTCAGCAGGAAGAGATAACAATTATTGACATATATGTGGTGAGCAATGGCACACTCAACCTCATAGAACAAGCACTACTGGACATAAAAGATCAGACAAACACAAGCACAGTTACCATAGGGGATCTCAATGCCCCACTGTCACAAATACATCAGCTTGAAAAAAGTTATAATGCAGCATGGACAATGCATCTAAAAGTGTACCTTTATTTAGTATCATTGTCTTATGTGTTTTATATGGTTTTGGCCTATTAGTCTGGTTGTTAATTCATATGAATGATAACTAACTTTATAAGGACTTATAAAATAAATAAATGAATCTGATGCTGGCAAAAGAGGAGGATGGGATGAAGGGGAAAAAGGAATTGAGATGTGTTTTGTCCATGTACCAATTCCCCACAAAGAATATAAGTGTTATGTATAGCAATGTGTACCAGTAAAAATTAGAAATTTTACAAAGTAGGTCAACTAGACAAAAAATCAACAAAGAAATATCAGAGTTGAATATAACCTGTGGAAAAGTGGACTTAATAGACATCTACAGAATGTTCCACCCAACAGCAGAATATACACCCGTCTCAGCAGCACATGGGACTTTCTCCAAAAATAGACCACATACTACCAATAAAGCATGCTTAAGTAAATGCAAAGAATTTAAATTATATGATGCATGTTATTAGATCATAGTACGATGAAACTAGAAATCGATGGTAAAAGAAAACAGAGAAATTATCCAAATGTATGGAAATTAAACAACACTCTTCCATCATCAGTGGGTTACAAAAGAAATTAAGAGAGAAACAAAGACAGCTCCTAAAACAAAATAGTATTGTACCAGAACTTATGAGACACAATGAAAGCAGATGTAAGAGGAGGTTTATAGCTGTGAATGCTCACATCACAAAAACAGAATAAGCCGAATAAATAACCTAATGATACACCTGAACCTCCTAGAAAAATGAGAACAATCCAAATCCAAACGTAATAGAGGGAAGGATTATAAAAATCAGAGCAGAAAGCAATAAACTTGAGACTAAAAATAGCACAAAGAATCAATGAATTGAAGAGCTTGTTCTTAGAAAGAATAAACAAAATGGACAAACCCTTAGCCAATCTTACCAAAAAAAGGGAAGAAAACACCCAAATCAATGCAATTAAAAGTGAAGAAAAGGGCCGGAGATTTAGCTCAGTGGTTCTGCCGCCTGCCTTGCAAGTGTAAGGACCCAAGTTTGATTCCTGGTACCAAAAAAAAAAAAAGAAGAAGAAAATGAAGAAAAAAGTGAAATCATAATGGACACCGCTGAAATCTTAAAGATTATTAGCAACTATTTTGCAAACCTGTGCACCGATAAACTGGAGAATTCAGAAGAAATGGATAGATTCCTAGACACATGTGAATTACCAAAACTGAAGCAAGAAGATATACCAAAACCCTGGGTAATCCAATAACAGGCAATGAAATTGAAGCAGTAATTAAAAAAGAAAAACCTGCCAACTAAGAAAAGCCTAGGTCTGGATGGATTCACTGCTGAATTCTACAAGAACTTCAGGGTTGATCTAACACCAATACTCCTCAATCTGTAATGAAATTGAAAAGGAAGAAGAACTCCCAAAGTCATTCTGGGAAACTAGTATTACTCTGATTCCAAACCCTATAGGTAAATCTCTTTAATGACTATTAGGTGCAAAAATCAACAAGATACTGGTGAACAGAATAAAAAGAATCATCAAAAAGATCGTATGGCCAGTAGCTCAGTGGCACCATGCCTGCCTCACAAGCTCAAGGTCCTGAGTTCAATCTTCGGTACCAAAAAAACAATCAAACAAACAAATAAAACAAAGATAATATGGTCAAATAGGCTTCATACTAGGGCTGTAAGGATGGTTCAATATATGCAAATCAATACATGTAATTCACCACATAAAAGGAAACAAGGACAAAAATCACATGATCATTTCAAAAGACACAGAAAAAAACCACTGACAAAATCCAACATCCATTCATGATAAGAATCCTGAGGAAAACAGGCCTAAAAGGACCGTCTCTCAATCCATTAAAAGTCATTTGTGACCAACCTACTGCCAACATCATATTAAATGGGGAAAAAACTGAGAGCTTTACCTCTAAAATCAGGAGCAAGACAAAGATGCCAGCTATCATCACTCCTTTCAAATTGTCCTTGAAACATTAGCCAGAACAATCAGGAAAGAAAAAGAAATAAAAGTGATACGTATAGGAAAAGAAGATGTCAAATTATTGTTATTTGTAGATAACATGATCTTCTACATAGAAGACCCAAAAATTCCACTGAAAGATTCCTGGAATTAATAACCAAATTCAGTAATGTAGAAGGACACAAAATTGATAGTGTTCCTGTACACCAATAATAAACTCACTGAAAAAGAAAATTAAGAAAAAATATCATTTACAATAGCACCAAGAAAAATTAAGAGGCACCAACCTAACTAAGGAAGTGAAAAACCTCTACAAGGAAACTACAGTACTCTGGAAAAGGAGATCCAAGAGAACATCAGAAAATGGAGAGATGTCCCCTTTTCCTGGATAGGCAGAAGCAATATTATCAGAATGGCCATACTTCCAAAACTGACATACAGATTTAATGCAATCCGGAGCAAAATACCAACAGCACACTTCACAGAACGAGAGAAAACAATCCTAAAATTCATGTGGAACCAGAAGAGACCCAGAATAGCACAGGCAGTCCTGGGTAAGAAGGGCAAGGTGGGAGGCATCACAATCCTTGACCTCAGGTTATATTACAAAGCTACAGTGATTAAAAAGAAAAACAGCATAGTATTCACACAAAAACAGACATTTGGATCAATGGAACAGAATAGAGGACGCAGAAGCATTCAGCTCTTTGGTCTTTGACAAAGGGGCCAAAAACATACACTGGAAGAAAGACAGCCTGTTTAGTAATGGGAAAACTTGCTATCGACATGTAGAAAATTGAGTCAAGACCCACATCTCTCACCATGTACTAAAGTAAAATAAAAATGGATGAAGATCTAAATGTTAAGACAGAAACACTTAATCTGCTGGAAGATAAAATAGGTAAAACTCTTGAAGTCATAGGCACAGGCAAAGACTTTCTGAACAAAACCCCAGTTGTACAGGAAATACCAAGAATCAAACAAATGGGATCAGATCAAATTAAAAGCTTCTGCACAGCAGAATAAACAACAAACAGAGCAAACAGACAAGGGAAAAATTTTGCCAACTATTCCTCAGACAAAGGACTAATATCTAGAATATGTAAAGAAATTTTAAAAAATTAGACTCCTCCAAAAGAAAAGGTCCAATCCAAAAAATGAGCAAGAGAAATGAACAGACACTTCTCAGAAGAAAAAGTACAAAAGGCCAATAAATACATGAAGAAGTGCTCGACATCACTGGTCATTCGGGAAATGCAAATTAAAACAACTCTGAGATTCCGTTTCACTCCAGAAAGGATGACCATTATCAAGAAAACAAATAATAAATGCTGACAAGGCTGGAGGGAGGAACCTTTCTACATGCTGGTGGGAATGTAAACTAGTACAACCACTATGGAATCAGCATGGAGATTCCTCAAAAAACTTAAACTAGGAGTTCCATTTGACCCAGCTGTTCCCTTTCTAGGTATCTTCCCGAAAGCATTAAAGACATCATATCACAGTGATCCATGCACACCCATGTTTATAGCAGCAAATTCATGATCGCTACATCTTGGAAGCAGCCCATATGTCCATCAACAGATGAAAGGATAAAGGAAATGTGGTGTTTACACACAGTGGAGAACTACTCTGCTATGAAGGATAAACTCATTTGTAGGAAAATGGATGCACCTTGAAGCCATAATGTTAAGTGAAATAAATCAGACACACAAGCTTAAATATATGAGAAACCCAAAATGTAAAGCAAAAGAAAAAGTAGCTAATAGTAGGGAGGTAAGTCTTCCTCAAAAGAGAAGGGGACCGAGAGATGAGGGAGGAAGTGGGGGGGCATGAATTAAGATGTTTCATACCCAACGCCAACTCCTCATGAAGAGTAAGATCATTATATACTACAAATGTGTACTAATAAAAAACAAGAACAAGCATTCACAGTTGCTGAGTCCCACTGCTTCCGGAGCCGCAGTGACTCAGGAGAGGCCTCTTGGTCATAGAGACCAGTGGGATTCCCACAGTCTGGCTGCAGCACTTACTACTTCCTGTCAGTTCAGGAGGTGGAGTGTGGTTTTTTTCCTTCTGTGGAGAAAACATGCATAGCCACGTGGGGTTGATTCATAAGGAAACACCCCAATCGTTAGCAGAATGATAAGTGGGGAGTAGACTGGGGAAATCTTTAGCAAAATATGAATAATTCTTTTATTATACGTAGAGACGGGCACACACCTCGTAAACGAGCAGGGGGTGAAACTTCACCGGCAGACCCGTGCACTGTCAGTCAGTACCAGCTTGAGCCAAGAACATTCCAGGCTCCCAGGCTTCTCCCTCCTCCCAGAGTGGCCGCCGGCCCGGCTATGACCCCAGCTCTAGATAGCAGTGACCGTTGCCCAGGGCCTGGAGGGAAGAGCTGCTCATCTCCTTGTTCTTTGGTGGAGTAGAATGATTTAAAGTTGTCTTTGTGTTTTCTAGATTCTCATTTGTCTGCAATGGATATGTTCTAAAAATTAAATGAAGAAGAAACCAACCTGGTTTCAAGGAGAATTCAAAGGACAAAAAGAACAGCACAGGGGCTGGGATTTAGCTCAGTGGTTCTGCTGCCTGCCTTCCAAGCTCAAGGTCCTGAGTTTGATCCCCAGTACCAAAACAAAACAAAACAAAACAAAACAAAAAACACCACGGTCCCAGCCTCTGGTGCAGAAATGACCTCAGGAGGCGCCGTCTAAGCCCAGGAAGGCTGTGTGTGGCAGCTGTCACCGCAGGGGGCCTGCTCCTGGCCAGGTTCTGACCTGGGCGGGCAGAGGGGCCTGGAGCTGGGCAGGTGCCCAGCTGCCCGCGTGAGATCCACTCGAATTGACACTTCTGGGGCTCCCCGCCCAGCTTTGCAGGTGCTCCACAGGGCAGGAATGGAGTGCCTTGGGGAGGGGACACAGCCCTTGCCACAGGTGGGGCCCAGGTCAGACGGAGAGCCAGCAGCTGCTGTGAGAGATGCACACAGCCCATGCAGGCCCCAGGGCACTGCGTAGCAGACCCAGCAGCTGACGGAAGTGCAGCTCTCAGGGGGATGCGTGCTGCCTGCTCCCCTCTGAGGCCCCTGGGCAGGGCAGCCTGGGCAGCTGCAGGACATTCTGGAGCCACGCCTCTTCCCAAGGCCCCTCCCTCCCTGGCTGGTCCTGCCCATTGGACCAAGCACATGGGCTGGACCTACCATGGGGTTGGGCTCAGAGGCAACTGAAGCCACCCCTGTCGTCTCTGTGATGTTGCAGAGGCTCAGAGCTTGGGCTCTGGGGTCCAGCTCTCAGGCTTTGCATGCTGGCCCACCATCTACCAGCTGTGTGGCTTTACTGAAACCACTCTGCCTCTCTGAGCCTCCGTTTTCTCAACTGCAAAATGGGAGTAGTGGTAGGACCCCTATTACAGAGTTGTGAGAATTAAATGTCAGCAAAATGCTCTTTGAACAATGTTGAGCAAACCCATAGTAAGCCCTCAGTAAGTGTAATATGATGTGCAAACACACACACATACACGTGTGCACACACAGGCATACACATAAAAATGGGCCAACACGTGTGCACGGGGACACACATGCACACACACACTCACAATATACATACAACAGGGGACACACCCAACATGCAAGCACAAATATACATACAAACACACAAATATGCACACATGTGCATGCATGAAGTTTACACGCACAGAACCACATCTGTGTGTGGGAGCCTTACCTAAAATCCGGGCCAGGGATGCTGGAAAGCATGGCGCTCCCCCTCAGCCCCGAGGATCCAGCCTCCCCACCTCTCCAGCCCGGCCCTGACCTGGGTCCTCAGAAGAGAAATGGGACAAGGGGACAGCTTTCCTTGGGGTGACAGACTGCCCCAGGTCCTTGGGGAGGTGGAGCTGCACAACATTGTGAATACACTGGACATCACTGATTGTACAGCAGGGTGGAGGAAATCCCCGGCAGGGCTGGAGCTCCCCACCCATGCCCTCTCCTGCATCCCTGGCTCATGTGACTTCTCCCCCTGCATGGGACAGGTCAGGCGCACGGTGACTGCACGGCCCTGGCTACCCACCATCCTAGAGGAGGCAGGGCCGTGGACAGAGGCTGGAGTGAGGCTGGGGAGTAAGGGGTGCGGGAGGCAGAAGCCCAGGTCCACCTGCCTCAGACCTCTGCACACGCGGGAGAGTTCCAGAGCAGCTTCTGTGGGCTCGCTGGCTGAGGAGCTGGGCCAGCAGTCGGCTGCGAGCTGGCTTCCCACAGGCAGGGCCGAGCCTTCGTGTTGCTCGGGGATCACTGTGAGGCCGAATGGGTGCACAGCTGTCAGTTGCCTGTGGACAAACACCCGGACTCTGGGGCTTCACACACCAGGGCTTGTTGGGCCGTAGTTCTTCTGGGTTGGGAATCGGAGCTGCCCTGCCGGGAAGTCCCAGCTCAGCATCTCTCTGGTGGGTGCAGTGGGGATGTTGGCCATGCAGCAGCTGGCAGGCTCCACAGGGGTTGCCGGCTGCCCCTCAGGCTCACTCCAGGGCTCCCGGCTTTGTGGGGAGCCTCCGTTCACACTAGTGCCAGCCGGCAGCTCCCTACAGGAAGTTGGCATCCGACGGGGTGGGCAAGAGAGAGGTCCCAGTGAGGAGTGTGGAGGGTGGAAGGTTGAGGTGGCAGCTTTATCCCTGCTGAAGGACAGAGTGTGCAGGAAGCTGCGGACACAGCCCTAATGCCTGCAGGATGGGTGACCTCGGCCAGGCCGCGGCCTGGGCTCCAGCAAGGCCCACGGGGCTGTGGACGCGGCAGACCTAGGGTCTGAAGGCTGGGTCCAGGCACTGGTCTTGCTGCTCATAGGTAGTGGTCACACTTTCATCTAAAACCAGGGACCATGATCAAAAGATGGGAGCCACCTGTGTGCTTGCTGGTCAGGACAGAGAAGGTAAAACAACCTGAGGTCCGTCACGGCAGATGGACGAACATGTGGGGATTAGTGAGAACCGCATCACTCGAGGTCGCACCCAGAAATGGCCCGTCCAGGGGCTGAGGCGGGCGGCCAGAAGCTTTGCACCTGTGATGCGCATTGTGTAAGTTCTAAGTGACACGAGCAGCAGCAGGAACGCACACAGAACAGCGCTGTGACTCCGGGAGGGCGCCTCCGAGGAGGAGGAGACAGACTCCTGAGGGCTCCAACGCTCTCCAACTTTGGTCTCCTTAAAAACATTCTGCAGCAAATGTGGAGAAGATGAACATTTGTTGAGTCTGCTGGCGGCACACAAGAGACTGGTACACGCCGAACTATTCATAATTTAACATGTCAAGTGTCTTTTGAGAGGAGGCCCATGGCGAGGATTTCTGGGTTGTGGGGCTGAGCACACCCTCGTCCCCAGACCCAACCCGCGTCTCACACTCCCTGAGTGACACGTGCTCACAAGGGACCCTCGGGATGCCCCGCATGTATCCGAGCCTCACAGCAGACACCTGACGACCTCATGCGCGAGTCCGGAACTGCAGCCTGTGGCGGAGGCGGCCACCACGCTACGTCTGGTGCTGCAGCTGTGAGCCTGCTCCTCCCTCTGCCGATGCCCACTGCTCAAGTCCATGGGACTTCACGCTGCCCCCGCACCCTGTGGAGCTGGACGCCCCCAGGCCCGAGAAGCCACACCAAGTGAGGGACCTCTTTTCCTTCATGTGCACGGCCTCACCATGCCTGACATCTGGACCCCCTTTTGCGGGATCCACCTTGATTCTGCAGTGTGGCTCCCACACCGGACACCTGGAGCCTCTCACTTCCTGCCTGGAAGGTCAGGCCAGGGGTCTGTTAGCGACTGGACCTGCACGTGTCTCAGGAGCCTGCCTTAGGTCAGCATCTCCCCAGGCCCCCTCTCTAGCCGAACCTAACCCTGGCTCTGCCCACGCCAATGCCCTCCCCTAGGACTGACCCTCAGGGGTCCTGGAGGGAGAGAAGAGGGAACAACAGGTCTGTTCCCACCTGCAGGAGGCTATGCAGAGTGCGGGACTCTCCTGGGGTAGCTCACGGTCCTCACAGCAAGGCTCACTGCTTGGGCTCGACATTGAAGGGGGCTGCCCTGAGACACTGCCCAGGACAACAGTGGAAAGTCCCCAGGGCTTTGGGGCCCCCTGGAAATCCTTGGGACAAAGGATCCCTGAGCATCGTGGTTCCATGGGACATGGTCAGTCACAGCAGCGAGGTGATATGTGTAACTGTGTGCAGACACGTCACCTCCATGTGCCCAGGAACTGGGTAGTTAAAAAATCCACCCTCGGCTTTGCTGTGAGAATCAGCCGCCGAACGCACCAAGCTGCTCTTTTGGAGGCGTAAAATGCCCAGATGTGGGCTACTTCACCTGGTTCACAGAGAAGGCAAAACAACCCAAAGCTTTGAACCCTCCTCCCAACTTTTACCTGGATGGAAAGTGGCCCCCTGTTGAGCCACAGGAAGGCCCGGACTTTGCAGCCCTGGGGATAGCCCAAGGCTGCCACACTCTGGCTCCCAAGCAGTGCTGCAGGGTCGCTCCCGGCCAGACGAGGTCTCGCTGGATCTGTGATCCTCCCAGCTGCAGGCCAGCTCTCCAGCCCTTGGAGGACACCTCCCACTGGGACCCCCCCCCCCGCAGCCTCCCATGCAGCCCACTGTCGATCCTCGATGGGGTGGATCAGGCCCTCAGGAATCGGCTCCATACACAGCCCGGCCTGACCGGGGGTGATGGCAGAGACTCAGGAACATGGAGCGGCCAGGAGCCTCCAGACACGAGGAGCTGCCAAGAGCCAGCTGGCCGCATGTCCTGCCCTGCCATTGACACGCTGCCCTGGGCTGTTGTCGGCTTCCTGCAAGGACAGAGGGCTGGCCGGTCAGAGTGGTCTTGGGAGTGGAAATGCAGAAGCCCCCCAAACCCTGCCCCCGAAGCAGAGCTGGCTTTTGGTGCTGCAGGTGACTGCATGGGCCCCTCCCACATTGCAAGCCCAGTGGGAAGGTGGCCGGAGGCACATGGCCTAGAGCCCTGCCTGTTACTGGTTCTGCCCACAGTGGGGGTTGTTTCGGGGCAGGCTACCCAGCCTCAAATGCCGGTGCTGCCCCTTAGCAGCTGCGTGGCCTCAGCACATGGCTTCGCCTTGGCTTCCTCCTCTGTGAGGTGGAATCAGAAAGCACACATACTTTACATGTTGGTTGTGAGAATTAGATGAGTTAATGTATGGAAAGTACTTAAAAATAAAAGCACCGGTAGTGGCAAAAAACAGGCATGCGGATCAATGGAACAGAATGGAGGAAGCAGAAACAACCCAGGCACACCCAGCCATCTGATCTTTGACAAAGGGACCAGGGTCCAACCAGAAGGAAAGACAGCCTTCTTTGCACACGGTGCTGGGATAACTGGCTCTCCACACACGGAAGGCTGAGTCTAGACCCACGTCTCTCACCACGCACTGAACGAAAATAAAGATGGGCTACAAATCTAAATGTTAGAACACAGACACTGAACCTGCTGGGAGATAAGATGATAAAACTGGAAGACACAGCTGTAGGCATGATACGGTCCTCACTGCATGTGTGTTTTGTGTACGGATTCCAGTGCAATGGCTGACTTTCTTCTAATCTGAGCAAACGCTGCTGTTTTTCTGTACTCTGAAAATAACTCAACTGTGTGTTCTCTGTAGAAATGGCATTTTGAGCTTTCCCTTTTTTTGTAAAGCGATCTCTACCTCGTTGGTTGTCCAGTTAACTTCCAGGAGTGTTTAAAAGCTAGCATTGAAAATAAAACAACTTGCAAGATGTCTTCATGCATAAACTGGAAACTGGGAAGAGGGCTCTTGAAGCAACTGTTCCAAGTGGGTTGTCAGGAGTCCCCCGGCACCCAGAGTCCAAAGTACCACTGGGGAGCACTGCCCTGTATACAGCAGGCCTCCCTCAGCTGGACCCGAGGACTTGGGTGCTTTGTGTTTAAATTTTTAATCTTAACTTTGAATAGTTGCCTAGAAACTCAGTAACTACCGAGTTTGTGGTTTGGAGGAGAAATGTAGCTAGACAATTTGTTAGCTTTTCAATTAAAAAAAGACACTTAAAAAGTCAAATATTGTGGTGCCTCGGTTCACGAACTTAGTTGGTTCCACAATTCTGGAGAAGATGGCTGCATTCACCTTTGTTCCCCAAAGCAGACTTTGTGAACAGAAGCAAGAAGCAAGATCGTGCCCTCAAGTGAGGTGTTACCGTAATAACAAATGTTTGTGGGGCTGGGGCTGGGGAGAAAGCCTTCTACACTGCTGGTGGGAATGTAGACTAGTACAACCGCTATGAAATCAGCATGGAGATTCCTCAAAAAACTAAAACCGAAAATTCCATTTGACCCAGCCTTTCCCTTTCTAGGCACCTTCCTGAAAGAGTTAAAGACATCATATCACAGTGATCCATGCACACCATGTTTGTTTGGTTTTTTGGGTACCAGGGATCGAACTCTGGTCCTTGCGCTTGCGCAGCAGGCGGCGAAACCACTGAGCTAAATCCCTGGCCCCATGCACACCATGTTTATAGCAGCACAATTCATAATAGCTAAATCTTGGAAGTGGCCTATTTGTTCATCAACAGATGACTGGATAAAGAAAGTGTGGTATTTATACACAGTGGAGCACTACTCTGCCATAAAGAAGGATACATTTAAGTCATTTGTAGGAAAATGGATGCACCTTGAGGCCATAATATTAAGGAAAATAAATCACACACATGAGCTTACGTATTGCATGGTTTCTCTTCTATGAGAAATCCAAAGTATAAATAATAAAAACAGCAAAATAAAAGATAGACAAGAGGAAACAGGGAGATAGATTTCTGCAAATGAGGGCACCAGGAGATGGAGGGAGGGGAGAGGAAGGGAATGGAAACAAGAGTGAAGACGTGCTCTGTGCGTGACAATGCCTTGCGAGGGAGGTAATCACTGCCCACTGCAAACAAGGCCTATGAACATGTTTTAAAGCACGCAAGCACGGTGTAAACATGACGAAGTTCTGTGGCTGTGTACAAGTGGTGTAAACCACAGACGCTTGCTCGTATTTCTTACCAGCTGTAGGAGGACAGCACTAAGGCACTGGGCTGCAGAAGACAGCGTAAGGAGTGAGAAGACGCAGAGCTTACAGCAAAGGGAAAACACGCAAATGCAAGAAGCCTGTGTGTGCAGTTCTGATTTTAAAAGTGATGTTGGGGTCAACTATGCACCAAAGAAAAGGAACTGGGAGGAACTAAATCCACTTCACTGTAGTAACTGCTAGACAGTGGGATGTTTGGTGGTTTTCATTTTTTTGTGATTTTCCTTATTTTACACAATTTCTACCATGACTGTAATGGTTCTGACATGAACAGAGCACGTGGACAAGCCGGTTGGAGAGTAGGAAGCTGTGCTTTGAAGTGTCCCTGCCTCTGGTCGGGAGGCAGCTGCTGCCCTCCTCTCCAGAGGACAGTGGCGCCCTGGGCCAGCCAGCAGGCTCTGCCCCCACTCTGGGGGTGTCTTCTCCCTTCCTGGCTGCCCCTGGGGGGTCTGGGCTTGGATGGGCTGCAATGTGGGCCCTGCTCAGGGGCATCCCTCATCAATGGCCGTGTGTGTGTGGCCTTGTCTCTCTTCCCGCTTGACAAGTGAGGACTCAGGTTCAGAAAGGCCAAGTGGCCTCCCCGAGGACACACAGCTTGCAAGGGCAGAGCTAGGACTGCACACAGGGCAGCCAGCACCTGCTCCGGACGTCCAGAAGTTCCCATCCGCTGCTTGCTTGGGCAGGGGTCCCCGACATCCCATCTTCCTGCCACAGACAGCAGCACTCTTGGTTCCTGGAAGAGGAGCGGCTGCCCTGTGACGTCCTGGCTGCATCAGGTCTGCTCTGGCTCTGAGCCCCGAGTTTGTGAGTGTTGAGTGGCTGTTGGAGGTTCAGGGTGAAGGGTGCACGAAGGGTGGGGTGCTAGAGCCCAAGGAGCCCTGATCAGTTTCAAGGGTTCTGGACAGGACTGAGCTCACAGGAGCTGTCGTGGGTGAGAAGCCAGGATTGAAGGAGATGCTGGGGTCTTTGGCCCCCAAAGTGAAGATGCTGCCTCGAGGTCTTGCTCCATGACAGCCCGGCTGCAGCCATCCTGAGCCAGCCCTTTCTCTGAGGCCCTGCATATCCAGGTGGCTGTGGTCACACAGGGGACAGGAGGGCCTGACCCAGCCCCAAGTCACCGCCCCTGTGAATGCATCGTGGCTGTGGCAGAAGGCTGGCATCTTGATTCCAACACACCTGTCCACAAGGTGCCAGGGTCTGGCTGAGAGGCCTGGTCATCACCAGCAGGGCGCAGCCATGGCCCACTGAAGTGCGTGGAGCAGGGTAGGGTGAGGAGGGTGAGTGGAGAAGTGGATCCTCTGGCAATGATGCCAAAGAATGATAAGCAAAAGGAAAAAGAGACAGTGGGCCTCGTCAAATTCAAAACGGCTGAACTGCAAATGGCACCGCGGAGAAAGAGAAAAGAGTGGAAGGGAAGATTTGCAACCATCACCCACTAAGTGACTCGTGTATGGAATGCAGAAAGAACACCTCACAGCTCAGTGATGAGAGCACACATTTCCCCCGGCAAGGGCCCGGCCAGGCATTTCCCCAAGAGGATCAAGGTGGACAGGAGACACGCGAGGATCCCCGCAGGGCAGGTGTGGAAGACATGGAGGGGTGGGAGTGGGGATCCCATCCACTGCTGGGGATACAGAACGGGCCGCCACGAGGAAGCCGTCTGTTAGTCCACGGCTCTGACTACGAACTCCGAGTGTGCTGCAGCTGGAGAATGGTGACGTATGGGACGAGGGAGGTCTCGGTGAAGCATCCCCCACCCCACCCCGGGTCCTTTTCAAATGCCAGAAAAACTACTCAAAGTGATGTGGGTGCAAGGGGCTTTCCTGGAACCTCTTTGATAGGAGGCACTTCTGGGTCTGGGCCAGGCTGTGGGTGCTGGGTGAAGCCCAGGAGCACAGGGGTCTCAGAGGACTGAGACCTGAGAGAATACACCGGAACATGGGACCCCACTTGGGCACGAAGAGGCCGGCAGGAAGCAGACACAGGAACCAAAAGGTGCGAGACCGAGGGCTGGGGGTCAGGGGTCACCAGGAGACCCGCACCAGGGACAGGCGTGACCTCCCCAGCCTGGCCTGCGTGCCCATGCAGCTGTGTACCCTGGCAGGGCCGGGCCCCTGCTGGGATGTGTGTCCCTTCCCCAGCCCTGGAGACATCACACACCACTTTGACCCGGGATCCCTGCCCAGCCTGTAGCTGTCACCCACCTCGAAGCCCTCGCTGTGCTCTGCACCCCTTGGCCCCCTTGATGAACCCACAGTTCCCAGCCACTTCCTGCCACGGTCAAAATGCAGATTGCAAAGGGCCACAACTGAGGGCCTCAGAAGACCTCGGGCCCTGTCCTTCCCTTGTGCAGCAAATGTCGGAGAAGGTGACTGTAGGCGACTTGTTCCCGTGCTCAGACGTCTTCAGGGAAACACAATGTCCACGGCCTCTGCAGAGAAGACACCTGACGGGGGCCTCCCCGCTGCGCACCCCGCCCCCGCGTGAGTAGACATAGACCAGGAACTAAAAGATGATCGCAGGCCGCCGCGGGGAGGCCACGGGTGTGGACAAAGTTCAGGGAGCAGATACCCAGCCTGGCCTGGGGTCTTGGGGGTTCAGACAGAGTCCCAGAGGGAGGCAGGGTCCTGGTGTGGACTCACAGCACTTCCAGAAAACACAGGCCAGAGACGGAAGCAGTTGTTTTAGAGGGCACCATTCGAGTCTGAACATGGCTTGTGTCCCCCAAAGGCCTGGCACAACTGAGGCCTTGGTCCCCAGGGTGGCACTTCTGGGAGGTCAGTGGGAAACTTTGAGAGCTGGGGGCTCTTGGAACGCCCGTGGGCTCCTCAGAGGGGCCTGGGCACCCTCGTCTCTCCCTCCCACTGGTTTCCTGCTTGGCAATGTAACACTGCCCCACGCCTCTGCTCAGCAGGACTGAGCTGGTGCAGGCACCATGCCCTTGAGCTTCCAGAACCCAAGCCAAATAAGCCTTTTCTCCTTATAAAGTTAGCTGCCTTAGGTGCTTTGTTATCATGATGAAAGGCTAATACTGCCGCAGACTGGAAAGAACCCAGATGTCTACTTAGAGTCAGGTGGGTGAGTCAGGTCTGGTACATTCACACGACGGAGGATTACAGGGAGGAGAACAAATGACCCCAGAGACACAGCTACATGGATGAAGCTCAAGTGCAATTCTGGGCAAAAAACAATGCACGGAGCACAGTTCCGGTCACACCCATGCCAGAAGTGGCAGGCTAAACTTTGGGGGTCAGGATACTCCGACGCAGGGGACAAAGCGATGCTTATACGTTCAGGGGACTGTTCTGACAGGGAGGAGGAGAGGGCTGCAACTGGGGAGGTACACATGGGGTTTAGGGTGCTGATACTGTTCAGTTCCTAAGTGGTCATTGCATGGGCCTTTATTATAGAGTAATTCATGAAGTGTACACAGTGTCTAGGCCACAGATGACCACTCGTCTGTTCCTGGGAGGGGACATCCACGCACTCGAGACAGAAGGTGGTGGTGGTACGAAAACATGCTGTACTGTCAACTGCTCACTCATTTCCATCCTGAGCAGGTAACTGCCCTTAAGATTTGGGGCTCCTCAGCTATAAAATGAGGGTGATGATAGTGCCTGCTTCATGAAGTTATCTTAATGAAATATGAGAGTGAATGGAAAATGCTTAGCACAGTCAGGCACATAGACACGATTCACCATCGTGACCAACATCATCACCACGATCTCCATCAGCACCACCAGCATCGTCATCCACATCAGCAGCACCATCATGACCATCACCATCACATCTGTCTTAGTCTGTTTGTGTTACTATAAAAAATACCTGAGGCAGGCTACGTCTGGTGATGGATGGTCTTCTGGCTGGCAGAGTCCCAAGGTGACACTGGGCTTTGCATGGCAAAAGCAAGGCGTGTGTGTGTGTGTGTGTGTGTGTGTGTGTGTGTGTGTACTTCTCCTCTGGTCTCTCTTCCTTTTCTTATAAAGCCACCAGGATTCCAGCATGGGGGCTTCACCCTAGTGACCTCATCTGATTCTCCTTACCTCCTCAGGCTCCCGCTCTAAACACTAGAGTTGGATTGAGTTTCTGCACACTTGAGAGTCACAGTGGGGATGAAACCCCAGTACAAGGGTTCCTATCACTGCCTTCATCATGATCACCATCACCGCCTCTCTTCTTCTTGCCTACCCCTCCAAGTCACTTCCGGTTTACCCTCTTCTTCCTCGACCTCTCTTCATCTTGAAATCAACCATGCTCCCTGGGCATGGGGTGGTGGTGGTTCCAGTTCTTGTTAATCAAGAAGGTGAGATTACACCGCCATTTTTCCAAAGTTCTTACACTCTCGATTTCTAGCCATCTCTCCCACCCACAGAACCTGCATCTCACCTTTGCTCAGACCGTACTTTCTCTGCTTGCACTAGAAATGCCATTCGTGTCTCCTTGTTGTCACAAGGCAGGACACCACTCTCTGACCACAACTGATGGGGTTGGAGTGAACATCTGGCCCCACTGACCCATGCTGACGTTCTCTCCCAGGGGTCAGGAATCAGGACCCAGACAGTCCAGATGAGCCATGGTTGGGACGGAAAGAGAAGATGGCAGCAGAGCATGCTGATCCATGGAGCACAGGCAGAAAGCAGCCGGGCCGAGGAGTGGTCGCAGAGCCCAGACCCGGAGACATTGCTCCCAACAAGGTGAGAAGGCAGCTGTCTGTCGGCTGGAAAAATCTGCACCAGAAACAGTCAGCTGGTGTCTTGCCCTGGACTTCCAGCCTCCAGGACGGTGAGCCATAAACTCCTGTTGGTTAAACTGCCCAGTCAGTGGTATGTTGGCCTGTGTAGACCAGTACGAAGGGGTTGACACACTTTTGGGTGAAGTACAAGGAGGTAAATATTTTAGCCTTTATGGGACATGTGGGGCCTGTCACAGCTACTCAACTGTGCCATCACGGTGTGAAAGTCACTACAGACATCCACAAGTGGACAGGCACAGCTGTGCTGCAATAAAACTTTATTTATAAAAATAAGCAGGGGCCAGATTTGACTTCCAGGCTACAGGGTGCAACATCCCTGGCTCAGAACAAGGCAGTCATTTATTTATTTTGTTCAGACACCGAACTGTTGGAAGGGCTGTCTCTGCCTAGCTGGTGGCTGTTGGGGCTGGAGCACCTACTCTCAAGACGCTGCGCCTGGTGCTGGCTGCAGCCCAGACATCTGGTGGGCCTCTGGGCTCCAGGCTTCCTTTCCTCCCCTTGTCCTATTCCTGGGGCTGCCTTGGAGCCCTGGCAGCACGGCAACTTCTGACTCAAGCACCTCAGGGACATGAGGCTGTGGTACCGCTCACAAGCTGGCCTTCGAGGCCACTTGGTGTCACTTGCTGACCCAGTGAGCAGCCCGGATTCCCTGGGACAGAGGCCAGAGCCCACCTCTTGGTGGAGGCGGTGTCAGCATCAGACAGGAGAGCTCGGGGGACGAGGGACAGGAGGCGCATGTGGGCACAGACCAGAAGGCAGGGCCATGGGCAGGGGGTGGGCGTCCACGGAGGTGCACAGGGACAGTCTTCACCCAGGACAGCCAGGAAGTCTCCTGGGGCCCCAACCTGAGCCTCCCTGCCCCGGGAGGAGACCAGCAAAGGAGACAGTGAGTGCTGACGCCTCGGGACAGGGCTTGGGTCCCCAGTCCAAATTTCCCCGTGGGGAGGGCACTGGCTGGGGGCCACGCTGGCTTCAGGAGGAGAGCGTGGGAGTCTCCATCCCTGCGGGCTCAGGTGGAAGGGAGGAGAGGTGCTCTCCCAGCCAGGGGCTCGGCAGAGGCTGTGGGGTGGCGCACAGGCATAGCTTGCTTCCTCCCTGGGTTTTGTGTTGCTGGGTGGTGTAATGTTTACAGCCCTAGAGAGTTTTCTCCCAAATGAAATCAATGCTGCCAGCCCTCCCTGACGGGAGAATGATTTCCAATGTGCGCAAGTCTGTCTCCCATGTGCACCCCAGAGAACTGGCCTGGTGCCGCCAGGCAGCCGGGGTGGGGCCACAGGGGGAAGGGTATGCAGGGTCCCCAGACAGGTGCTGACCAGCGACCGCCTGGAACCAGTCACCACCTTCCAGCAGGATCCATCCGTCACCAGCCACTGCTTGTGAGGACGGGCTGCTGAATCAGCAGAAAAGGTCAGCAATACATAGAAGAAAACACAGCGTGTACAAGAGTGGTGGCAGTGCTGGTTTCCCGGGTGCTGGGAGCAGGCTGCGGCTGGGTGTGCCCTGCAGGACCCATCACCTCCTAGAACAATACCACTTCCTGCTTCCCAAGGCCTAACTAGGTGCCGGGTGCCCAGAATTCTCATGGCTCCTCTATGGGAACCATTATGCCTGTTTCATAGATGGGAAAACTGAGTCCAGAGACAGTAAGCGGCTGCCCAAAGCCACACAGCAACCTTGGGAGAACACATCTGTAGCCTTTTTTGCCCACACAATCCCAACATGTAATTTTCACTTACAGGGAACAGCCAGGAGATTCTATTTCACACCCACTTTGAAGGACAGAATAAAATAAGTTGAAACAAAGTCAGAAGTCTGGTGACACTGAGTGTGGCCTGTGGAGTGGAGCCTCACAGGTGTCCTGCAGGGTGAGAGGTCAGCCGCTCCCGTTCTAGGGGGCAACATGGCAACTTCCAATAAAGGGCGAGACATGCTGGATCCAACCAGCCCACCCCGGGCATTGGAGGGGTCTCCAGTGAAGCACAGCACTAGAAGGGGTCACTGCGAAGCAGAAGTGGACGTCCTAGACCCCAGGGTAGGGAGGGAGGTGCCTGGCCTCCTGGCTGGTGGTCTCTGTGGAGGGGCTCTGTGCCCTAGGCAGGAGCCAGAGGCTGAGCCCGGGGTCTCAGGAGGGGCTGATTTTCCCTGAGAGCTTTGGCCCAAGCAAGGTGTGCAGGGCCAGGGTTCGCTGGAGCTCCCTCCATGGCAGGCTCACACCCTGCCCAGGCACCTTGGAGGCCCCTGACTCCTGATCCCAGTGGGCACCTCGGAGGCCTCCAACCACTGCCATGGCCAGGCTCACTCTGGCTTCCGTCTGGGATCCATGGTCCAGGGAAAGCTATTTAAGTTGTTCCCAGGCTGCTCAGATCCAGGGTCAGGACACCATGGTGGGGGGTGTGGAGAGAGGCCCCACTCTGCTCCCCCACTGGGGAGCTCCTGCAGTGGGGGGCTACCTGTTGGCCAGGGCGCAGGGCTCACGGGATTTGGGAGACTCCGCTCCGAGATGAGTCCCGTGGCCCGACTTTCTCTTGATTGACTGGAGGAAGGAATTCATCAAACCCCCTCCCCGGGGCCGGAGGAAAAGCAGCGATTATCTGTCAGGAAAAACCACCTGTGGTTTGCAGAGAGCCTCTGGGCCGAGCCGGGGCTGCGACGCGGGTCTGAGCCGGGCGAGAGGAGCGCGGCAGGATTCGGGGCGCCATCCGGAGCGGCGGGGCCTGCTCCACCCGCTGCACCTCCCGGGGCCGGGCGGCGGCAGACGGAGAGCGCCCCGGTGCCAGGAGCCTTCCCGTTACGCAGTTCCTGTCCCTTTAAATCCAAGCGCTGGGGAAGGGGGGCTGGGGCACCAGGGCCGGACCCCCGTTACCGGGCCGGCGGGGCGGGGCGGGGCGGGGCGGGGCGGGGGGCCGGGGGCCCGCGTGCGCGCGCCGGGGCGGGGCGAGGGCGCGCGCGGGGCCCTGGGCCGGGGCGAGCGCGCGCCCTCGCCACCCCGCGCTCCAGGCCCGGAGCGCAGCCGCCTCCCGCCGCCGCCGCCGCCGCCGCCGCCCCGGCCGCGCCATGGTGCAGCCGCGTCGGCCCCCTCCCGGGCCCCCGCCGCGCCCCGGCCCCGCCGCCGCCTCCGGGCGCCCGCAGCGCGGCAGCCGCAGGTGGGGGGCCGCGGGCCGGGGCTCGCGCTGAGCGGCGCCGCGGGCACCGTCGCTGCGCTCTGCCCCCCGCCCTCCGCCCGCGCCCGCCCCTCCCCCCGTCCCGGCTCCAGCGGGAGCGCGAGACGCCGGCCAGGCTCGCGGCGCCGCGGCGAGGCACACGCGCGCCCGTGGACTCGGCGCGGCCGGAGCGGCCGGAGCCCGCGCGGAGCTGCTCGCGTCCTCCGAGCTCCCGAGCGAGGGGCGGCCCGGGCGTCGCCAGCCCAGCACGACTCCGGCCCCCCGGGCGCCGCGTCCTTTTTCGCCGCCTGCGGGATTCGCGGACCGCGGTACATGCATGTCCACTGGGGGCAGGTTTAATTTCGACGATGGAGGGTCGTACTGCGGAGGCTGGGAGGACGGCAAGGCGCACGGCCATGGCGTCTGCACCGGCCCCAAGGGCCAAGGCGAATACACTGGCTCGTGGAGCCACGGCTTCGAGGTGCTGGGCGTCTACACCTGGCCGAGCGGCAACACGTACCAGGGCACCTGGGCGCAGGGCAAGCGCCACGGCATCGGCCTGGAGAGCAAGGGGAAGTGGGTGTACAAGGGCGAGTGGACACACGGATTCAAGGGGCGCTACGGGGTGCGGGAGTGCACAGGCAACGGGGCCAAGTACGAAGGCACCTGGAGCAACGGGCTGCAGGACGGCTACGGCACGGAGACCTACTCGGATGGAGGTGGGTGCCGCGGAGGAGGCCCTCCCCCTCGCGCCTCTGTTTATCTCGGAAGTTGAGCCTCTCAGGTTGGGCCGCGGGCGCCCGGCTTCTCCTGGGTGCCTGGGAGGCCTCAGCGGGCCCTGGCCACAGGTTGCCCGCGGCCTGGGTGGAGGGGACGGGGCTCTGGGCCATCGAGGGTGTGGGGGGCTCTCCAGCCGCCAGCCGGGTGCGGGCCGCGGCGCTGAGCCAGGCGGCCGCGCAGCGCCCGGAGCAGGCCAGAGACCTGCCGGAAAGGTCAGGCTGGGGCCTGGTCGCCCCCGGCAGCCACCACGGTGCAGGGGGCCGGAGAGGGGCCCTCCGCGGTGTTGGCCCCCTGGTGTCTTGGGGAGTCAGGCCCCAGCTCCAGTTCTTGTTTTCCTGCAGTGCTTAGGGCCTTGCTGATCCTGATCGCAGGCCAATGGAGAAGGACCACCTGAGAGCGCTGGAGGCGGGGATGCCAACCCCACCAAACAGAAAGGCAGTAAACTTCTGGGTGGTTGGACGCAGCTCCGCTGTCGAAGCAGGCTGCGGGAGGGAGGGAGGGAGGGAGGGAGGGACAGAGGGAAGGAGGGAGGCCCATCTGTTAGCAAGAGCCCAGGAATCTCGCCTTTCAGTGGCTGAATCATTTCACTGTTAGTTGAGGGAATTGCTCTGTGCCTTCATTCCGGGAGGCCACCACCCTGGGGGCAGAGTGGATGCTGGAAGCCAGTGAGCTGCCTGAAGATGGTTTCTGGGCAGGGGGCCTTGGCTGGCTTTGGAGCTGCCCTGCCGGGACTCTCCAGTTTCCACACACGGGCGCACTGGGCGCAGGCAGAGACCCCAGTCACCCCGCGCCCTCCCCCGCTCGGAGCGCTCCAGAGGTGGCTCCCAGCCTCCCTCCAGGCGGGCGGCTGGGTTATTTTTCAGGCATGGATGCCCGGGAGGGGAGTGAGGTGCAGCAATGACTGCTTCTGCTGGGAATAAATCCCCTGAGCATACGTGTGCTCTCTTGGCCTGCCTGCTGCCTCCCATCTCCCACAGAAGGCTCCAAGGCTCCGAGCAAGCGACTGCTCCCTGGCCACATCCAGGAGCAACGAGGGCTGGCAAGTAATTATTATTTTGGCTTATGCAACTGAAAGGCAGGTTCGTTATTACCCGAGGAGGAGGCGGAGTCTGGGCAGTTAATTATATAATGCTCCTGCCTGTCGACTCCGTGCCCAGCCCTGGTCCCAGGCGGCCCTTTCTGTGCTGTTGTTTTCCTGGAGCAGGGTGGAGAGCTTCTCTGACCCTGGGCCCTGTAGACTAAGAGGGAGCAGACAGCCCTCCCTCGGCTCCAGGCCTGGGCTGTGTGTGTGTGTGTGTGTGTGTGTGTGTGTGTGTGTGTGGGTGGGTGGTGGGTGTGGTGTGGCCCCACGTCCCACACGAAGGGCTGGAGAGGCAGCAGTTGTGGGTGGCAGCTGGGCACTCACAGCTGGGCTCCTCGGGAGCTGGGCAGCTATCACCTCCAGGGCTCCGGCTAGGCTGCCCTCAGAGCTGCCCCCCCAGGGGCTCCCGGCTGCCGTGGGGTCTGTGCAGGCCGGATGGGCTCTGTACCGGGGAAGGAGAGGGGCTCGGGCCTGCCTCCCCTCTGTGAAACTCCTGGAATGTGTGGGTGCCAGGCCACGCGCCGCCACCCCCCGCATCCAACTCCAGTGGCCTTGTCCTGCTTGATCCTGCCCGTTTCACAGGCCAGGTCCATGAGGCCAGGATCGTGTGAGCCCCGGCCCAGGGCTGCAGCTGAGGTGGCAGAGCCCCCATCTTTGGGACCACTCCTCCCGTCGGCACCCCACCTGCCCAGGAGGAGCCCAGTTTGTCTTTCTTCTTTGGGGAGGGTCATATCTCATCTCATTAGGCAGAGTGAGGTTTCGAGGCACCACGCTCCCCAGGCAGGATTGAGTCGACCCCTCTGGCCGGGGTCTCAGGCTGAGACTTCTGGGGCCACTTTCTGAACACAGCCCCCACGTCTCAATAGGAAGCCCGTGTGCCATGCACAGTGGGGTGCAACCAGTGCCAGAGCAGGATGGGGCCTCGACTCCTCCCCTCGTCCGATGGGCAGTGAGCGGAGCCCTCCTGAGGAAGCGCCCCAACTCCAGCCCAACTGCCTTTGTACAGGAGGTGGGAATGTGGGGCCGGAATCGGCAGAGCTCCCGAACTTCAGCCTGGATCTCAGTGCTGACTTGGGGAAACGGTGATTTTCATGAATAATGCACAAGCAGCAAATGTATTCTACATTTAGCTGGAATTGGTATGGAATCCATCTCAACTAGGGACACTTCTGCCAGCTCCTCCTCCAGCTTCCCCGCCCCCAGGCTGGCCGGCGCTGCTTTTGGTGTGAGCGCCCAGTCTGTATGGGGAGCCCCGGACCACAGTGGCAGGAGCACATGCTCCCTGAGTTACCTGCCTGGCCCAGAACCCTGGCCCTGCCAGCGCTCCACGGTGTGACCTTGGACAAGCTACTGAATCTCCCTGCGCTTCTGTTTCCTCATTTTAGAAAGGGCTGATGATCATGCTGTGAAGTGGCGAGGGTTAGCTGAGAATAGAGTATGTGGCTATACTGGGGATACAGTAGCATTTCTTATCACTTACTGCGATTTTTATTACTGCAGTTCACATGCAATGAATGTCACTTACCACGATCATTATGAGAACTGATGGCCGGGGTGACGGAGGTGATCATAGAGATGCTGAGTGGTGGTATTAGACGCTCCCGGGTGCCACGTGTGTGGCGAGTGTTTGCATGAATTGCAGCGTTTAACTCTTACACCTCCAGAGGGCTGAGTCCCCTCGTTTCCATTTCCCATCTGGGAAGTGGGGTCTTGGAGCAGATGGGCCTTGGGCAGAACCAGACTCACACTCAGGATGGGGACTCCAGAGCCACCTCTCTGGAAACTGGCTTGGCTGGAAGCACCCTGCTTCCTATTCTTCCATATCCACCCCTCCCTCTGGGACGCAGAACCAGAGGCAATGCACAGGTGCAGATGTGCAGGCCCCAGCGGCCTGGGGTTCGTTTCCCTCCTGTGTCACTGCGCTTTGCCCCACAGGTGAACATGTCCTCCCGGTGCTGTGGATACAGAGCCCCTTGGACCGAAAGTTACCCGCTCAGATAAGCCCTCCCACATCCCAAAAGGTATGAGTCATCTCACACCCTGGCCTCTCCCCTCCTGCGCGGTCCTGTTCACCAGCCCCGATTCCTCGGCCCACACAGATCACACACGCCCACAGCCGGGATCCAGCCCCACCCAGGCGCCTTCGCGCACATGCGCACTGCACCTGCCACCCGCAGACACTTTCCAGCCCGTCCCCCAAAACAACCACCCCAGTTTTGTTTGCTCCCCCACTGCCAAGTGCGCTGGGTCTCTGCCGTCCCTGTACGCGGGGAGTTCAGGTGACAGAGGCAGTAGCGTGCCTGGTTTTCATTTCAAACACACGTTCTCGCTGTTCACGCCCCTCATAAGAGAAACGAAACCTCTCACCCGTGGCAGCACCACTGGGGGTATTTTTGGTGCTGGGCTACGACTGTGTGGCAGAGACTTTACATCCCGATGTCCAGGTTGGGAGGAAGCAGGTGTTCATTTCAGAAGCAAGAAGTGAGCACAGCTACTGGAGATGAAGGTGTCCGGCCAGAGCCTCCCTTTCTGCCACTTGGGGGCCTCGGTCAGGAGAGGGGCTCAGCCCATGCTACCAGATGGGTTGGGCTTCCCACGGGGGCCGGACTTGAGCCAAGCAGGAGCCCCCGGAGTAGCGCGGAGAGGAGGCCTGGCTGAGCCCGGCCATCTTCTCTGAGGACAGGGATGGAGTGAGCAGGGCCCTGGGAAATGTGGTGGCCGAGGCGGGGAGAGGCACGGCTGCTGTTCGCCTTCAAGTCGTTCCTCTTCCTCAGTTTCCCCAGGTCTTCCCAACCGAATACAGGTAGCTGCCAGCTGTGCGCTGGCAACCTTGTCTGTGAGGCTCCGGTGACCTTAAATGACAGCTGTTTAGAATCGTGCGTGCTGGCAGAAGGGGTGTTGTCAGTTTCCCACAGCAGCGCCGCGGATCAGCCGCTCCCCAGCGTGCAGTCTCAGAGTGGAAGCCCCAAGCCGCTGCAGCCAGCGAGCGGCGCTGCGGGAGGAGCCGTGGCCTTCAGCACCACGGAGAGCGCCCGCCAGCTGGGCGTGGCTGGCCTCAGACCCCTGCCAGCCTCCCCTAGCAGCCACCGCTCGCTGCCCGGCCGGGCTCTTCCACGCTCGTGTGAGCAGTGTGCCCGGCTGACTCTGGGGGGGGGGCGTGGGCTCCGCACTCCCAGAAACACCGCCGCTCGGTGCTTGCCGGTTGTCAGTCTTTTCTGGAAAAGCAGAGCGCCTCGCAGGAGCCACGCCACCTCTTGGCCGCCCGAGGGAGCCGGTGAGGAGCTGGTGAGGAGCTGGTGGGAGCCGCTCCTGAGTGTAGCCTGCCCAGGCGCGGGTTCGGGTCCCAGGATGTCTGTGGCAGCCAACAGAAGGGCATTTTTGTCTCCCTTCGCTTTGCTTCGGCTGGTTTCATGGATCAATCAAGTAGACCAGCCCTGCCTAGCCCCTGGGCACAGGTAGCTATTCGGATTTAAATTTAAACTAATTAAAGTAAAGTTTAAGAAGTTAGTCGGGTGTGGTAGCGCACTTGGGAGGCTGAGGCAGGAGGGTGACTGAGAGTTTGAGGACAGCTTGGGGTAACGTAGTGAGATCGAGAGCCGCCTGAACTACAAAGCCCCGTGTGTGTGAACACAACAGCCCCACCACAGGAAGAAGCCAGCTCGGTGTTCCTAGCTGTGAGTGACGAGTGGCTGTCACATGACGGTGCAGGCACTTCCTGTTGTTTCTGGAGGGTCCTAGGACCACGAGGGCCTGGGGAGAAGCCCTCGTGCAGGAAGGGACATGTGCCTGTGCCAGCACTGCCGGGTGACCGGTGAGCAAGACAGTGCTGGTGCACAGTACTCCCCCGGAGGCGTGTGGAATGAATGAAGTGCGCAGGTGTGCAGCGCTGGGCGCCTTGTTCAGCGCCATCGCCTCAGCCTTGAGTGCAGACAGTTAAAGGGAAGCAACTGTCACAGGGCAGCCTGGTTTTAGAGCCCTCTCACGGGTGTGTGTGCATGTGCACGTTTGCACACTGCTGGGACTGAGTGCGGGGCCTCCCCCAGCTCACCCTCAGGCCCCTCTGTTTCATTTTGACACAGTGTCTTACTAGGTTGCTCAGGCTGAGATCGAACTTTTGCTCCTCCTGCGTCAGCCTCCTGAGTGGCTAGGATCACAGACGCGCCCTGCAGGGGCTTACCTGTCCCCGTTAGAGCTTCCTGACATGTTTTGTCGTTGTTTGGTTCCTTGTGAGAGACCCCCAGTATGTGACACAAGTAAGGCAGGTGGCGTGGAGTCGTGACGGGGAAGCCATGTGGGGCTGCCGAGTGTGCAGCATGCTTTGCAGCTTCTTGGGGACACCGGTGGCCTTCCGTCTGGCACACTCTTGCCACCTCTCTGCAGCTGCTCTTCCTGGGGTGGGGCATTTGGTCCCCCCAAGCACGTGTGGGCTCCTTCTGGCTGCAGGGACGGGGAAGCAGGGCCCAGGGAGGGCTCCCCGGTGCCAGTGCTGTGGGGCTGAGCGAGGGAACCGCTGACTGCTGTCGGGAGGCCAGCGGGACCTGGAGGGGTGAATCCCCTCCCACACTCTCCTCACAGCTGCCCTCCGCCACAGGCCCTCCCTCAGGCCGTTCCCGTATTTGAGCCAGCCGTGGACGGTAACCTCTGAAACCGTAACCCAAAATGAACCCCGTCTCCTTTAGTTCGTGGGTGTGCGATGTTTAAATTACTTGGGTGAGGATCAGAGCCACCCGGAAGGTGTATCCGACAGTTTCCATCTCTGCGTTTCTGGGCCCAGAATGTCACCCCGGCTTCCTACTGCTCTCAAGTTCTATGTGCTGCTGTTGCCGGTCCCGGGAACCCCGTTTTTAGACTCATGGCTCTGGCTAGCTCCTCCTCACTGGGCTGCACCTTAGCACCACTCCATGTGGCCACTGGAAGTGCATTCTCGGGGCCCCCAGACCCCGTGGCCAAAGACTACGTGTGCTCGGGTGCCCAGATGGTGCCTGTCAGGCAGCACTGTTGTCGTGCTCTGGTTTCCAGCAGGGCTGGCCCAGGAGTCTGGGTGCTGTGAAGAGGGCCTGACCGAGGTGCAGCCAGGCCTGGGACTCCTCAAGTCTCCAGGGAAGGTGATGCACAGCCTGGATGGGGGACCGCTTGCTGGGACCCCTCAAAGAGTGCCAGTCACTGGCTGTGCTGGGGTCTGTTCAGGGCTACCAAAACCAGACGTGTAGAGGGTGGTGTCCCCAACCTGCATTTGGTAAGAGCAGACGGGACCAAGAATTGCTGCTTTCGATAAAGTTCTCCTGGCTCCGGGCTCATGGCGGTGATACAGTGCTTGTTTAAAAAATGGAATTGAGGAGCTTTCAAGTGCAGCATGCGTGAGCCTGGGCCTCGGTGTCTGTGACTCCTCCACTCTCGTCAGATTTCAGGGCTGGGCCTAAATCCAGGATGGACTTAATGGTCTTTAGCTTCATCACACCTACAAAGCCCCTTTTCCCAGAGAAGGCCCCGGGTGTCAGGATGGGGACCTGGCTATTTGGGGACACTTTGGACCCGCCCAGGGCCTTACAGGTGTCAGGTAGCAGGTGCCAAAAGCTACGTGTGTGATGGCTACAAGTTCCAGGCCAGCCTGGGCTACACAGTGAGTTCAAGGCTGGCCTGAACTGCATAACAGTTCTGTCTCAAAAACAAAAACAAAAAATCAAACAAAAACAAACAGTGCTTTGAGCTGAGCCGTGCTGCTTGCTACAGCCAGATTTTAAGCCTCGCCATGTGGTGCTCTCGGGAGCCTCATGGAGCTTTTGGATCACTGGGCTGGGCCCCCAAAAGGGATTGGAGACCTGGTACCTTCCTCCTCTGCTTTTTACTTTCTGGTTTTGCTCCGCTGTGCTGAGCCGCTTAGCCCCACCCAAGGCAACAGCACCAACCCATCCTGGCCCAGAGCCCCCTGGCGCCCCAGGCGTGTACTGCAGTCATGGGCAGCCTGTACCACTCCCACTCCAGAGGAGCTGGAGGCTGGCCCGTTGCGTGGCCAGCTGAGGTCACGGCTGGTGGCCGCAGAGCTCCACTGGCTCCTGAGCATCCTCCTGCCATCTCCAGATGCCGGGTCCTCTCAGCCAGCCCCTTGCTTGGCAGATAAGGAGACTCAGGCTCAGAGAGGGGAGGAAGCTGCGGGTCTCTGGTGGGCCTTTGCCCAGCGTTTCATAAGCTTGTGGGTCTCCTCAGAAGAGCGCAGGTCCCTGCAGCCTTGCGATGCTTTGTGCGCATCTGGGGTTCAAGTCTCCCTGAGGCGCCACAGATTACCAGTCAAGACTCCCTTCTCCACGAGCACCTAAACCTTGCCTGGTGAGCAGAGGAACAGGTGGAGGATGCGGCCTCCAAGGTGGCACATCCGCACCCCTGACAGAGGCAGAGGTGGTGTCTCTGCCACCGCCAGGCACCGTGTGGACGGCGCTCCGTGTCTGGCCCTCCCGTACCCCAACCTGCCTCACATGCTGGGAGCTTTCCCCAGCCTAACATTGCTTCGTGGAGAAAGCAGAGTCCCTCTCACCGGTGGGAAACCGAGGCTCCAGCCCTGTGAGGGCTTGGCTTACCCCAGTTCCCGCCAGGACTGGCACACTCCATCCTGTTTCCGCCGCCCCCTGGCTGGTGTCCCCTCTGGGCTCGGGTGTGGAGCTCCCTGGCTTCCTGTGAGGACTCAGCTGGGGTGGCCGGGATGGTGAGCGCTCAGCTTTCACCCCCGGCATGGTGAGCACACAGTGGGTGCTCGGCACATGCCTGAGTGGCCCAGCCAAGACCACTGCCTGAGCTCCGAGCAGGGTGGGGTCAGGGTGTCCCATCGGGCTCCGCTTGCAGGTCTGGTCCACGGAGGCTGTGGCCAGCACAGAGCCACAGCGTGGGGAAGCGGGGCCCTGCAGGCATCGTACTGCATGCTGCTGGCTGGTCCCAGGAACAGCGATGATGAGCCCAGCCTGGCTTGGCTGCTGGCTCATGGTCCTTCCGGACACTGCTGGACTGCAGTGGCAGGGTGTGTGGGCCCTGGAGAAAGCCCTCTGCCTGTCTTGGGCCGCACAGAGCAAACCATCCCAGGGCAGGGCCTGTGGGCCGCACCCCCAGGGCACTGCAGTGGGAATGGTGGGCCACCATGACGGTGACCCTGCGGGGCCACAGGAGTGCACTGGACAGCGTCCCGTTAGCCTGGAGCCTGGGAGGGCCAAGGGGAGAGGATGTCCAGCACGCGGCGCTTGTCTGTCACCCCTTGTTGTCTTAGGCTGCCCTGTCCTGCGTGTCCACGTGGCAGTGGCCACAGTGCTCAGCATCTCTTTTAGGTCCACCCACCGCCCCATGGGCACTGCTGTCCACTGCAGGGCGGAAACTGAGGCTGAGAGGTCACAGGGCACCGGGGTCACCACAGCAGGCCTCCATATCCCCCACTGGGCACCTGGGCTGTTCCAGTGCCTCAGTCCTACCCTGCCTGCCTCAGTTTCCACCCGGAGATTTAGGGGCACTCATAGCACTGCGGACCAGAGCTGACCCCAGCAGCGCCCTCTCCTGCCTGCAGTGGGAACCAGCTGGACTCAAACTCCAGGCTGGGCTTAGTCCAGAGTCCCAAGAGAGGCCCTCTGTCTTCGGGTGCCCCAAGGAGGCAGCTCCGGGAGGGTGGGCAAAGGCAGCCGGGCAGACTGAGGGACTGAGGACCCCCAGGCCTTCTCTCAGCTCCCCCTGTGGAGGGCGAGCCGGGGCTGTGGAGAAGCAGTGTCCTCCTGGGCTGAGGGGTGACTGGCCTGTGGGTGGTGCAGGGCCCTGCCTCTGTCCCGCCCTGTCCTGGTCTGGAGCGACCTTGTCTCCCCACCCAGCCGGCTTCCTGCTTCCCTTCCCTCCGCCCTGGGCCTTCCAGGTGCTCAGCTTCTGCCTGGGGTCTGTGCCCTGAGGGCTCCTGGGAGTTGGCTGAGGGAAGTTTCTAGAAAGCCCAGCCATTCCCTGCTCCCCTCCCCCTATGGGTCTGAGGCCGGCTGCCTGGTGGCATCTGGGCTCCATGCTTGGGGACAGGCAGAGCCGGGTCAGGACAGGCACCTTGGGCTGCCACAAGGGCACGAATAGCCCTTCCTGCCTGTGTGACAGTGACCATGACAGGAAGGGCGAGGCAAGGGCTTCGTGTTGCAGGGATCTGGAGGGCTCCCCAAGAGCTGAGAGCTGAGGCCGGAAGGAGCAGTTGGGTGCGGGAGCCCCACAGGGCAAGCTCAGGGTCTCCTGAGGGCCTCGGTGGGCGGGACCTGGGCTGCCAAGATGGCGTGGCTGGTGGCCTCTGGGGATGCTGACGGATGGCCTGGCTGCACCGGGCTGGCCCTCCCCGGGCTCCTTCTGCTGGGCTGCCTTCTCCCCCATGTCCTCCATGGAGCGGGCGCTGTACCCTGGCATCTTTTCCCAGGCAGCAGGGCAGGGGTGGGGCATGGGCCCTGCTGGCCCTGACCTGCCCCTCTGATGTCCGGCAGCTGGGCGTGAAGTCTGTGAGGAGCTGCTGGCCAGGCAGGCCCCAGGGTAATGCTGTCCCGGAATGTTTGCCACCCTGGTCCGGTCTGGGTCATTTCCAGGGGCAGGAGACAGAATCGTGGGTCTGGCTGACGCCGCCTCAGTGTGGCACCGCCTATGTTCTCATTTGAAGAAAGCTGAGCTTCCAGCGGAGGCCAGCAGGACCGGACTTGGTCTTTCCCCTCCACAGGACTGCCCGTGGCCCTCTCTCCCCCTGCAGCTGCCACGTCCAACTCGGAGTCTCAAGCACCTGGGCCCCAGCCTCCCCATGACCGGGCCGCGTGCCACTCCGGCGGGTTTGGGGTGGCCTGCGCAGGCTACAGAACCAGCTGTGGGCTGTGGCCGCTATCGGGGCTGTGGCCGCCCCCCATGCAGTGTAGAGGAGGGGTTGGAGCTGCCCGGCCCAGGCCCCGTCATTTCCCTGGCTGCAGGCTGAGAAGGACCCCACTCACCTTGGGCCTTTTCCCAAAAAATAATCATGTCGGCCTGTAATCCACACACTGTGTGTATTCCTGTGCATTCACTGGGTCATGAAACCCATGACCAGATTTGGGACAGTCTGCCCCTCAGAAGGAAACCCTGTACCCAGGTATCATTTCCTGCTCCCTCCTTGCAAGCCTGCCCTGTCTCTGGACCTGCCTGGTCGGGACACTCCACATCAGTGACAGCAGGCAACATGTGGCCTTTCCTGGCTGGCGTCTGCCACTCATTGTGTTTTCAGGGTTTATCCACACTGTGGCATGTCTCAGGACTTCATTCCTTTTCATGGCTGAATAATATTTCACTCCAAGGATGGACATGTTTTGCTTATCCATTCGCCAGTGGGTGGACACGGGTTGTTTGTGTTTGGGCTGCTGTAATTAGTGCTGCTGTGAACTTTGTGTGAAAACCTTTCTCCTCTTTTGAGTTGTGCTCTCAGGGACCCTGATGATAAAGACCCCGATAAAGAAGCTAGGAATAGGGGCACATACCTGTGATCTCAAGTACTCAGGAGGCTGAGGCAGGAGGATAGCAAGTTCTGGCCCAGACTGGGTAACTTAGTGAGGACCTGTCTCAAAAAGGGCTGAGGGAGCTCAGTGGTAGAACACAGCCTATAATGGAGGCCCTGGGTCCCACCATCCCCAGCACCTCGAGGGAGGGAGGGAGGGACCCTTGGCCCACCCTGGGAGGTCAGGGCAGCAGAGAAGCGGTGGGGCGTCAGCAGGAACCGTGGGGCCACTGAGGACATCTGGGAGTCCCCGCTTCTGCAGCTTGCCCTGGGTATGCGCCAGTCAGCCCCACGGCGAGGTGTGGAGCGAGCCTCCACCAGGGACCAGGCGGGCCAGGCGTGGCCCTTCCTGCCGTGGCTGGTGTTGGTCCTCACATGTGTCCATCCCTGATCTCATCTGGTGGAGTGAGGACGGAGGTGCTGGTGCTGGTGGCTGCTCCCGGGCCTGCGCGGTGGCACCGGGGCGGATGCTCGTGGGCTCTGGAGCTCTCGGCCCGCCTCTTGTCGTCCTGCCTCCTCTGAGCACTGTCCAGCGCCCTGGCTGCTCTCTTGGTCTCTTCCTTCTGGCTCCCTCCCGGCCTCCTGGGCACGGGGGCTGGTGTCACTGCCAGTGTGCTGTGCATGGGACAGGGCTGTGCACAGGCGCTGGCCTCTCAGAGCCTTGATCTCTGCAGCAGGGAAGAAGTGCTGCCTCCACAGTGGGAATTTGCTGGTGGAAGTGTCTAAGGTAACATGGGCCCCAGCTTAAGGGAAAATAAGTCCTGGAAATAACAGTGCTTGGCGCTCAGGCAGGCCCCGGCCCCAACCCGTGCCCATTCCCCAGGACTATGACTCTGAGCCCCTTGGGGCCTGGCTGCTGCCTCTCCAAGGTTGCACATCTAGGACTTCCTTGGCTCATCATGGCCCTGCCCACAGCTTCCTGCTGTGACAGATGGAGATCTTCAGCCTCCAGACCCCTTCCCTAGCCATGCTGGCGTTGTCATAATCCTTTAAACCCATCACAGTGCTTCCATTGTTCTGACTATGCTAATATTGCTCACTGCCGAGCCACGCAGTATACCCTGTTCCTGCATTCTGTGCACAGTCTGAGTTAGTCATTGACTCACTTTTTAAATTGCATTGTTTTCTTTAAATTGTTGGTTAATTCTTTCTCCACCTTCCAAATGCCCAGCAAAACAACTTTTAATGCAGGTTTTCACTCAGACCGGCCAGATGCTCTACCTGAAGCACGCACAATTGAAAGTTTGTTTATTGATTGTCTTCCCAGTGCCCCCATTTTCCTATAAGTCCCCTTTCCTTTCATGTGTTTGATCTCCCCAGACCTTCCTCTTTCCTGGTTTTCTCCCTCATTTTGGTGGAGCACATCCTGCAGTAGCTTCCTGAGAAAGGTTGGGTGGAACATGAACTTTCTGTGGCTTCATTACCTGATTCATAAATTGGCATAGGATGTAGATTGAAAATCATTTTTGCTCAGAATCTGTGGTGCTAAGGGTGCATTTTCCCCCTGGGGACAGTTCTGGGTTTGTTGTTGCTGTTGTGACGTCATCTGCCATTCGGTCTCAGTCCGCCATGAACAGTCTGCTTTTCTTTCACCTTGAAGCATGTAAGTAAAACCTGCTCAGTAACGTTCTGAAACCATGCTGCCAGGTCTGGGTGTGGGCTCTTTCCTGTCCTGTGCAGCGTGTCTGTGGGCCCTTGGTTGGACACACACTCTCTTCGGCTCTGGGAGATGTTCCTGCTTTGCCTTTGGTCACCTTCATTGCTTTCTGGACTCTTGGTCCTTGGACTTGGGGCCTCCTGGCCTCCTGGATGAGCCCTTTCTTCTGTTTTTCCCTACATCTTTTTTATTTTTTTGAGACAGGGTCTCACTGTAGTTCAGGCTGGCCTGGAACTCATGGCCACCCTCCTGCCTCGGCCCCCCAATCCTACCTCTTATTCGTATTTTAGTTTCCAAAAGATTTTCTTAAACTCACCTTCACTCATTTACCATTTTTGTGGGGAAGGTACTGGAGATTGAACCTGGGCCCTCCACACTGAGCTACATCCCCAGCTCATTTTATTTTTCTGAGACAGTGTTTCGCTAAGTTGCTAAATTGTCCAGCCTGGGTTTGAACTTTCTATGCTCCTGCCTCAGCGCCCCCCCAGTTCTGGGATTACAGGTGTGCCTGTCCATTCCCAGCCACCAGAATTTTTATTTTAACCATCCTTGTGATTTCCAGTTATTTCCTTTTCTTTGACCTCTCCTTTTTAAAAGTTCATTTTATTTCCTTTTGGGGGATGCAGCATCTTACCTCCTGAGGATTTGGAGTCCAGATCCCTTGATGTCTTCTTCTACTATATATATATATTTTTTGTTGGTGTTGTTTGTTTGTTTGTTTTCCTGGTACCGAGGATTGAACTCAGGACCTTGCGCTTTCGAGGCAGGCGTGGCGCCGCTGAGCTACATCCCGGCTCACCACCTATATTTTCCATGGCAGTGCCAGTTCTCTCCTTCCTGTCTATTGTGTCTTGGTCTCCTCCCCCCTAGGCCGTATCCAAGTGTCTGGCGGCCCTTGGCTGTTCCCGCACTGAGAGGAGGCTCTGGCGGTTGGGCGGGGAGCAGAGGGTGTCCCCATGGGACAAACGCTGTAGCCCAACAGCCCTGCTTGGCGCTGCGTCACCACACTCCTCCTCCCAGGGATTTCCTGGCTCTGTTTCATCGCTCCCTGCGTCTTGCAGTGAGGGGGCTGTCTTCTTACTATTAATTAAAAATATACGCGCCTTTATAACATGTATACAGTATACTTATATACAGTTATGAATGTATTATGTATGTCATAGCTATATAAATTTCATACATTGTAAGCAATTAGATATAATTATAATATATAACATAATCTGAGACAGGTCTCACTGAGTAGCCCAGGCTGGGCTCCAACGTGCCATCCCCCTGCCTCAGCCTCCCAAGGAGCTGGGATCACAGGTGTGTGCGGCTGTGCCTCATTATTTTCATGTTCCCAACAATCTGGCTTTTTACCTTTTTTTCTTGGTTTGTTCTAACTTCTTGTCTATATGGTTACTTGGCTGGACATTGAGAATTCTACATTTGTTTCCTGAAATTCCACGGCGCTCGTGGCTTAAGGAGCAGGAGTCGGCCTTCCCCAGTTCCGGAGGCTGAGGTTGCAAACCGAGGTGCTGCAGACTGCTTCTCCAGCCCCCAGCCTTTGTGGCTGAGGGTGGCACTGCAGGTCCGTGTGGGAAGGAGTCCGGTGCGTGGGGCCGGGCCCACCCTGGTGGCTCACTTTGCCTAAACCACCTCTAACAGAGCCACTGTCCATGTGGCGGGGCCTCAGGGCTCCAGCTCAGCTCAGCTCAGCTCTGGCTCAGAAGGGCTTGTCAGTGACACTGTGGTGCTGGTGACAGTGCAGGGAGGGCATGGTCATTCTAGGAGCCTTTTCTGAGCACAGTTATCAAAAACCTTGAAAACCTTCCTTGTGAGCAAGCAGTTCCATTCTGGGAAGTTCCCCGAGGATGAGGTGAAGACTGTGTGTAAATATTAGCTATCAAAATGCGGAATGAGAGGCCAAGCATTTAAATCAGCAGCACAGTGTGGGCTTCATGTGTGCACAGCCCTGGGTTCAATCCCCAGCACCAAAAGTAATAACATAAAAACCAACACCTGAGCTAGGGCCGGGCAAGCCTGTAGTTCTGGTGAAGCTCATGCCCTGGGACCATCATGCAGCCATTAAGGAAGGAGAAGAGTGGAGAAGGTTCTGGAACCTGGCTGGAGGCTGTGCCTCTCGGGAGCTGGGGGCGGCCCGAGTGGGGACCATGCGAGCAGAGGCTGTCCTGACTCAGCCTGCAGCATGTGGAGTGGATGTGGGGTGCTGGTGGCCCCAAGACTGGGCACATGAGGCGCTATGGGGACTGAACCTGGGCTGGGCTGGCCCTGGTGGAGCGGGATGGGGGGGCAGGTGGGGTGAGGGTCTGGTGCACCAAGCCATGGGGGGATGAGGAGACGTTCCTGAGCTGGGGCCCGGGAGGTGAGGCTGATGGATCTTGGGGGCCGGAGCTGTGGCCCGTGTCACCGGGGTGGTCGGAGTGGTGGAGGCCTGTGCCCTGCCCACAGCACCCCTGATCCTGGTGGCTGTAGGGCTAGGAGTTTGTTCCGCTTCTGCAGTAGTGGAATGGGGTCAGAGAGGTCCTGAAACCTGCTTAACGTCACACACGAATGCGTGAGGCAAGAAACTATCCATCGGGCCTGGTTGTTTTTCCTTCTTATCTTATTGTGCTGTATACGAAGCATGATTGAAAAATTCTGGGTGTTTACACTTCAACAGTGTTTAAAAGACATGTGCCCCGAGTCCCCTCCAACTCCCCCCCTCGCTTGGAACGCGCTGCTCCCGTGGCTCTTTCACTTCCCGCAGCAGCTCCGGAGTCCTCTTCCCTGTGTTGAGTTGCTCTGTTTCACTGCCTCTCGGTCCATGTCTCCTTCACGGCCATGTTGAAAGCCAGAAGTCTCATGGTGCCAGACCCGGTGAATAGGGCAGAGAAGGGCACCATCCTGTGTTTACGAGCTGCCTTCCCGTTGGATGGCACGGCAGCAGCAGTCACCATGTTTTTGATTGCACCTTGTAATGACACAAAAGAGAACTCCAGAACTGCTTCAGAGAGTGGCAAGAGCAATGGGATCAGTGTGTTTGAAGCAAAGGGGAATGTCTTGAGGAGGATTCGTGGCAATGTGTCCGCTACTGTAATGCATTTTTTAAAAAACTTAAACATTCACCGTATTTTTCAATAATGCCATGTATAACCACAGTTTACCCCCTGCCCCCTTATTTTTTTTTTGGTACTGGGGATGGAACTCAAGTCCTTGGGCTTGCGAGGCAGGTGGCAGAACCACTGAGCTAAATCCCTGGGCCTCTCCTGCCCCTGTTTGAGATGAGATCTCACCTTGAAACTCCTGCACACAATTCTCCTGCCTTAGCCTCCTGAGTAGCTGGGAGTGTAGTTGCTGGCCATCGTGCCTGGCTTTCCAGCCACTTCTAAGTGTGCAGTTCAGTGACCCCAGGTGCGTTCTGCCCCTGTTGGGTGCAGCCCCTCCCCCGCTCCCAGCCCAGCCCCCTTCTGCGCTGTCTTGGTCCCGGGGATGCACAGGACTCAGCAGGACGTGGCCTTCGAGTCTGCACCTGGCTTCCCTCCCTGGGTGCTGTTGCCCAGCCGGGGTCAGCACCTCCCTCCTCTATGGTGATCAGTGCTGCCGTGGCGCACCCCGTGGTCCCTTGCCTGCTGGCAGGCACTCAGAGCTGCCCCGTGGTTCCCAGGGACACTGTGGCCATGACCAGGGGTTGGTTGGGGTCCCCGACTCCCCTGCCTGTGAATTTGCCCAGTGCCGATTCTAATGCCACAGCCCATTCCCCACGCTGTCCCCACCGAGAGGTCTTGAAGAGTCCTCTTGGATGCCTCCAGCAGTGAGGAGTTCACTACCTCTCCAGGCAGGCACTGCAAGGTGCAGGACACTGTGTGGATCACTCCAGGCTGATCCCCCACCTCTTGCCGGGCTCCCTAGTTGCCTGTTTGTTTGTTTTTGAGACAGGGTCTTGCTGTATAGTTCAGGCTGGCCTTGAACTCACAGTGATCCTCCTGCCTCAGCCTCCCGAGTAATGGAAGGGCCTTTGAAACAGCTCTTGGTAATAATAATTGTGGAACCGCTCCCGGGCCGCCTGAGTGTCACCCAGCTCGGAGGTGCTGCTGGACGCGGGCTTGTCCGGGAGCTCACCCTTTCCCCTTTGTCTCCCCAGGGACGTACCAGGGCCAATGGGTCGGCGGCATGCGCCAGGGCTACGGCGTGCGGCAGAGTGTGCCCTACGGCATGGCGGCGGTCATCCGCTCGCCCCTGAGGACGTCCATCAACTCCCTGCGCAGCGAGCACACCAACGGCTCTGCCCTGCACCCGGACGCCTCCCCGGCGGGGGCCGGCAGCCCGGCCGTGTCTCGCGGTGGCTTCGTGCTGGTGGCGCACAGCGACTCGGAGATCCTGAAGAGCAAGAAGAAGGGGTTGTTCCGGCGCTCGCTGCTGAGCGGGCTGAAGCTGCGCAAGTCGGAGTCCAAGAGCAGCCTGGCGAGCCAGCGCAGCAAGCAGAGCTCCTTCCGCAGCGAGGCGGGCATGAGCACCGTCAGCTCCACGGCCAGCGACGTCCACTCCACCATCAGCCTGGGTGAGGCGGAGGCCGAGCTGGCCGTCATCGAGGATGACATCGACGCCACCACCACGGAGACCTACGTGGGCGAGTGGAAGAACGACAAGCGCTCGGGCTTCGGCGTGAGCCAGCGCTCCGACGGGCTCAAGTACGAGGGCGAGTGGGCCGGCAACCGGCGGCACGGCTACGGCTGCATGACCTTCCCCGACGGCACCAAGGAGGAGGGCAAGTACAAGCAGAACGTCCTCGTGAGCGGCAAGCGCAAGAACCTCATCCCGCTGCGCGCCAGCAAGATCCGCGAGAAGGTGGACCGTGCGGTGGAGACCGCCGAGCGGGCCGCCACCATCGCCAGGCAGAAGGCCGAGATCGCGGCTTCCAGGTAGGAGCCCGGGGTGGCCCTCTCCGCTCCGGTTGCTGTCCCCGGAGGCCTCGCAAGTGCTTCTCAAGCTGGTTCCCATGGAGTGCTGGGCTTCCTCGGGTGCCCGTGGGCTGGGGTGGGCCGGGCCATGGAGCCCACAGCCTCTCCTCCAGCAGGGCGGCACCTGCCGTGTGTCTAAGGAGCTTAATGGGAACTGTGGGCAGACACGGAGGGTGGCTGCTGTGTTGGTAGGAGGTGTGGCGCAGCCATCGGGTGGAGGAGAGGTGTTCAGAAGCTGCCTGGCCGACCGAGGCTCCCTGGGTCCCAGCGGGGCAGACCTGCTGCAGGCACCGCCCCAGGGCTGGCACAAGACTTGGTGCTTTGGGCCAGCAGCTGCCTGGTATGGGGTTTGGGCACTGAATTTGGGGTTCAGAGGGGCCCTGGCCTCTAAGGACCAGGTCCCGAGGGGTCCTGGGTTCTGTGGGGATTTCCAGGCAGCTCTAGATGTTGGTGGGGCTGAGGCCCGGGTGGGCCGTGGGAGAGAGTGGAGTGTTGGTCCAGGGTCAGTGGCACGGGGGCCTGGCAGCCTTGTTGGGCTTCAGGTGTTCAGAGAGGCCCAGCCTTTCTCCCGGCTGTGCTGTCCTGGGCAGGTCAACCTGCATCTGCCCTGCTCTTCCTGGAGCAGCTCTGTTGGGCTGGAGAGCTTCCAGGAAGGTCAGCCTCTGCACCAGCTCAGACCTCGGCCTGCGTCTCAGCGGCCTTTGATCCCAGTGGAGAGCAAAGGCGGCGGCCATGGTTTGTGGGCAGTGCAAATGTCCATGCTGGGGCTGCTCAGGGTCAGATGGGAGTGAGCTCACTCCAGGCAGCCGCAGGAGCCCAGAATCCCCACCTCAGTGCTGAAGCCCCAAATCATGCTGTCCCCTCCTCCTTCCCAGAAACGGGCGGTGCGTGCGAGTACAGTACTCACCTGGTATTTTGGGAACAAATTCGGTTCAGCAGTTATTTTTAATGCCGTAGATGTAATGCTTGCTTCATATGGGGAAGTTAGAAAGCAAGGACAGCAGTGGCCTGTGTCGTCCAGGGTCACACGGTGCCGGCCGTCCTTCCTTCTGTTTCCTTTAGCTTTCTTGCCTCTGTGCTCTGGGATGTGATGGGTGAGGAGTGAGCCAGGGCTGTGGGTACCTGAGACAGCTCTGCAGTGGAGCAGGCAGGGCCAGCATAGGGCAGCTGGGGAGGTGCTGGCGGCACGGCCACCTTTGTCCTGCGGTCAGGTGTGTGCCGAGCCTGCAGAGGTGGCGGCGTGCAGGCGGCACCTCCTCCGGGTCCCTGGGTCTTTGCAGCTGCAGGACCCTGGGTGCGGGTCATGGCTGTTGTCAGCTTGGGCATGGCACGCCCTGGGCAGGTGCCCATGGCCACTGTGGCTAACTGATGCTGAGCAGCCCTCCGGAGAGACTCCGACTGTCTGCCTGCATGGAGGGGGAGCCATGGGGGTAGTCATGGGGCCCCAGACACCAAGGAGGGTGGCACCCGGGCAGGCCCAAGGCTGGTGGCAGGGCTTTGCTTGCCCACTTTGGGGCCCTTCTGCCCCAGCCTGGACTCTGAGGTTCCTTCTCACAAAGTTAGGGGGAGGGGGCTGGCATTTCATTGCGGCCTTTAAACAGCGTTCTCTGGGGAGGGGGAGACTTGGTGCATGGAGCCTGGGCTGCAGCCTGCTCTGGCCCCTACTGCAGCTTGAGCCCCTGCCCTGTGCCAGTCCTGAAAGCTGGGCCAAGGGGATTTGTGCCCTGACAAACGGGAGGATGGTGTGTGTGTGTTCCCAGGGCTGGATGGAGCCTAGGTCCTCATACTTACTAGGCGGGTGTTCGACCTCTATGCTACATCCCCAGACTTTTATTTTTCATTTTAAAATTTGGACACAGGTCTTGCTTCAGTTGCCCAGGCGGGCCTCAGACTTGGAATCCTCCAGCTTCAGCCTCCCCAGTAGCTGGGATCATGGGTGTGCACCACACGACTGGCTGCTATTTTTGTTTTTAAAATATCATTTCCCACTAAATTTATAAACCCTAGTTAAGCAATAACCCTGTGCCACGTTGAGCTGTCCACCTCCTTAGATGTAATTAGATTTTTAGACTTTTATCAAACCCTGCTTAGCCTTTGTCAGAGCTTTTGTTGAGCCTTTCTCTGTGGGTTCCCTTGCTTGTGGTCAACTGTGGTCTGAAAATATATGGCAAACTCTAGAAATAAACAGTTCCCAAATTTTAAGTTGGGCACCGTTCTGAATAGCCTGGTGAAATCCGACGTCCTCCTCGTCTGTGCTGTCAGCTGTCCCGTTGCTGGGACAAAACACCCAAGGCCCCAGCCTAAAGGAGGAGAGGTTCACGGGGCTCATGGTTTTAGGGGTTCAGTCCATGGTCAGCTGCTCCAGAAACCTCATGGTGGAAGAGTGTGAGGGAGCAAAGCCACTCACTGCATGGTATGGCTGAAAGAAAGGGAAAGAGCCCAAGGAGAAGGGGCCAGGGACGAGACATGGGCCCCAAGGTGACACCCCACGATGACCAGGTACAAAGTGTGCTGTACTGATCCTCTAGCTGGATGCCTCAATCCTGTCAGGTGACAATCAGCATTCCCTGTCCCTGGGTGTCCACGCTGTCTGCACCACCACTCACTGGCTGCTGAGCAGAGGGACTGTTGTGATGTGCAGACCTTGTGGCTGGTTGCAGTGTGGCAAGGCACATCTCCCTGCATGGGTGGATAGAGGCCCCTGTCGGGATCTGTGGATGTGTCACCTGCGTGGAGGAAGGGACCGTGCAGATGTGACTGGGATGGTGGAGGGGGGTGGTTCTGGACCATCTGGGCCAGCCTGTGTCCTCCAGAGGTCCTCGTCGGAGGGGGGCAAGAGGTCAGAGCCGGTTGTGATGCAGGAAGATGAGGTTGGAGCGAGGCACTCTGGGGATGGGGAAAGGGGCCCAGAGCCCAGGAACCTGGAAAGGCTGAGGGAACAGATCCCTCCCGGAGCCCCGGAAAGAGCCGCCCCTGCCCACACCCCAGTTTCAGCCCTGAAGGCCCACTTTGGACTCTAGGAGAACAGCAGGCGTTGTCTCAGGAACATTTTGTTTGTTTGTTTGTTTTGGACCAGGGATCGAACTTGGGACCTTGCGCTTGCGAAGCAGGCGGCAGAACCACTGAGCTAAATCCCTGGCCCAGTTGTCTCAGGGCACCTCGTTCATGGGATGTTCTTTGGGCAGCTGCAGGACCCTCGCAGGCTGCGCACCGGGGCAAGGACAGTAATCTCCTGATTCCCTGCCGTAGGGCCTGCCCCCCTGTTCCTGCTGGACCGGGCTGCTCACAGCAGTGCCCTGGCCAGAGGGGCTGGGCTCCCTCTTGCAGCTTCCTGCCCTGCGGGAGGCTGGCCATGTGCTAGCAGAGCCCTTCTGGCCGGTGACGGCCATCTGTCCCCGCATGGACCTCGCTCTGTGAAAGGAAGCCGTGAGGGAGAGCCCGGGAAAGGAGTGGCCAGGCTCAGGGGCACAGGGTGGGTGCTGCGGGGCTCAGGGCCTGGCCGCCTCTGCTGCACCCTCAGGCCTCTGGGCTCCATCTGGCCCGATGATCTGGGAAATCTTGACCTTGGGCCCGAGTCTGGTGACTTCCGTGGTGCGTCCTGGGGTGGCAGATGGCAGGGCCAACCCTGCACACCTCCTGGCCCCCCCATGCCATGCAGGTCAGGAAGTGCAGCCTGAGGAGTGTAGCTGTGGGGCTGCCTCTCCTTCCCTGCTCCTGTGGGCTATGTGCTTGTCAGACAGGAGCATGGGGCCTCTGACTCATCCCACAGCTTCCACTGGGCCCGGAAAGGCACCGTATTGTAGTCAGGGTTTGCAGGGAATAGATTTAGTACAGGACACATAATTTACAGGATTATTTTATAACACTCACCCAAAAAGTCAAATGCAGAGGAGCACAAGAGATCTGTGCACACACTAGAGACCCGAAGAATCCAGCCCGGGGCCTGGATCCCACAGCAGTGTCCCACACAAGTCCAGCGGAAGGCCTAGAGCCCAGGGCAGTGGCCCACAAGTCCGGCTAGAGGCCCAGAGCCCAGGGCGACGCCTCACGCGAGTCCCTATTGAGGGTCTGCCCTGGGGAGGCCCCAAGGCCAGTGGTGGACCCTAGAAAGTGCGCTGGTGGGGTGAAGGGTCTGTGGCACCAGGCTGAGGGATCTGCACTGGAGCCAGGAAGTGACGCTCATGGTGAAGACCAGAGCTCCCCTGAGGAGAACAGCAGCCACTCCAGGCCACGGTGAGGACCCGAGCTCCTCTGAAGATGAGAACAGCCGAGTTCGCCTCAGGAAAACCAGCTGCCCAAGCTTCTCCAGGACTATCAACAGCACACGATCTTCCCCTCCAGGTCTCCTCTTATGCTGTTGGCAGCAACCCTCCACGCCCAGAGCCACACTGACCCGGTTCAGCCGGGTGGGCGTTCCAAGATGACCGGTAGTTAACCCATCACACACGGCAAGAGGCACTGGGCATCGGAGCCAACCCCGAGCCAGCCATGTCCCAGGGGGCCCTGGGCCTTCCCTCTTCACAAGAGCAGCCATTGCCGCTGGAAAGGTGGCAGGAATGAGCCCCGCAGGGTCTTGGTGACTGGACCCAAGGTTTGGTGGCTGCCAGACATCCCTTCCTCCAAATGTCCCCTCTGCCCGCTGTTCGTCCGTCTTTGGAGAAGTGGCAGTGGCTCTGCTGTCCACCAGCTCTGGGGCCGAGCAGGAGCAACACCCTGGCCCTGTGTCCGCCTTGTGGAGTGGGCTCCCTGCCAGCCTCCCCACCACCGGCACTGAATTGAGGCAAACAGGGACTCAGCAGCCCCCTGCACAGGCTCCGGATGCCTGTCCTCCGTCAGCTTCTCCTGCCGCTACTGCTTCTTTAGGCTCCTTGGCTTGTGGCTACATTGCTCCGGGCTCGGCCTTTGTTTCTCTTTTATTTTCTCTGTCTGTCTGTCTCTCTTCCTTCAGTGGTGGGGATGGAACCAGGGCCTGGCGCGTCCTCGGGAAGTGCGTGCCTCTGAGCCGTGCTGCGGTCTCTTTTCTACGAGGCCACCAGTTCGTCCAGCCTGGCCTCACCTTACCCACCTGCAAAGACCCTGTCCACAAAGGCCCCTCGTGGACCTCATGGCTGTGGTGATGTGTGGGACCCTCCAGCCACTGGGCCTCACCTGCTGCCCCTTGCCTGTGTCCTCAGCTCGTGCCCAGAGCCTGGGACCACCGGTCCCTTTCCTGGTGTTTGCTGACTGTGACACCTCCAGGAAGCTCCGCCTGCATGAGGGAGGGCCTGTTGTGGCTGTGTCCTGGAGCGTCCCAAAGCCTCTCACATCAGAGGTGGGCTTTTCACAGGTGGCTGGATCTAGAGTGTGTGACACTGGGATTGATTCACGGGCAATGCTAGGACCAAGGGCACTGGGATTAAGGTGTGTGTCAGTTACTTTTCTCTCCTTGCTGAGACAAAATATCTGGCACCCAACGTTAAAGGAGGAAAGGTTTATTCAGCTTTGAGTTTGTAGACATTTCAGTCCATAGTTGGCTGGCTCCAAGGCAGGGTGGATGGCAGTGAGATCACAGAGGAGAAACGACATGGCGAACGTGCATGAGGTAGCAGAAGCAGCACGGGACCTTGACTGTCTTCCTGCCCCTTTTTCCCTATTCAGACTACTTAGGGCGGGCAGCACTCACACCCCTACCCCAGTGCCCTCAGGCCTGGCGCCACCAAGCTTGAGGCTGTGGGGATATCGAAACACAAAAGCATGGCAGCGTGTGAGTCAGGGCTGCAGGCCCAGTGTGGCCGACTCGCCTGCAGCCAGAGTGAGGCTCAGTCCCCGCTGTCTGTGAGGGCCTGGGGAAGCGCACAGGCCTGCCTGCCTCCCGGTGGCTGGCTCACTGCTTCCCTCCTTGCTGCCTCGGAGTTGGACCATGGCACAGACTCTAGTCGCTCCCCTGCCAGGCTGTCACATGCCTCTCCTGGGGAAATCCATCCCCCTACTTAAGCCTTTCATGGGCTCCAGTTGCCCCAGGAAGAAGCACCTGCTCTTCCAGTGAGTGCAGGACTCGGGCCTGGTGCTGCCCCCCGCTGAGCAGGAGCGTGGTCTCCGAGGTCACACCTGTCCCGGGCGGGGGCTCTTGGCTGGTGGGCAAGGCACCGATGTTGGCAGGAGAAGCAACCATCGCCGAAGTCTGTTGCTCAGGGGTAGCGCCGCCGTCTCTGAAGACGAGCATCTGCCCCAGCATGGTGAACAGACTAAGAAACAGTTGAGAATATGAATCCATGTTTCCTTTTGCACCATTTCGTCCCCTGGGGACATTCAGTGAAGGCCACAGCTGGCCCGCTGTACAGACCCACAGGCTCTCTGGGGACCTGCCAGCATCCAGGCCCCTCGGAGCCCACCGGCCCAGCCCCGCACACCCTGCTCCCGAGCTCGGGGTCTCTGCTTCTTCACAGATGTAGCTTTGCTGGGCTTTTGTTGGGGTCCCGCCTTTGACGAGATACCCCAGTGTTGTCCCCAACAGCATTTTCCCCACAAGCCCTGTGAGGTGTTTTCTTTGCTAGTTTTTTTTTTTTCGGTCTTGGGTATTGAACCCAGGGCTTTTGTCCTGAGCTACATCCCCAGTACTTTTTTTTTTTTTGGTACTGGGGATTGAACTCGGGACCTTGGGTTTGTGAGGCAGGCGGCGGAACCACTGAGCTAAATCCCCACCCCCCCAGCACTTTTTAAAATCTTTTACTTTGAGACAGGGTCTCACTAAGTTACCTCGGCCGGGCTGAAACTGTGATCCTTCTGCCTTAGCATCCCAGAGCTCTAGGGTTACAGGAGTGAGCCACTGTGCTCTACTCCTGTGGTTTTGATTGTACGATTTTGCCTGTGCGGTGAATTCTAGGAAGGCAGATATTGGACAGGAATGGCTGAGAAATACACACCGGATTATTTAGGTGGACAAAATAGTAGTCCTGGGGCTGGGGTGCAGCCTGGGGGGAGAGCACTTCCCTGCAAGCACGAGGCCCTGGATCTGACCCCAGCACCACACACACACACACACACACACACACACACACACACCATCCTCAGGGGACCTGAACTCTGCCCACCACCCCTCGGTGGGTGTGGGAGGGAGCAGCCGAGGTGGCAGCCGGGACCTTGGGAGCACAGGCTCGGCCTCCTGTCTGCTGCATCCTCCCAGGAACCCCGTACTGAGCAAAGCTTGCCAGAGCTGCACACTGCCCCAGGCCTCAGGAGAGCTCTTTAGGCTTGGATAAGGGCAGTAACCTTGTTGGGAAAAATAAGGCCTGGGGAAGAGAAGATGGTCTCCCTGTTCACGTGTTGTCTCCTGCTGTCTCTGGTTCTGTGGGGACTTCGGGACCGCCTCTGCGTGCTGGGCAGGTGTGTGGTCAGAGAATTTGGGTGCAGGGACTTTTAACCCATTGTCACCACCTTGCCCTCCACGGGAGGGACCTTTGTGCCCTTCTGCGGCTCACGCTGGCGCCCAGGCCATGGCGATGGCACAGTGGGGCACCTCAAGCCCGCCTGGCCCTGTCAGCTGGTTGTAAGCTCTGCCCCGGCCGCCCCTGCTTGGTGTCCTCTGCCCCGTGCCCCTGGGAGGCCGGGGCTGGGGTGTGGGGCTGGCTGGTCCCTGCCTTGTTGCAGGCCGGGGCTGCATCCTCACCCCGCCCCTGGTGTGTGAACTCGGTGCTGGCCCTGGTGATCCAGGGTGTGGAGGCCCCGTGGGCACGAAGTGGTCCTGGAAGCCGGGGTGCGAGGTCGGGGGACACGGGGGCGGGGCTCACCCAGCCTGCGCCCTGCCTGAGCCTGGCCCCCCTGAGCGTCCCCCAGGCCAGGCCTTGGTCCTCCACACCCACGTGGCCTTCCCTGCGGAGGCTCGCTTGGCAAGGGGCTGCTCCTCACTCAGCACCACCCTCGCCGGGGAGCACCTTCCACAACGCACAGTGGCATCCACCGAGACCCGGGGAACCACGGAGGGGGCAGTGTCGCCAGAGCTGCACTCACCGAGCACAACTGTCCCCGCCGCACTGCGAGGAGGGCAGGGTCATCCTGCTACCCTGGAGGCGCAGCCCATCCCTCTCCCTCTGTCTCTGTGTCGCAAATCTCCTACCTCTCGTAAGGACAGGGACACGGGTGGATAATCTAGGTGATCGCATCCTTCCCTCAGTCACATCCATGAGGACCCTTGTTCCAGCTAGGTGTGGTGGCGCACACCTGTTATCGGAGCACATGGGAGGCTGAGGCAGGAGGATCACAGTTTGAGACCAGCCTGGGGTACATAGCGAGACCCTGTCTCAAAGCAAACAAAGACCCTAGTCCATATGCAGCAGGCACAGGTCCCAGGGGTTAGGCTATGGACCCATCTTGGGGCTGTCCAGGGAAGGAAGGGAGCAGCATCCTCACAGGACTTGCTGGGCCTGGCCACCCTCCTGATGCACTCTGGTGGCTGGATGCCGGGCTGGGCTGGGCGTCTCTGGCTGCTCCTTGGTGTGCTGAGGTCTGGCCTCCAGAGAGCTGAGATGCTTTATAAACACCTCAGTCCTCCTGCAGGCCCCAGGGGGTTAGCCTGCTGCAGCTCTGCCTTAGGAGAGCTGAAAGTCAGCAAGAAATCTCGCCCAGCTGCTCCAGAGGGGCACGGAGCTCTGCGGAGCCACCTGGCTCCCGTCCCGGGCCAGCTTGGATCTGGGTGCTGGCAGGGGTTTGCTCTGGGTAGGAGGCGTAGGAAGAAGCTGGGTGACAGGTGGGGGTGGCCCCAAGCCCCTGGTGCTCGTCCACCTGTACAGGAGTTGCCATGGCCTCAGTGGTGGCTGCCTGCTGGGGGGGGCGGTGGGCAGGGTGTGCGTGAAGGCCCAGCCCAGCAGGGATGGCTGACCCGTCCCCAAGCTGGCTTGGGAGGGAGCCTGGGCCAGACCCGTGCCTTGTCAACATAGGGGAAGGGCGGGGTGTGGGCAGTACCAGAGCTCCTGCCTGCCTGGCCGCTGCTCTGTGCCCTACGGCAAGTGCTGAGCCCCTCTGGCCCGCAGGGTGCTCTTCTGTGAGGTGGGGTGACCAGAGAGCTGCTCGGACAGTGCTGCGGGGTGGGGTGTGGGTCGGCAGCTGTGCAGTCCTGCAGTGGGAGGAGGCCTGGTCAGGGGTCCATGGGGCGGCAGGCAGGAGGACGTGGCCATGACAGTTCCAGGCTCGGCATGTGGTGGCACAGGTACCACCTGCTGCTCTGTGCTCAGGGGAGCTGGGGCTCTGTGCAGCCATGGTGACTGCTGGCGTCTCACTGCCAGCGTCCAGGCTGCATGGGGCGAAGGCCAGGCTTGGCACTCTCAGACGTGGCCGGGACTCTGCCTGCTGAGCCGGGCCGCAGTGCCAGCCTGAGTGCCCGTGTCCTCAGCACCTTCGTGCTGCTGTGCAGGCAAGAGCAGAGGGGGAGCCTTCCACAGTGCCGCCCCAGGCAGCTGTTCCCCCTGCCAGGAGGAGGGGCGGGAGGCAGGGGCTGCGCCGGCCGGGGTTCGTCCCTGGGAGCCCCGCAGCATGGGCAGTGGCCCTGGGGGATCCGCCAGCACCACAGACATGGCCAAAAAGCGCCAGGGTGGCACTGCCTCTTGTCCTGAATCCCCGCAGAAGCAAACTGTCCCTGATGCCCTCCGGGTCACTGGGTGGAGGTCTCCCCACAGGCCCGGGCCCCAGCAGCTCCCTGCCACTGCCGCCCGAGGTCCCCTGTGATCCAGCCTGGCCTTCATGTCCTCCCTTCTGCTGGCAGCACTGTGCAGGGTACAGAGTCCAGCACCTGCACTCACGAGTGCCCATCCTGCTCGGCCTGCGCCCTCGGCACCTGCTCCTCCCATCCCCACACTCGACCGGAGCCTGTCCTGTGTGGGACATCGCTCGCCACCCAGCCCTGTCGGCGAGGAGCCAGCCGGGCACAGCGCTGAAGAGGTAATTGTGGGCAAAGCTCAGGGCACCACAGCTCATTTGGGGCGGGGCTGTCAGGGTGGCCTCTTGGGAGTGGCACTGGTCCGAGGTCCTGGCACCCCAGAAGGCTGACTGACCCGGTGGCAGGGTGAGGGCAGTGGCCTCATGGCCAGGCCCACGAGGGCCGGAGCACAGCCCAGCTCTGCTGCCTTTGTTCGACCTCGTGGTGCGTGAGGGTCCGGGAGGCAGTGACACAGTGTCTTGGCACCTCTGTGTCCCTGGACCCCATCTGGCCTGGTGGCCCAGAGGCGCTGGTGGGGTCTGTCTCCCACATTGCGTTCCTCTGGCCGGCGGGATCAGCCCCCCAGACAGACGGGTCACCCACCATAGCAGGTGGGTGCTGGCGCCAGGGCCTCATCCCAAGCCCTGTCCAGCCCTTCTGGGCTTGGAGGCTGCCACCTTGCTGCCCGCTCACCGTGGGCTGGGGCCTGGGGATGGTGGTCATCGCGCTGATCCCATTTGCCTGCGCTGTGGGGTGCACTGGCCCCGGTGGCTTGGCACTGCCCTGAGCACCCCCATGGGGTCTCCCAGCCCTCAGTGTTGCCCCTTGTCTGCGGCAGAGGTTCCTGGAGTGAGTGGGCTTCCTCCTGGGTGGCTCTGGTCCTCTCCAGTTCCCGCAGGCAGCTTGTCCCCTTCTTTAGCTGGGTCACAGGAGGATGCTGCACCGGCCTCAGACGGGGAGCATCGAGCCTCTGCCCACAGGTGGAGGGCCTGGCCCTCGTGTGGAGACCACAGCTGACCCGGCTCACCCTGTGTCCAGGGCACAGTGACAGGCAGAGGTGGGCCTGGTCCAGCCTCTGGGGGTGATGCAGGGCCATTCTGGCGCCCAGGCTGCTGTCTGTTGTGTGGGGCCAGGCAGGGGCATGGCAGGGTGGGTGTTCGGTCTAAACACAGCAGCTCGCCAAGAGGCAAGGGTGCCTCGCAGAAGGAGGCAGAGAGCATTGAAAACCAACTTGCTTTTGTGTTTCTTGTGCTAGGAGTCCTGGGGTTGTCATGGCAACTGGGATGCCTTGCTCCTCACCCCCAGGATAGAGCCTGTTGGACCCTGGCCAGGCTCCCAGGTGAGGTGGTCCGCTCTCAGGCCTCAGTTTCCCCGCCTATGATGTGGGCCTGGCAGTGCAGACTCAGGTGTCTGTTAGGATGGACATGGAGCCTGGCAGGCAGGGGGGCTGGGTAGACACAGCTGCTCCAGATGTGGCTCACTCAGGGCCCCTTCCAGCCCTTCCCAAGACGGCCCTGGAGGTCCCTCTTCAACAGCAGGGCCAGTGAGGTCCTAGTTGTGGTGGGCAGGAAGTGTCCATAGGAGGAGGAGCTGAGCGTGGGGTGCTATGTTGGGCCTAAAGTGTCCCCCGGATTCTTAGGTGTTCAGAAGTGGGGCACTCAGAAGGTGACTAGGTCACCAGGCTCTGGCTTCATGGATTAACCCACTTTTGTGACTATGATTTGAGGTATCAGGAAGGGACAGAAACTTAGGAGGTTCTGGCTGAAGGGAGTTAAGGGGTGACCTAAGGGACTATATCTCATCCCGGATCCCATCCTCCCTGGCTGTTTCCTTCTGTTTCCTCTCTGCTTGCCATGAGGTGAGCAGCTTCCTCCGCTATGCCCTTTTGCCATGATGTCTATGCCTTGCCACAGGCCTGAACCCTCTGTGGTTGTGCCCTGTGGCTATGGACTGAACCCTCTGAAAGCATGAGCCTTTGTGCTGTTTTTCTTAGGTATTTGGCCACAGTGATGAAAATCTGACTGCCATGGGGGTGTTCGTGAAGTGTTAGTGAATTGTTCGGGACCAAGGTTGGAGCCCTACCTCAAACCTCACACCAGAATGAATTCCAGGAAAAAATGGCTAAGTGCTAAGCACACTAAAGGCCAGTCAGTCCCTTCCTCTGCCAATCCGCTAGTGCAATCAGCCTCGTCCTGGTGACAGACATGGGAACTACACCTGCGTAAGGTGATTGGGTTCCTCTAGCAGCTTAGGCAAGATGCAGGGCACAGTCACTAACCCTGGGCATCAGGGGGGCAGGGGCACATGAATTGGCACCGTCCCGGGAGAGCACATTTTCACTCCAGCAAAGCACAGGCCGTGGGACCCAACAGTGGGACACAGCAATTGCATTTCTGGAAATTCATCCCAAAGACACAAGATTTGTGTGCAAAAGTCAAACTCATACGCGTGGGCTGTGACCTGAAATCGCAGAGCATGGCACGTGGCGGGGGGGACCCCAGGACTTGGGCAGAGCCAAGCTTTGTGTTTGCCGATATGAAGCAATCCCCAGGGTACAATGTCAGGTTAAAAAAAGGGGGGTGAGCAGAGTGAGCACTGATGGCCATGTCCGGGCATCCAACAGAAGGGGCGCTCTCTGCAGAGGGCAGGCTGGGTGCCCTCACCCGAAACGGGACCGGAAGTGTCTGCTGTGCCCTTATCAGGTCATTGAAAACAGAATGAGGTGTCTTGGGGAGGGACCACATCTAGTCGCGGAGTCCCTGTGTGTTTCACCTACCCCTTCCTGCACCGCTGGAGGCTTGCGTCCTAGTATTTTTGGTTCACCTGCTTCATGACTGTGACCTGCCATGTGGAAATCCCAGCACTTGCCTGGGGCTGTGGGCACTCAGAAGGCTCCAGATTTTGCAGCATTTCGGGTTTTGGGGCTCAGGTTTTCAGATTGGGGTCTCAACTGCAGTCTGCGGGCAGTGACGATGACAGATGTGACCCCAGCGAACCGCTAAGCAGCGGTACCCATGGTGTATGGACAAGAACAAGGCATAGAGAACATGTGCGGAGGATGCCCACTTAGGGTTCAAAAGTAAGATACACGCCTGTAAACACAGGGAAAGAATTGAAAGAGAACATACTGGAATTCAGAGCAGTTTCCTGTGGAAAGTTGAGTAGGTGGGGAAAAGGGCGGAGGAGGAATCTTATTTTTGTCCTTTATACTTCTTGGTTAATTTTTTTTCTTTTTGGTACCAGGGATTGAACTCAGGACCTTGCGTTTGCTCCACAGGAAGCTCCCCTGCTCCTCTTTTCGGGCTCTGGGAAACATCGGCCTTAAAACACCAGCAAAGGGCCAGGGATGGAGCTCAGTGGTGCCACTGCTGCCTGGCAAGCGCAAGGTCCTGAGTTCGATCCCTGGAACCGAGAAATGAAGAAAAAAAACACAGCAAAGAGGGAATTTCACTTTCGTTCTATACCCTTTCGGTCACTTTACACCCTTGTGCTTTGTGCAGTACTGTAAGTGAAGCCCAGGTTTCCAGCGTGCTCACAAGTGCTCCATGCTGAGCTCCGCGCCCAGCCCTTTGTGCTCCTCCCTCCCTGCCTTCCTCTTTCTTTCTTGTACCAGGGATTGAACCTGGAGCTTTTGCACAGATGTCCCCACCCCTCCCAACATGCACACCTTTTTTTTTTTTTTTAATTTTGAGACAGGTTCTCGCCGAGTTACCCAGGTCAGGCTCAAACTTGTGATCCTCCTGCTTCAGCCTCCCATAGTGCCAAGATTTACTTTTATTTGCAAGAAGGTCTTGCTAAATTCCCCTGGCTGGACTCGAACTTTCGAGCCTCCCGAAGGTCTGTGGTTAAAGCTGGGCACCATGGTGCCCAGTTGAGCAAGTTCTTTCTTGACTGTAATACATTTTTAAGGTCCTGCCAGTCCTCTGCCCTCCTGGCGGGACGGGTTTGGGCAGCAGGTGCAAAGGTGACACATGCCTGTCTCCTCAGAGTGCGGTGTCCACACGTGTGGGTCTGGCCCAGGTCCTGCTGCTCCTGTGGCCGCACTGGTGCCCATCCCGGTGGAGGTGCCCCTGCTCCCCGAGCCTGTTCCCCACCCCCCCGGCTGCGGGCTCCTCTCTGCACAGTGCTGCTCGGGATCCAGCCCTGCCCGCTGCCACCCTTCAGTCCAGCAGTCCAGCCAGTCTCGGGAGGAGGCCTGCATGGTTGGGGTCCTGCTGGGCCCTCTGTGCATCCCGCCCCTGGCACCCCCAGCCTCTGGCACCTCCTGCTGCCCCTCCTGCACGGTCAGGCACGAGCCCCAGTCCCCGTGCCTGTGTCAGGGTCCCCATGGGTGATGTGAGGTCATCAGCACTGTCTCCCCTCAGAGCTTCCGGGGCCAGGTCCATCCTTTCCCGTGTGTCCCCACCTCAGCTGTCAGACACAACTTCCCGAGTGACTTGAAATGTGTCTTCCTAGCATCTTCCCGGAGTGCCTGTCAGCATCCAGCAGTGCCCTTTGGATAAGGAGGGTGCCAGTCACTTTAGCTCAGAGCCCACTCTGCTGACCTCACTGTCCCAGAGCAGGGCCACAGCCACAGGCCCCTGCTCAGGACTCCAGCGCGTCTGTTTCGGGGACACCACCAGCCTGTGATGTGTGCGTGTGCCAGGGCAACACCTGCAGTCTTCCGGGGATGCAGGAGGAAAGAGCAGGAGCAGGCGGAGGAGGTCCCCTGCTCCTGTGGCCACCACAGGCTGCCCGGTCACAGGTCCCAAGCCCAGGCAGGAGCTCCCCAGGGCCACGGTTTTCTCTGTGAGGCATGGGGACCCGACACCCTCTGCTCGTGCCCCCAGCAGCCTGGCTCCCAGTCTGCAGAGCTGTCACCGGGCCCCTCAGTCTGTAACGCACCCTGGCTCCACGGCGTCTCCACCCACAGCCCCATGTGTGCTCCCCTCACGCTGCATGTTCCCAGCACGGGTGAGGACGCACATGGCTGGGGAGGGATCGGGGCGCCTCCGGGGACTCCAGGAAGCTGTGAGAGGCTCTCAGCGGGCCTCAGTGGGGCTGTTGTTGTCCCCCTGTGGCCTTTTCTGCCCAGGTGTCCTGAGCTCAGTGTGTGTGGCCTGGAGTTTGCTTCTCTGCAAGATGGAGGGAGGTGCTGTGGAAGTGCCTGACCAGGCAGGTGGGGTCCCGGCAGGAGATTGAAGCAGGACAGCTCAGCACACCACCAACACAAGAGACAGTGTTGGGTCTTATTCCCACAGAAGCTCAAAGTCAGAGAGCAGAGAGTGACTTTCATGACGCAATGATGTGCACTTCCGGCCCACAGGAGGTGTGGGATCCGGTTCCCCTGACCAATCTTTGATGGGGACGTGTTGCTCTGCAGCTGTGGGCAACTCCTTGCAGCTGCTTAAAAATGTGAGCATAGTGAGAACAGCTCGGCTGCAGTGAAGGAATGGGCCTGCACTGGCGGGACACTTCTGGTCCTGGCATGACACCTCCTGGTGCTGGTGTGACACTTCCTGGTCAGGGTGTGACAACTTCCTGCACCTGACACTTCCTGCGCCTGACAGTTTCTGGTCCTGGTGTGACAATTCGTGGTCCTGGCATGACAACTTCCTGCGTCTGACGCTTCCTGCGTGTGACACTTCCTGGTCCTGGTGTGACACTTCCTGCGCCTGACAGTTTCTGGTCCTGTGTGACACTTCCTGCGTGTGACACTTCCTGGTCCTGGTGTGACACTTCCTGGTCAGGGCATCGACAACTTCCTGCATCTGACACTTCCTGCATGTGACACTTCCTGCGTGTGACACTTCCTGCGTGTGACACTTCCTGGTCCTGGTGTGACACTGCCTGTGTCTGTTTGCCCTCCATTCTGGCTCTTGGCCATCAGCTTTTCTTTCGGAAACCATGGTGGTCTGTTCGGCTGCAGAGAGGCCTTGTCCCTCTGTGGGCTGGTGCTGGTCCTGAGGACACAGACTGGGGTGGCCCTACCTTCCTGAGCCTCAGAGTGGGCAGGAGGCAGGAAAGAGAATTCTCTGACAGGGCAGGCCCAGGGTGTGGAGCCTGCAGCAAGGACCTGGGCTCTTATCCCCACTGTGGGGTCCTCAAGGGGCTCCGGTGGGGAATTTGACACAAGCTGGGATCATATGGGGCGGAGGGAGCAGAAACTCAGGAGGGAGAAGAGAGGCCTGCACAGTGCTCACTCGGCACAAGGACCTCAGGCCTCCGCGAGATGTCAGTGACCACAGGGGCAGCCTGGGCCCGATCTGCAGGGACCTGGGCGCTCTGGCTGGGTTGAGAACTCAGGTTGGGTGTGGGTCCGAGCCCTGCCGTGGAAGAGCGGGGCCTGCTGGCAGGGTGGGCAGGAGTGGTGGGCAGGGTTGCCCCTGGGAGCTCCCAGAGGGGCAAAGCCGCACTCTGCGGTGGCCAGTGCACCCCAGCAGCTGAGCACCACATCAGCGGCACACAGCCAGGGCCGGCCAGGCGGTGCCCTCCTGGCAAGGGACACGCTTCCCACAGATACCGAGCCTGGGAGCTGCAGAGGCTCCGGGGCCTTCTCCCGCCTTGACTGCTGCAGGCGGCCCTGACCCTGCTGGTGGCCCCTCCCCTGCTGGGCGGCAGGTGGGACACTTCCCTCAGCTTGGCTGTCCTCCCGAGTCAAGAATCAAGCCGAGCGGGCAGGCAAGCCCAGGCCAGGAGGAGGGCAGAGGTGGGGAGCACCAAGGTGGCGCAGGCAGAAGCCCGGCGGGTCCTGCGTCAGGAGGGTCTCCGGGGCTGCCGGCAGAGACAAGGGGTGGGTTCACTACTTTGCACACCTCTGCCACATGTCCTTGGCTGCCTGGGACACAGGACAGGGACTCGGGCTCAGAGTGGCAAGTGAGGCGGAGCCAGGATGCCTGCCTGTTTCCCGTGGCTGCTGATCACGTGGCCACAGGTGCCAAGGATTAGATAACACTTTTGTCCTCTTGCCAGCCTGTTGGTTGGAAGTCAGAATGGATGTCTTAGTGGCTTTCCTTGTCACTGTGCCCGACACTGCAGCTTAAGGGAGGCAGGGTTTACTTTGGCTCAGTTTGCAGAGGTTTCAGTCCACGGTCAACCAGCACCAAGGCAGGGCGATAAGGAGGAAGACAGCTGCTCATGGCATGGTGGACAGGAAGTGGAGAAGGGAGGACCCTGCAGGGAGACACGGGTCCAGGCCATGCCCCCAGCGACCCCACCTCCGAAAGCAACTCCGCTGTAGACCTCGTGATCCATCTTGCTCCAGAAGCCCCGCCTCTGGGCACATGCGGTCTTGGGGACATTGGATCTGAACTGCACAGCGCCTCTCCCTGGCCAGCATCGAGGTGCAGGCAGGCTGGCTGCTCCTGGAGTCTCAAGGTGCCCTCTTCCCTGTCTTCCCGGTCTGCACCCAGCATCCCGTGGGAACATGCAGGCAGCAGGAGACCCAGCCCGAGAGCCACGCAGCCTGGGCTTCCATGAGCCTTGGATTCAGACCCACACCCATGGGCCCACAGTGGAGAAGGAAGGTCCTTTCCTCCCACAGCATTCTCATCTTTGGTCTGCTCAGGTTGGCGTGAGGAGAGCCAGGCTCCCGGGGCGAGCGTGCAGTGCCTTCCCAAGGGTCAGCTCATTTCTTCCGTTCTGCATCCCCAGCTGGTCTTCTTAGTCGCTGGCACAACAGGTGGGGTCCGCGTGGTGCACCCTGGCACGTCATCGTGTCCCTGTGAGGAGGGTCTGAGGACGCACAGCAGCTGATGCAGATTGAGGGCCTTTCTCTCGGGAACTCTGCAGATCTGGAGTTTTGGTTCATAAATTAACAGCACCTGCTGGCTGCCCCCGCCCCTGGGAACTGCTGGTGTTTGTTTTGGTTTGGTTTTGATGTTTTGCCATCCAGGGAATTAAACCCCAGGCCTTTGCTCTGAGATACACACCCAGGCCCCCTCCCTTCTTAATGTTTTGAGACGGGGCCTTGCCAAGTTACCCAGCCTGGGCTCAAACTTGTGATCCTCCAGCCTCAGGCTCCCAGAGCACTAGGATGACAGGTGTGCACCACCAAGCCCAGCTGGGGGCCTCAGTTCTTATTCCCATCCCTGGCCATGGAGATCAGCTGTCAGGGGTGACCAAAGGTGCTCTGGGCGCCGGTGGCAGGGAGAGGGGGTGGTGTCACCATGCAGAACAACCCTGGAGTGGCACGGTGCAGCGCAGCGTCCCCCTGTATCACCGAGGTGCCGGCTCCCGGCGATCAGGAACCAACCGCGGCGGCAGGAGCCACTGCCCGCAGAGCTGGGCTCTGGCCAAGTCCTGCAGTCTCGCTGGAACGGACCCCTGGCTCCCCCGGCTCTGCTGTGTTAAATGCACTTGTCCTGATTCGCTCTACCCAGGGCTGGCACAGCCTGTTCTTTCTATGCATGTGTGAATGTACATACATGAATACGCGCACGATGTTGGTGAGTTAATGGTGGCCCTTGTGGGGCGTCTCCCACCCACCCCTCCTGTCCTTGTAGGGGCCCAGAAGGGGCAAAGTTCCGTCCTTTCTGGGGGTTCACAGTCATAGGCAAGATGCCCACAAAAAATCACAACAGAGATGCACTGCAGTGGTGATGGTCTGAGAGGTGTCACCAGGATCCACGTCAGGGGTGGGGGTCTGTCCCCAGGGTCTTGAGTGGGAGGACCCGGCCACGTCAGAGCACAGCCGAGGGGTGTCCGACTGGGTGGCAGATGGCTGTCAGGTGCAGTGGCCTGGCGTACTGGGGACTGGACCCTGGGGCTCTGCACTGGACCTTTGCACTTCCACTGGTCACATCTGCTGTCCTCTGGGGACCTTGGTGGCAGGAACTGGCGCAGGTGCTGCCTGCACATCTGGTGCAGCTGTCCTCCCTGGCGCAGTGACCCACCTCCCTGATGGCCAGCGACATCGACGGGCGAGGAAGGTGCTGTCTGTTCTGCACCAGGGTATCTCATCCACCTGGAGGGCAGGTGGGGAGGGTCCTCCCAGGACAGCTGTGGTGGCTGAGCCTGGTGTCCAGGAGGGGCTGCAGGGCCTTTATGCATGGACACGGGCCTGTGGGCTGCGTCAGAGACTGTGCCCTGGCCTTCTGGGGTGGAGCTGGGCTCCATGAGCTGAGCGCTCAGAACAAGCAAGCACCCATCGGTCCTGTGAGGGAGGAGCCACCAGAGTCGCCACCCAGGGAATGTCACATCCACTTTTCCTTCCCAGTACTTCCTCCTGCAAGCAACTGTCCTGCCCTGAGTGGTTCCTCTGCTGTGGACTGGGGAGAAGGCGGTGACTGCTCCACAACCGTCAGTAGCTCCCATCCCTCCTGCACCCAAGCTTAGTCTGCCTGGTGTTCCTCCCGGGCCTGGCTTATGCCATTCATCTCTGAGGTGGCCGCCCCTCCTGTGCAGAACCCCGGGGGCCCCACGTGCCTTGTCACCACCCACCACAGAGCTGCTGGGACAGAGACCCTTTGGCGGCATCAGAGTTCTGCCGTGTTGTCCAAAGGGAAGAGAACCTCACACCCCGCGAGCCCTGGCCTGGCCTGGTGGAGCCACACTGGGCCTGTCCCATGCATTTCACCGAGTGTCCTCTGTGTGGCTCCACGGCACCGGTGACCCATGAGGCCACCAGGATCTCCCTCCAGCTTCAGGCCTGGGCTTCTGCCCGCTCCTGCGCCGCAGGTTCAGGTTCCGCCTGTCGCCGTGGCACATGAGTGACGTTTCCCTCCTTGCTTTGGCCTCCAGGGAGCCCAGGACCCGAGTGGCCTTGTGTCTGCACCCCTGGTGTGCATCTAGGCACGAACCTCTCTGTCTCTCCTCCTCATCCGCCCATGACCATGAGTCACCTCATCACTGGGTCATTTGCTGCCACCTGTGCTCCTTGGTGGAGGGACGGGCCCAGGCTGAGCCCAGGACAGGCAACGAGATGAGCAGACACCACCCTGGCCTCTTCCTGACTTGGGCTCCTCGCTCCTGGCACTGAGTCACCCAATGTGTGTGCGTCGGGGCAGCCATCCCAGCTTGGTCCCCACAGACCAAGGGACACAGGTGCCTCACGGGTGAACGCTTGGGTCCTTTCGTCCCCTAACAGGCTTGGGGGATGCCTGTCTGCACAGCTTTAGGGCCCATCCGCTGACTGACCCCCGTGGGGAGACTTGGAGGTCAGAACCGGCAGCGGGCGGCCATGGGACCCCAAGGCGTTGGGTGCACTGTGAACCTGGGCCGCACACCTGTGGTTCATTTCATGTCATGAGAATTTCACCTCCATGATAAGAGGAGAGAGAAAACCTCTACAGGATCAGGTGGGCACGAAGTGTCCAGAGTAGGCAGATTTATCAGGACTGGTGGTGGCTGGGGCTGGGCTGGGCCGATGCCAGCTTTGGTTCCTCGAGGGATGGGGATGGTGGAGGGCGGCACAACCCTGAGTATGCCAGCTGTTACCAACAGAGCTGGGTGTGGTGCACCCCAGCCCTCAGGAGGCTGAATCAGGAGGATTGTGAGCTCAAGGCCAGCCCGGACTCTGTAGTGAGACTCTGTTTTAAAATCTCAGTTATTATGAGAACAGGGCCAGGTATTTAGCTCAGTGGTTTTGCCGCCTGCTGCACAAGCACAAGGACCCGAGTTTGATCCCCGTACCAAAAAAAAGGAGAACAAAGCACAACATGTCTACTTGTCTGGGAAGCAGAGCCCCGTGCAGAGATGAGCTTGCTGCCACCTCGATGCCTGCCAGTGTGGCCAGGGTCTCCTCTCTCCCGACCTGGGCCGACCCTGGCTGCTGAGATGCTCTGGCTCGCCTCCTCCCCCGGGCCGGCCGTGTTCTGTTCCTTCAGCTTGGGGTTGTGCAGCCCCTCCCAGGGACACCCTGCCCGGGCTGGGGAGGCTTCCAGGGAGCAGGATCCTCCCCAAGGCCGCCCGGTCTGCAGGGACGGGGTGGAGGTGGCCTCCTGGAGCTGTACGGTGATGGCTCATTGATCGATCTGGCCTTATTGATCAGTGCTTTCTTAATGCCTCATCTCCACGACTTTGCTGTCATCACCACACCAGAGTCCCAAGGGGTCTCCCAGGTGTGGTCCCGCTTCACACTCGGGGACTCGGGGCCACCATGGTATTGAAATGGCCGATTTTCCCAGTTCTAGGAACAGAAACCAATGGTGAGGTAGAATTTTCTCAATGGTAGACTTTGGCACAGGGCTTTTTCTTCAATCTCCGGGGCCTATGCCAAGGTGGCTTGGGGCAGAGGGAGGTAGGAATGCCGGGAAGCAGGTATTCAAGGAGAACTTGGCAATGAGGGTGTTCTCAGTGGCTGGGATTTGTATTTTTGGGTCGGTGTCTGTGCCTTCGATTTATTTTCTCCTAGTGAAAGCATTCCTGTTGGCACAGTGGGATTCTGAGAAAAGTGGAGGGCTTGGGGTATAGCCCAGCAGCCCCTATGACCAAGTGCTGCAGGAGGTGGGACAGGGGCCCGGGCATGTGTCCCTGGGTCCGTGCTGAAGCCAGACCTCTGTGCACTAGTGCTAGGAGCAGGGACTCCGGGGCTGCTGAGGTGGGTCCCCTGGTGGGGCGGGCGCCCTTACAAGAGGAGCCCCAGAGAGTGCCCTGCCTCTTCCTCCAGGGGCGGACACAGCGAGGAGCTGCGTCTGAGGGCAGAAAGTGGGTCCTCCCCAGACACGGAACCTGCCCGCACCTTGGCCTTGGCCTTGGCCTTGAGCATGAGGAGGACGTCCACGTCACTGGGGCTGTGAGCAGCCCGCCGGGGCTTGGCTGAGGCTCCCGGGAGACCACAGGGAGAGTGGGCCTCCATCTGAGGACAGTGCCTGCTGTCCCTGCCGTCCTGAGGGAACGCCTTATGTGTCAAGAGGAAGCATAGCCCTCAGGACTCAGCCATGCACGGTCCTGGCCATCATCCTCTGCCCACTCCTGGTGCCTGGCTGATGGCTGGGTGAGTGACCGGCGGGCATCTGGCAGCTCCTGCTTGCTGGTTGCTGCAGAAGGCAGTCCAGTGTGACTGTGGCCTCCTTTGGCTTGGGCTTTTCATGCACATGTTCAATGACAGAACACATTCCCATATGTCCTAAACCCGGGCTGGTTGGTACCAATGATGTTTGAATGAATGAATGAATGAACGAACAAATGAGATGCTGAGGGTGGAGGGCTGACAAGGTCGCCAGGCCTCGGCCTGCTGCTGAGAGGCTGACTCTGGCCTCCACCCCAGGGCTGCCCCTCGCTTCCTGTCACCCTTCACTGCTCCCCTGTCTCCCCAGGACCTCCCACTCGAGGGCTAAGGCTGAGGCGGCCCTCACGGCAGCTCAGAAAGCCCAGGAGGAAGCTCGGATCGCCAGGATCACTGCCAAAGAGTTCTCGCCTTCCTTCCAGCACCGGGAAAACGGTGAGTCCCACTGGCTGACAAGGTAGCTCGGGCGGGCCATGGCATCAGACGTGTCCCTGAGGCTGCTGGGGGCTCACTGGGGCCTCAGATTCTGCCCAGAGCAGACATCTAGATCACCCACTTCCCTTCCTGCAACTGGGTACCAGGCAGGGTCTCGCATGTTGCGTGAGTATGCTCATCTGCGTCTTGGTTGACACTCACCTCGCGTGTGCTGGCCCCCATGTTACCCCGAACTTCCTTCGAGGATGGAGTACCATTAGCTACGTCCAGCATGGCAGCCACCAGCCCGTGGGACCTGTGGCTCAAGCCCGAGGGACCACATCTTCTGTTTAACCCCAGACCACCTGCCTACCTTGAGAAGCCCACAGCCATGTGTGGCCAGGGCTGCAGTGCAGACGGACGGTGGCTTCCACGCTGCTGTGTCCTGGGCTCGGGGCTGGACTCTGGCCCCCAGCCAGTGCCGTGGTGTTTTCTCCTGTAAGCGGGTTCCCCATACCACCAGGCTGCACTGGGGCCGAGGCCTCACCCAGCCACACACTGCCCTCGGGGCCTTGGCAGGAAGAACGGGGTTAGGTCCTCATGTCCAGCCCAGGGTGGGAGCAGGACCCATGGTCCCAGGAGCAGTGCTGAACCAGGCACTGGCGCAGGGACAGGAGGCTGTGGTCTGCGGGCTGCAGTAAGGCAAGGGGGTCCGCTGTCTGTCTGTTCTCAGGGTCACCCCAGAGCCAGTGTGGCGCCACTCATGGGCGGCCAGCGTCATCCTCCCTGGGTGCTCTGGCTGGATGTGGAAGGGGCAAGGTATTGCCAAGCCTGCCACCCCTGGCCCGGAGGGAAAGTCAGAAGGACAAAGCGCCCTGCCCCATCTGCCCTACCCTCACCCTGGTGGGCTCCACCTGGTCCCTGCTGGAGGGGCCTCGGCTGCCGCGTCAGGCTCAGAGGCAGCCTCGAGCCCCGGACACCCTGGGGGGAGGGCAGAGCTGCTGGGACACAGGCACTCCAACTGGCCCCCATCAGGCAAGCCACGTGCAGAGTGTGTGGGGACACAGGGGTACCCAGTGCCACAGCCCCCAGCCCGTGGGTCACCCCTACTCCAGCTCTGCATGTCACTCATTAGTTCTACTGCAAGGGCCCGTTCCATCCTCTTAGAGACTCACTTTCGCCATCTGTAAAGAGCAGGAGGCTTGGTATCATCCGAGGCCCTGAGAGGAGCGGCCACATTGGGAAGAAGGCCCTGCAGGTACAGTTGAGGTTAGAGACCTGGACATGAGGTCATCTGGATTGGACAGAGCCCTGAGTCCAAACGCAGCACAGTCGAGACTGGTGGAGCGGTACCAGCACAGCCCAGAATGCCTGGGGCCACTGAAGCTGCAGAGGCCTGGGCCTGAGTCCCCTCGGAGTGCCCCAGTGGCCAGTGGCCCCCCCGAGTTGGACTTTGGACCTCCGGCCTCCATTCTGGTCCCTGTCCAACCTATGGGCCTTGCTAGCTGCAGCTCTTGCTCCCCAGGGGTGGCCTGGGGCTGTGTCCTGAATCTGAAGGCACCTCCTTGCAAAGAGGCCTCTGGGCCTGAGCCTTAGCAGCCTGAAGAGGGCAGCAGGGCTGCAGCCGCCACCGCCCCCGGTGGGGTTCGGACTAGGGACTTGGCGGTGCAGTGCTGTGCCTGCAGACTGGCTGGGAACAGATCCCACCTCCCCGGGGCTCTGGCTCCTGTTTGCTGCCCGGGGAGGCGGCCTCTAGGCTTTCCCCTGCAGTGTCTCCTCCTGAGGTTCACTGTGTTTTTTTTGGTACCAAGGATCGAACTTGGGTCCTTGCACTTGTGGGGGCAGGCGGCGGAACCACTGAGCTTAAATCCCTGGCACATTATGCATTTTTTATTAGTGCTGGGGTGGTCTTGGGTCAGTTCTGGAATTTGTCTTTCTGTTATCGGGCACTTCCTGTTTCCCTCTAGAATGCAGTAGAGGAATAGTGGACAGGATGTGGCCTGTGGGGGCCTGGGGCTGGGCTGGGCCCCATGGGAGGAGCTGCCATCTCAACAAAGCCGAGGCCACAGAAGAGAAAGACTTGCCCGGGAAGGACTTGCCTTAGAAAGGTCACAGCAGAAGCTATGAGAGAGGAGGCCTGGGCTGCAGGCTCGAGTGTTTCCCGTTTCCAGCTTTGGGCTTTTGTGTTTTGGATTGTTTTTGTTTTTATTCCAGTATGGGGATCAAACTCAGGACCTTGCGCTTGCCAGGCAGGTTTGGTGCCTCTGAGTTAAATCCCCGGCCCTGGCTTTAGGCTTTTGGCCTCCAGCTCCAAGGCCTGGGGCTGTTCAGTGTTCTGCCTGGTCTCTTCCAGGGCAGCGTCCAGTCCCCAGGTCACTCCTGCTGATAGCCCCAGCACCCTAAAGCCCAGAGGCAGGAGGACTGGGGGCCAGGTGCCCCAGACACAAGATGGGGACAAAAACACTGGAATTGTGCTGAAAAAGCACCAAGTCCTGCCATGATAGGCACAGCAGCGCTTCCCAGAGCCTCACATGGTCTGGACTAACCCTGAGCTAGGGGTGCTGCTCCCACCTGGGGTACAGATCTGTCAGTGGATGGTCTCATGGGGGAGGCCACAGGACGCCTGCAGGCTTGGGTCCTGGCTTGCCGGGTCCCTGGTTCCAGAACAGCAATGCTGGCCCCAGGAAGCTGCATCCAACAAAGGGCAAGTGTTGTGGGGGACGGGGCACGACTGTGGTGTCTGATTGTGGCCCAGAGGGAAGGTGGATGGGGTGGAGGGCCCAGGGCTGGGGTCAGGTCTGTGCAGAGTCCCAGAGCAGTTTGGCACGGACCCCGCACCGGGCCCGGTGCCCTGTGTGTGGTGGGACTGCAGCTTCAGTCCTGGACCGGACTCTGAGACCACAAAGGAAGTGACTGGGCCCTCAGTGTCACCTGGCCCACTATCCTGACACATGGGGACACAGAATGAGGGGCTGCCCGCTGCTCTCAAGCCCATGCAGGATCGTATCGCCCCGCCGCCCCCCCCCCCACCTTCTGCCAGAGGTCAGGCCTGGAGTGCAAGGTGGGAGGGTGGCCAGGCGTCAGGCTTCTCTTGGTGTCCTGGCTGTGGCCATGGGTCGCAGCCCCCAGCAGAGCTCTGTGACCCACAGGACGGTGGGGCTGAGCCCTTGCCTCTGGGGCCTTCTGCTCAGGCTGGCAGGGTGTGTGTGTGTGAACTCTGGGTCTCTGCTTAGACACGTGTGTGACTATTTACTACAAAGAGATGTGCCCAAGGCCTTCCTAGAAATGGCCTGCTCCACCAGCTCCCTCTCCGGCCCCAGGACACTAGGTCCAAGGTCCCTGGGACAGAGCCACCTCCAGATGGGGACCTTGCCTGCTGTCTGCAGAGCTGGCTCTGGGTCCCAGGTCTGCTCCTTCCTCCCCAGAGCATCCTGCCTCTGGAAGCCAGATACCAGGTGTCCCTGGGACCCCTGCAGGGACAGGTGCTGAGCGCGGTCTGGGCCCAACACTGCCCCCCCCCCCCCCGCCCCAGCTGCTCCTCCAGCGGGAAGCACAGAGTTCTCAGCAGGCAGGTGGGGCCAGGAGCTGTGCCATGACGCTGCTCAGCCTCCCTGAGCTCTGGCACCTCAGGCCAGCTGTGTGGGACCAGGGGACCAGGGGACCAGGCAGGGTGCTGTCCTCTGCTCTGTGGGGCCAGATGGTCATCCGGTGCACCGTGGGGCCGGTGGAGTCCCTGGGTTGCCAGGGTGAGCAGGATGCGCAGCTCTGTGTAACCGCTGTGTGCTTTCTCCTCCTCCAAGGGCTTGAGTACCAGAGGCCGAAGCACCAGGTTTCCTGTGACGACATCGAGGTGCTCTCCACCGGGAGCCCCCTGCAGCAGGAGAGCCCCGAGCTGTACCGCAAGGGTACCACCCCTTCGGACCTGACCCCCGACGACAGCCCCCTCCAGAGCTTCCCCACCAGCCCCTCGGCCACGCCGCCGCCAGCCCCCACCTCCAGGAGCAAGGTGGCCCACTTCTCCCGGCAGGTCTCCGTGGACGAGGAGCGGGGTGGGGACATTCAGATGCTAGTGGAGGGTCGGGGAGGGGACTATGCCCGCAACAGCTGGGGCGAGGAGAAGGCCGGTGGCTCCAGGGGCATCCGAGGCAGCGCCCTGCGCAGCGGCCACCCAGCCGAGGACTTTCGCACCCGGAGTTCCGGACACAAGCTGCCTGGGAACCCCAAGCCCCGGGAGCGGCGGACGGAGTCCCCCACCACGTTCTCGTGGACTTCCCACCACCGGGCCGGCAACCCCAGCTCCGGGGGTGCCAAGCTGCCCGGGCCAGACGAGGAGCAGCCCAGCACCTACAAGCTGGAGATGAAGCCGCTGCTGAGGATGGACTCGGGCTCGCAGGACGTGTACCCCCAGAGGCGGCGGCACAGCCGGGGCGCAGGGGGCGACCGGCGTGCGCCCGAGGACCGGGGCTTTGGGCTGCAGAGACTGAGGCCCAAGGCCCAGAACAAGGAGAACTTCAGGGCAGCCTCTGCGGAGCCCGTGGTGCAGAAGCTGGAGAGCCTGCGGCTGGGGGACCGTCCAGAGCCCCGGCTGCTGCGCTGGGACCTCACCTTCTCGCCACCCCAGAAGTCCCTCCCTGTGGCACTGGAGTCGGATGAGGAGGCCGGGGACGAGCTCAAGTCCAGCACGGTGAGTGGCCGGCTGCAGCCCCTCTGGCCTGGGGGTTTCGGGTCTCAGGCTCCTCTTGTGGGGGTACAGCTGGGGCCCCTCAGGCCAAGCGCTGCTTCCGTGGGGAGCTGGCCCGCCCGCGAGGCTGGGTGGGGAGAGGGCCCAGGCTCACCCACTCAGGAAGCAGGCAGCGGGTCCTGGGCACCCCCGAAAGGGAACCAGGTGTCTCGGGACCCAGCCTGTCCTCGTCCTGCTCGAGCCCCGGCTGCCCCTGGCCAGAGGCTTGGGCCGTCTCACCTGGGTGGCCCTGTCTTGGAAGAGAGAAGAGGAACAGGATGAGTCCCGCGCCCAGGCACCGCTGGTGAATGTGCCAGACTCCAGGCTGGGGCTGCACCCTGCTCCTGGGAGCTGGCGTCCTGGGCAGTGGCAGCAGGTCCTAGTGCTGTGGCCTCGGTCTCAGTTTGGAACAGAGCCCAGTTTCCTGGGAGGGAGAGCTGTAGGCTCTGAGCCTCACCCTGGCCTCCCTCAGACACCTTACCTGTGCTGTCCTCCCAGGTCCGGATCTGGGGAAACAGTGCCTCATTCTGGCCAGGCTGGGGGTGTCTGGGACAGGGCCGCGCACACCCAGAGGGCAGAGGGGCTGGTGGTGAGCTTTTGGGGCCCTGGGGCCTGGCAGCGTTGGCCCAGTGGGGCCTCTCATGCCTATCTTGGGTCTCCTTAGCAGCCCTCTGCCTACAAGGCATGCAGCTTGCAGCCAGCCGGAGCTGCCATGTGGGTTGGTCCCACCCCAGGCGTCACGCTCAGGCCGAGTTTCTGCCTCCACCTGAAGCCACTGGCTGTCTCCGAGCGTTCCCCTCCCCCAGGCCCAGGGGCAGCCCGAGTGCAGTGCTGGGACTGAAATACCAGCTCACACTTACAACTCTATTTCCCAGCGTTGCAGCGACCGGCTGTGTGTGCGTGGCTATTTTAGGAACCATGGAGGGATGGGCAGGGGTGGGAGTTTAGGAAACAGGGTCTATATTTAGCCTGCTTAACCGAGTTGGCTCTTTGAGGTGCTTCGATCCGAGCGCGCTGGGGTTGGCCAGCGTGGGACTTCTGGAGGTGGCCGGGGCCGAGGGTCTACCCTGAAAGGAGCCTGCAGGTATCTGGGTCCCGCCTCCTGTCAGACAGGGCTTGTCCCCCTGGGGAGACAGGGTGGCAAGGACATAGCTGCCCCTCAGCCCTGCCTGTGGGGGACTAGGAGGTGGCCTGCCTGCTCTTGCAGCATTTGTGGCGGGGACAGTGAGTGGCCTTTGGGAGGGCTGGGTGTCACAGCTCTGCACACTTCCTTCTGCCCTGTGTCCTCTTGCCAGAGGCATCGCCCACACTCAGGGAGCCTGGCAGTGGGGAGGGGAGGTCAACGGGAGCAGCGGGGGGTGGGGGTGGCAGAAGGACCAGCCTAGCAAATGCCAGAGCCTGGGTGGCCCCTTCTACCACTCCTGGAGCCCACAGGACCCTCCCTCCTGTCCCCAGCCTAGACCTGAGTCCCCACTGCTCCTCATAGGAGGCTGGGGTTCCGGCCCATGGATGCAGTCACTGTGGGTGGGGAGCTCTGCCCTTTGCACCGTTCCTGGGAATGACTTGTGACTCTGCCATGGTTGGTGGCGGCTGCAGGTGACAGGTGACAGTGGCGGGGGCTGTGTGGAGATGCGGCAGGCCCCCTGAGCTCCCAGGACCCCAGCCCCCAGGGTGCCTGCTTGGTCCTGTCTCCCCCCGCCCTGGGACAATGAGCCATAGTCCCCTTCCCTCCATGAAGCAGTGGGCTTTCCTCCGGGGCTGACCTTGGTGGGCAGCTGCCTGCTCCTGCAGGGCTAGTCCAGCCAGGGCACGAGGAGGGGTAGACTGGGAACCTCAGCCACCCCGAGGCCTTGCCGCCTTCAGACAGCTCTCTGCCTCATGAGGACAAGGTTCCAAGGCCAGCTTCCTCTGGCCCTGCTCTGCTGCCCCAGGGTGGTTGGAGCACGGGCGGGCCACCTGCATCCTCCTCCCTCAGCCAAGTCTGTGAGTTTAGAGAGCTTTGCTGCCTAAAGTTTGGTTAGCAAATTTCTTGTTTTCTTAAGTCTCAAGTAAGTGTGTCCCACAGGCAGGGGGAGCCTGCCCGGGGGGTACAGAGCAGAGCCCAGGGAGGCTGTGGGCTCCGGGGCCAGGTGGGCCTGGCTTCGGCTCTCAGTAGTTTGGAGACTGAGGCCCAACTGAACATTTAGCCATCACCAGCTATGGAGTTCGCTGTGAAACCTCCGTCACAGTGGCACTCCCAGGGTCCTGGCAGGGGAGCTGTCACTCAGGAAGGACACCTGACCGGGGTCACAGATCTGCAGGCTCGTGGGGTCTGGGCGCTTCCCTCACTGGGCATGGAGCACCCAGGGACTCCTGCACAGGGTGAGGGCAGAGCTGCCCCTCACGGCTCCCCAGGGCTCCCCCAGGCCTCTGGAAGGCCTCCTCCCTGGGAGGCCTGCCCCTCCATGGACACCTGCTCTCCTGGCCTGTTTCACTGCCGGTTCACATACCATGCATGCCACCAGTCTGAAGGTGCAGTTCAGTGGTTTTAGCGTATTGAGAGCTATGCAACCACCAAACTCTCACTCGGTGCCTTAGAAGACGCCCTGCGGTTACAGTCCCCCCACGGCCCCAGCTTGGCACCGCTGGGTCCTGTCTGTGGATTTGTCTTTTCCCGACAATTTGTGTCTAAGGGCCACAGTCAGTGGCCTGTCTGGCTCTCCCCACTTGGCGTTGTCTTCCAAAGCCTCGCTCCCTGTCACAGCTGAGTGGCCTTCCGCTGTGTGGACACAAGTTTTCCTTACCCAGTCATCTGTTTTGGACACTTGGTTTCCACTTTCAGGCTGCTGTGAGCGTCTATGCACAAGCTTTTGAGTGGATGTGGCTTGGGGGTGACGTGTAGGAGTGGCGCTGCCAGCTCACGTGGTGATTCTGGTGGGCCTTCTGAGGAACTGTGTTCTTCTACCCACTCTCGCCTGAGAGGGAGGAGCTGGGTGGACTCAGGAGCAGTACCTCCCTGTGGGGAGAGGCACTTCTGGGGACTGCTCAGCCTGGAGAGGCAGCCTCAGCTGTCTCCAAATGCTGAGCAGAGGGATGGGGTGGCAAGGAAGTGGCCTTTAGGCCAAGGCTGCTCCCAGAGCTCCCTTGCCTGGCACACTCTGCAGCCGGCCTGGGTAGAGGTACATGTGTGGCTTCTTTGCAGTTGGCGGGGGTGGGAGGGAGAGATGCCCTTCCCAGGTGCCTCATGGCTGTGGGCAGACCCAGAGCAGCACTGGAAAGGATGCCAAGTCTGCTTCCGAGACCCCAGGCAAGGGCCGGCTGGGTGGGCACCTTCCATGCTTGGGCCAGGCCCCTCTGGGAGGTAGCCCCGAGGCAGGCACTGCAGTGACACCTGGTCTCAGAGGACAGCTCTCCTGAGGTCCACCTCCAGTGTGGCAGCCCATAGGCAGGGGTCTCTGTGGATGTCACTGCTGAGGGGAGTCCTGGGCAGGGGGGGACCAGGCCCTGGGCGCTGAGCCTGGCACACGGTGCTCAGGAACAATCTGCCGGACAGGAAGCCAGCACGGGGAGTACAGAAGTGCTCTGAGGGTGGAGGAGTGCGTTCCCAGGAGGTGCTTTTTAGGCCCATCTGCTGTGTCTGCTGGGTCACGACTGATGCTGTCTGGCTCGAGGGATGGGCGGCATCCGAATCTGAAACTCCACTGCCGTGCTGGTTGCTGGAGTGCCTGCTGTGTGGGTGTCTGGAGGCCTGGGTTCCCCCAGGCACCAGGGAACTGGCCAAGGTTCCCAGACCACAGTCCTGCCTGCAGAAAAACAAGCTGGTGGTGCCGCCCTCCCTCCCTCCAGCCCCTCGGAGCACAGCTTCCTGTCTGGGGAGGGACAGGGTGCGGTCCATGGCGCCACACTCATCTCTCCTTCCCCCTTCTGTTCCAGGGCTCGGCTCCCATCCTGGTCGTCATGGTGATCCTGCTCAACATTGGCGTTGCCATTTTGTTTATTAACTTTTTCATCTGATACGATTGCCTCGATTCCAAAAGTAACGGTGTCCAGAAGGCCGTTAAAAGCAAAACAACAAAAAGGGAAAGATCCTAACCTGGACAGCCCCACAACTTCCAAGTCTTTCCACAGAAGAACAACATGATTGGGTATTACTCACAGTTTGCCTTTTTTTCTGGGTAATGTTTTTTGGATTCTAGCCAAAATTCTTTGCTTGTATAACACTATGCTGTGTGGCATGGCAGAAGGAGGCCAGCACGCCGACCCTCCAGCTTGATGAGGAGAGAAGGGATCCCGTCAAACCAGCAGCAAAAAAGAGAAATGTCGTCAGGGCGTCGCTGTCCGAACACTTCCGGTCATGGGTGTGGAAGGTGGCGGCCCTGGGAGAGCCCAGCTAGCCGGGTGGGGGGAGAGTGGCCACCGCAGGGCTGACGGGGGAAGTCCAGCTACTGCTTTTCCTGTTGGAATAGCTGGGGCACGTCCGGTGGGAGACAGCCCAGGCCTTTTCTACTTTAAATCTGTGCTGCACACTTAAGGGAGGAGAGGGGCAGCACCTTTGTCCTCCCCAGGAAACAGACCACAACCCGCACCCTCTCGGCACTGCCCCGTGGCCTTGCGAGGCCACCTCCCACACGAGTCTTAAAGCAAAGTCCTTATTTCTTCCGCTGTCCTTGCTCACTCATTGTTTGCCCCGCCCAGCCCCCCTCCCCCAGACCCAGAGAGGCTGTGCTGCAGACGTCCCGGGGTCGAGCCGACCCAGACCCGGCCGGGCACATCTGAGCGCTGAGGGGCTGGGGCCCACTGTGCCACGGACAGTCTGACACCACGCCTGGGCTCTGAGCATGTGGCGTTTTTGCACCTAGTATGCAGGATGTATATTCAGGCTTCTGTGTCCCTGGCAGTGATGCCCCGTGTGGGACATCACCTCTCGCTGTTACTGACCTCCTCGGGTTCTCACATCTTTGTACTGTGCCTGCCTCAACTTCCCATAACAGATATGCATATTCCCTCCAGATGCCTCAGTGCTACTCCAGAGCGGGTCTGGTCCTGGGACAGGAATGTCGTTGAAACCCAGTGGCTTGAGTTTCCTAGCAACTGTTGCATATCCAATACCTCCCCAGGTGTGCAATGTAACTCGGTCCAGTCAGACACAAACAGGTCCCTTCTGTTTCTGCCTCCCTTCCCAGGGTTGCCCCATCACCCAACAAAGCAGCCAGGGGCCCGTGGCCCCAGCTCTCGTGTGCAGATGTGCCGGGGAGCGGTCCAGGTGAGTCCCCGTGCGGGTACCCTGCGCTCCTGCCTGAGGAGGCCCTGGACATGACTTCCCATCAGTCTTCTTGGGTACAGCCTGTCTCATGGACTCTGCCTTGCTTTGCTTATGTTTAGCTGTTTCTCTGCTAACTTTCGAGCAGATTTCTTTACTACACTGCACTGGATTGCTATATTTTTAACCAGAAATAAACTAAAGATTAGAGCATGTTCCAGTTACATTCAGTTTTACTGTTTTCCGTTATCCATTCACTCCCCGTTCCTTCTCACAGTTTGGTTTAGGCGGCAGAGAGGGAGGGAGACTCAGGAGATGATACAGACATTTCTGATAATGTTGCTTTTTAAAGGGATACATCTTTTTGTACATCTTACTTTCCGTTCCTCTTTTTTAATAACAAGTGGTTGCTGCAGACCTGAAGTGAACCAAATAAAAGACTCCTGCTCTTTGTAGCCCTAAGAACCATAATGTGGGATGTGTTTTGTACCTTCTGCGTGAAACTATAGATTCCAGACCTTTGTGTACCCTAGTAAGGCCTGACACACGTGGGTACCGTCTGCTGCAGGTACACATGCACGTCACTCGACATGCACAGCACAGTGCAGGGAATGCATGTCCTTCCCTCCGTAGGAACACTAGTGGCTTCTTGCTCAGGTGACTGAGGAGCACAGCACTTGTCTGCTGCCAGTGGCAGGACGGAATCCAACCCCTGTGCTTGTCTGCAGCCAGTGTGGAGGGGACAACCACGGGAACGGAGTGGATCTGCTCAAGATCAAGGCATCTGGTCTAAGGCACTCCAGAAAGCGCACCTCCGGCTGGCTTCCCCGTGAGGCAGTTAGGCGGCACCCTGCTGTGGCCAGCAGGCGTTCCTGTCTGTCCAGAGCCCCTGCCTCCTTGCACTGGGATGTGGAAATTCACGGTGCCGAGCAAGAGGGCAGCAGCAGGTAAGGCAGGATGGCTCCCAGAGCCCGGAGCAGCTGATGAGTTTTAACAGACCAGAGCAGCCTCTTTGGGAACACTTCCTGCCCTCAACAGCTTCTTCCATGCTCCAGATGTGAAAACCAGAAGCAGAGAGAAATTAAGTGACTGTACCAAGGTCTCGCCCAGGCCCTATGGGCTTCCTGGGTCCACCTTCCCCTCCTGGAAACCTGCCGTGAAGAGGTGGGAGAGGCGCTCGGTGCCTGTGGCTTGGCTGTGTCCCTTACTGGAAGTCTGAGAAACCCCGCACCTGGGTTTCCTTGTCCCTCTGGAGCTGTTAGTGCATACAAAGTGCTTGGATAACTTTAGGTAACTGAAACATTTTTACTCATTCTTTTGTATTCTAAGTTCATTAGCCCAGCACTCTCAAAGACACAGATCAGGCATGCACCAGAGCCCAAAATAATTGATAAGGAGGACGATGACACTAAACTGCCACTATGCAACACCTGTTGCCCTGACTGTGAGTGGAAAGGGGCTCTGAGACAGACTTTCCGACCAGCTTTCCCACAGTCAGACCTACCCAGCAGGAAACCTCTTCTCTCTTAGCTCCCATGTGGGAGGTGGAAAGGGCTCTTCCTCACAAGCACTGAGCACGGGGTTCACAGAGATACATGAAGCAAGACCACGGCTTGTTCTCCTGGGGCCTGGCCTCCCTCAGGCCGTGTGGGGTACCCAGGGTGCAGGCCAGGTGGCCCCGCGTCCTGGCTCCGGCCCTGTGTGCTCCTGTTGCCCTGGAAAACAGCCCTGTGTCAGGCACACAGCCACCCCACATGAAGATGAAGGTCGCTGCCGAAGCCCCTGGGTGCTGGGCGCTGAGCCCGAGGCACTGCAGGTACCAGCAGATGAATGAATACTTGGGGAATACACAAAACATTTTTCTTCTTTTGGGGTGGGGGGACTTTGTTTTTCTGCTGTCCTTTAAAGACTTCCAAACATCGGAGTCAGCACCTGACCCCCTCCAGCTGGACCTGTTCCCACTTGGACTTGTGGCTAGAGGCCCACGGCTTCCTCCCAGATGCTGACGGTGCCACAGCCCGGTGGGGACCGGGCCAGGACCTTCAATCTGCTCCAAGGCTTCTCACAGAATGTCTGCTCATTTCACTGCCTTTGTGCAATAAAACGCTGCTCAAGACAATGGAAGGGGCAACCTTCCCTTCTCCAGTAAGCTTGGGTTCATGACTTCTCATAGGTCTTGTCTTCCAACTTGACTTGCCTCTGGTTTCACCAACTCAGCATAAAGGTGCCTACTAGGGTTAAAAATGTCTGTCTCCACAGCTACACGACTCCAGAGTCAACTGACAGGGACAGCTGACACAGGTCTCTGTGTCCCATGACAAGGAGTACACACAGCAGTCATTTCATACAGGATTCTCACTCTAGTCCAGGACAGGACTCTGCCCCTGAAGAAGAGCAGGACATCGAGTTCCACCAGAAGGAGTGAGGCTGGGCCCCAGCTGGCAGTCAGCACAGGGGTCTACTTAGGTTTGTTCTCTGGTCCAGGCCAGCTGCCGTGGGCAATGCAGTCCATCAGCACACACTGAGAAAATAATCTGTCCCCAAGTGCCACCAAGTGTTGCTAACTCAGCGTTAAAAGTAGCAAGAACAAGTACAGTTGCCTTTGTTAAAATAAAAAGGGCTAAGCTGCATCTTCCAAGTACAGCCCTATGCCTGAAGGTTCGAGGAACTCAGAAACCAAGCGGGTTGTGGAAGCAGGGAAACCAGGCCTGCAGACCGAGACCTGCAGTCCTTCCAACCCAAGCAGCTTTGGGATGTGGGCACCTGAACCAATGCAGGCCGGAAACCTGTGTGGTTGCCACTTGGTGCCAGAACAGGGACTGCAAGAGAGCACCTCAGAGGACGGGAGTCTCCTAACAAATGCTGGTTCTGGAGCTCGTGTGCTTACGAAATCCAAAGTGGAAGGCCCTGAGATATGAGTGGAGCAACATGTTTCGTTCCAGCCTCTTCCTGACCCTGAGAGGCGTTCGGCCCTGCTGGAGTGGGGGTGAGCTCGCTGCACATCCAGTGAGGGCAGGGCCCAGGGCATGGCAGAGCTCCCGTCGCAGCAGGCCCCAGCCTTGCAGGCCTACCTCGGCGGCCAGTCCGGCCCCACCCACCCTGCCCACTCTCCAAGGTCGGCTCCTCTCAGACGGCCAAGGCCGTGTGCCAGACCGCTGTGCCCCCCCCACCCCCGTGTGCACGCCCACTATGTCTCCTTCCCATCTGAGCCGCACGGAGCCACAGGTCTCCAGCTCTGCCTCCCCAGCTTAGTGACAGCTGTAGCCCAGGCTGGAGAAGCTTCCTCCCTCCTGGGGGCTGGGGGTGTCCCGCTGGTGGCACTTGCCGCCACTGCACTCTGCCCATCCTGATGACTGCGTGGCTGTGGCAGTCAGGCCAGCACCCAGGCTGCTGCTCGTAGTGTGTTTGTCCTTGGGGCACCCCATCCACAGGTGCTGTAAGCACCTCACCACCGATGAGTGCACGCCCGGGCTTCTCTCACTATGGAGTCCAGGCTGGCCTCGAACTCACACTGATCCTCCCTGCCTCAGCCTCCCGAGTGCTGGGACTCCAGGCACGTGCTATCATACCCAGCTTGCGACATCATCATTTTCCATCAGGAGACAGCTCACCTTCAGCAAGACTCCCACAACGTCCCGGGTTCACAAGGCAGACACTGGCTAGCAAGGTGGGCTGGGGTCCGTGCCAAGTGGCTCCTCAGGCACCGGGCTCAGGCTAGAGGGGAGGACGGGCGTGAGGCACAGCGGAGTGGTGCAGGGTACCGCCCCTCCCTCTTGCCCCAGGCTGTTCGGGAACCAGACGAAACCTGGCTTCCTGAGCATCTGCAGGCTGCCCGGCCCTGGCCCACAGTGGCATCACGGCTGGGTGTGTCACGTGCCCGCGGGCTGGCGCACCTGACTCTGATCTGCTGCTTTAGCTGGACTCTGCCCATCTGCACCACTCACAGTTTCCAAAGAAACACCACCATGAAGCCCAACTAAGGGAGACCCTCTTGGTGAACTCGGACTTACCATCTGTGTCTCCTCAATGTTTTCCCCTGCCACATGTAACCCACTGGCAAATGCAATGTGATTGCGAAGGAAATGCCTGCTATGCACTGATTGTTCCTATGGTCAAAGTGGCTCAAGTTACCTTGGCCTCGATTCAGCTGGAAATGGCTTGGTTAATTACAAACTGGAAACACAGTAACCTTCTCTGATGAATGTAACTGTTTAGATAAATACCACTATGTAAGTCACCATCTGAAAGCAAGGGACAGTGCTGAGATTAAAGACACTTTGCTCCTTTCAGAAATAAATGTCCTTTGACACTATGAAAGACTTGTGTCACCTCCTAAGCCAGTGCCTGTGCCTGAAGTCCCTTCTGCTGCCAGGGTGCAGGATGGAGAAAGCCAGGTCCTCAGCAAGGCGCAGAGCCTCTGTCCTGACAGCATCTCTCCGGACCTCTGAAATGAGTGACCCCAGGCCTGCGTTTTCTGTACAATGAGTTTCATTCACACTCAACAGGCGGCGAGCATCAACACCGGTGAGCCGAGGGTATGCAGCAGGTGTCAGTCTCCCAGGCCCAGGGAGGTGCTGGACGATAGCCACAGCCCCGATGCCGTGCAGAGGGCACAGGAAGCAGGTTCTGCCGTACAGGACCTAGCAGCGTGACACCCTTCCCCTTCCGCTGTTTTCACAGCGTGACTGCTCTGTCCCCCCAGGCAGAGCCCGTGACCTCCCAGCGGCTCACAGGCCAGAGAGGGCTGTGACGAGGGACACGATGGGCTCCAGGTGGACCTGGGGATGCTGGGGTTGCTGTGGTCCCTGCACTGTGGCCACCTGCTGTGCCACTGGTGCCTGAGTCTCCTCTGGGCTGCCTCCTCTGTGCTGTGTGCCCTCTGGGGTACCCTGGTCAATCTGGGGAAGTGGCAGCAACTGGTCTCTGGGGAACTGGTGGGTCCTGCCTCAGCCGGCCACAGGTGTCCACTCACCTGGTCCCCACAGGAGCCACCAGGCCCGGGGAAGCAGCAGTGACGAGCAGTCCCGGGACCTGACTAGGACAGGACGGCAGCCCAGCTACACACTATCTTCTCCCTAGGCAATTCCTCTGCAGAAAGCCATTAACCAACATGTGTCACCTCACGGCAACACACCTTTGAGGGGGCTCCCAAGTGTGGCTGTGGGCTCCATCCGGTCTCCTGACTCTGACACGAACTGGCTGTTTCCATGGGGGAGGCTTCTTCTAGTACTGGGCCTGGAAATATTTCTAACTGTCACCTAGCTATGGACCTCCTCTGTACTTCAGTGAAAAAAAATCAGCTTTCAAATGGAATAAATACCACTGTTACACCTAAAAACAAACCCAAACAAAGCAAACTTAGGATTTCCGAGCTTAATTGGTGGTTCTCTTAATTATTCTCCAATTCAACTAATCCAAAGAAATCCAACAACTCACCCTAACACAGCACAGACTATGGGGCCAGCTCAGGTGCTCCTGGGAGGCAGGCAGGAGGGCTCAGTGATCCCAGCCCTGGAGCCGGGGGAGTGGGACGCCCATGGGTGGCTCCCAAGGCATGCAGGACACTATGCTTCATCGTGGACACCAGCTGCACACTGCTGGACACCGGATGCTTCCAGTGCAGCCCACTCGCCCCCTTACAACGCAAGTGTCCCCAGGGACCACCTGGCCTAGGTGGCACCTGTCCCTGTCCCCACGGTTCCACAGCGAGAGTGAGCCAATGCGGCACTGCAGTCAGCTGGGCGGTGTCTCCTAGGGGACGGGCCAACTTTCTGCTATCTGGCCCCCTAACGTCCTGAGAGCGGAGTTCAGTGGGGCTGGCAGCTAGGGCGGGTCCCTCAGGGCCAGCTCTCATCTGCTCACCGTGGCGCACACTGTCCAGCCTTGCTGACAGCTGGCTCCTGCCAGAGGAGCGCAGCACATGGGTCTGCTTCCTCCAAGCCTGAACGTGGTGGCTCTGGCCCTGAGTGGCCCTGATTTTCTTGGGGCTGATACACTGCTGAAAAGACGACAGCTGGAAAAGCAGGAGACTGTTCTGGCCATAGTGGCCCCACTCTGCCAGGTATTCCCAGCTTTTGTTAACTCCAGGGTGATGACAGGAGGCACAGTGGTTACAACAAGCAACGGGAAACCCTAAGTGCCACCTTCTCACTGTTAAGATCTTTAAGATGAAAGGGAACCTGCGCCAGTAGGAACTAAAGCCCAACTTTTGTCCCAACTATGGAAAGCACAAACCGATTTCCCGTCATCAACTTGGAGCAGGCACCGGCCCACGCAGTAGGACACCAGACTCCCAGGAGTGCATCCCGGCCCCAGGGGCCACAGCACTGGACACTGACACTGTGGGGCTGGCAGGAGCCCTGGGCTCCAGCTTCCCTCCGTTACTTTGCAAATGACAGTCTCCACCAGGTCCTTCCCAAGAACACCATGAGGGAAGAGGTAGATGTGAAAACATCCAAGACTTTCTGCCAGAGACCCACAGAGCAAACAGAGCCAAGCCATGGGCAACAGGTACTGCATTTTAAAGTTAACTAGCAGAGTTGTTTTATTAGAAGAGCAACAGGCTTTCTGGGGGACCCTCCAAACAGGTGGTCTCACCCTAAGCCCCACCCTGACACAGATGGGCAGAACAGAGGCCTCGCCAGACTTAGACGGCAACCCCCGTGGCACCTGGCTCACCCCGTGGTCAGTGACGCTCAACAGCACAAAGGAAGTTCACTGCCCTGCGCTTTCACTGCTGGCCTCTGCAGCGCCTTGAACTGAATCATCAAAGGAAGTCCTCGCCATGGCCTGGGCTACCTTCAGCACGTTCCTCTCCTTGGCGTCGGGCTCCAGGTTGTCGCGAGCGAGCTGCTTCAGCCAGTGTTGCTCTGTCCTGGGCAGGTGGTCCTCGTACTGCTCCCTGGCGCCACCTCTGGGTGCTGTGGCTCTTTTCGTCCAGAAAAGGGCAGTGAGAGAGAGACTCAGCACAGAGGCCAACACAGAGATGGCAGCGACAAGGACTCCGCAGAGGCCTTGCGGTGTTGCCGCCCACAGCACAGTGCAGCACAGCACAGCAGGAACCGCCATCTGCTCAGAACGCACATTCACAATACATTCAAGTTCTGACAACTCACCTTCCTCCTCCTCCTCCTCCTCCTCCTCCTCCTCCTCCTCCTCGCTGTCCGTGTCCTCATCTCCCCGCTCTGCACCCTCGGCCGAGCCACTGTCCTCGTCTGAGTCCGTCTCCTCCAACCACTCCTGGGTCTCTTCCAAGACAAAATGGACACACAGATCATCACCTCCGCACGGGGACAGGGAGCCCGCGGACAGAGGACCCCGCTTCCCACTCTGACTGGGGTTTGAGCCCTAACTTCTCTGCCCCACACCTGGGACAAGTAAGAAACCAGACTGGGTCTCTTCAGAGCCAAGACGGGGTGAGGCCCAGGCAGGAGGAACACAGCTGCTCCCACGGAGCTCACTGGAGGCCGCTTCCTCCTGCGCCTGCTCCAGCCCAGTGACTGGCTGTGGTTCTCAGAAGAGCCTCTTCCTAAACGTGCATGTTCTGCTTCTAGGCTTTACAGAAACGAGTAACAGCTTGAGTCCAGCGGCACAATGGGGTAAATGAGTGTGAGGGCTCAGAGAGCAGAGGCAGAGTTTGGGTCAGAGAGAAGCTAGGCCCTGCGTGGCGCCGCACACCTGCGAGCTCAGCATTCAAGAGCTGAGCCAGGAGGACTGCCGCAAGTTTGAGGCCAGCCTGGGCTACATGGTAAGTTCAAGGATGGCCTGAACTACATAGTGAGAGCCAGTCTCAAAAACAAATTTAAAAAAAGAGGAGCTAGGCTGGCCACAGGCTGCACGCCAGGGCCCCAGGAGTGCGAGCCCTGCCTGGTCTCTGGTCAGGGAGGCACGGCCACATGTGCAGCAAGTCCTACCCAGGGGCCGGGGTCCTGGGCCATCACCAGGCCCTCTCCACACCCAGGTCCTGCCTTTCAGAAAGTGGCCCGGAGGCAGAGCAGACCCCGGAGGCTCACTGGCAGATGAGGGGAGACCAGGCAGCATGCTTACTCGGGTCCACCTCCACCAAGGCCTTCCACTCCTCCATCCTGTGTAGGTCAAGGCAGTACAGGTCACTGAGCGTCACCTGGCGGTCGCCAGCTTCAAACATTCCCCCGTAGACGAAGAGCAGCCCATGCTTGACAGCCACCATGGCACTGGAGCGTGGGCACGGCTCGACCCTGGGGCCACTGGACTCCAAAGCGCTGTCCTCATCCTCAGATGGGGCCGCCCCCGCCGGGCCTGGGGCCCTGAGCACTTGCTTAATGGTAACCACAGTCCCGTCCTCGGTCACCACCTCTCTGACCACCTCCAGGGGCTCTGGGGCACCCGCGGCCCCGTGCTCCTGCCCGTCGGCACTTGTGTGCTCCTCTTCCCTGGCCCGCCTCCGTCTCTTCTTCTCTGACTTGGGGCCCTGTTAACAGAAGAGGAGCTCAGAGCCCAGGCTGAAGAACAGAGCCGGGCCTGGGGCCACCCCAAGGGCCACTGTGGGTCTGCAGGACAGGAGCAGGTCCCTGCCAGCCTCCTCAGTGTGGGCTGGGGACCCCCGGTCCTCACATGGGAGATGTGGCAGGACGAGGCCCAGCTGAGGCCCACAATGCATGGTGGCTCCTCACTTCTGGGGAACCCGATTCTCCCTAAAAGGCCACAAAGCCAGCACCTCCTGGACCCTACCCTCTGCCAAGGACAGAGCAGACCAGCGGAACAGGCTGACCCACAGCACAGCCCCCAGGCAGGGCCCTCCACCCCCACACGCCTCCCAGGAGCTCTCCCGCCCGCGTCCTCCTCAGGACCACTGTCCCCCACCTCTGTCCCGTCTCCCTGGCATGGTTAGGTATGCTCTGCTGCCTCCATGGTTTCTCACAGAACAGCATTCTCCCAAGATGACATTTGCCACATTATATTCAAACATTCCAACCACCACCTCCAGGTCTGCCCACGTCAGATGCACACTCTAGACACCAAGCTCTACTCTGTACCTGGGACACAACCAACCTCACAAGAAAGCCTTCAGGTCCCCCATCCTCTTGAGAAGCACCAAGCTGTTTGAGAACAGTACTACCACCCTTCATCTGGGCTCAGTGCTCTGGAGAGCCGCAGAGACGCCTGCACGGCCTCTGGTGGCAGACCCTGCGTGACTGACACCTTATGCCCACACTGGCTTCAAGACCCTGTGACAGGGCCTGAGTCTGAGCAGCCCTGTGCAGAGGGCGTGCCCAGAGCCAGCTGACCCAACTCATGCAGACCCTGAGGCTGAATGGGATCCCCTCCTGGGACTGACACCCCCTGTTCTGCCTGTGCTGGGCAGGTCCTGGGTAGCAGCTGCCTGACGGGAAACCTGGGACAAGCTCGGGCCACAACACAGCCTTAAGCAGACGCCCCCATCCTGGTCAGAGACCACCGAGCATTGTCAGCGGGTACTAGGATGGGCTGAGGGGCTCCAGACAGAGGGGCCCAAGCTGTCACTTGGACAACACACAGAAGCAGGAAGACTCCCGTGCGGGAGCACGCATGGACACCTCACTGGGGAGAAGGAAATGGGGACACAGACCCCAGAGCCGGGCTCTGGGTGGGCACCCGGTACTCTCTGAACCCACCTTCAGCTGTCCTTTGAACCAGCGGTTCCTGGTGGCATCAAAGAAGTACAGGTCATTGAAGAACACGCCCTCCAGGCTCTCTTCCTCTTCCTTGTCACAGACACCCCCAAAGAGCAGTGTCTGATGATTGGGGGCCATGGCCACTGAAAAGCCAGACCTTGGCGAGGGCTTGACCCCTGAAGGGCTGATCCGGGTCCACACCCATTTGCCTGTTGAAGGAGACCAAGGAGACAGGTAAGGAAGCATAGGGGACACGAGAGCTAGACAAGGACACGCCAGATGTCCCTGAAGACCCCCAGATGAGGAGACTGCAGGCAGAAATGCCCCATGTGCCTCCTTTTGCTCCCTCTGCAGAGAAACAAAGGAGTCACAGTTTTACACTCCCTTGAGCTCACCCTCCTCCTGAGGCCCAGCTGCATGAGCGACCCTACCCAGGCACTGGCACTGGGGCCATGGGAAGCAGCACCTGCAAGGTGGTGGGGAAGACCACAGGAGGCTGCAGCTGCAGGAGGACCCCAGGCTGAAGGACTCACACGCAGACTATGAGGAAGGGTGGGTGGGTGGTGTGTGTGTGTGTGTGTGTGTGTGTGTGTGTGTGGCACCTCTCGTGGAGTCACATCCTCCCCTCCAGGGTTATTTCATGCCAAGCCAGATCTAGACCCATGCTAGACCCTGCTGGCAAGATGTACTCTCTGCTCTTTCTCACAGATCAATGATTTATGTGGCCTGATGTGAAGTACAGGGGAAAGTCTTCCCACCACTTACAGAACAAAGAAAAGATTTTACCAGACACAGAAGGGCACACCTGTGATCTCAGCACTGTGGGAAGCTGAGGCAGGAGGATCACAAGCTCAAGCCCAGCCAGGACAATTTACTGACACTCTATCTCAAAATTGAAAATAAAAAGGGGGACTGGGGATTCAGTTCAGCGGTTTTGCTGCCTGCTGCGCAAGCGCAAGGACCGGAGTTTGATCCCCGGCACCAAACTAAATCAATCAATCAATCAATCAAACAAACAAGCCAAGCCAACAGGACTTCTTTAAAAGCTCCAGAAATGACTGCAAAGAAGAAGCCCCCTCCTCCCTTCTCACTCTGGCCTACTCTCAGCCCCAGCTTCCTTCCGCACCTGTGGGCCCTGAGACCATGTGCACGGAAGGGCCTGCCATGATCACCTCACCCAGGAGCATGAGCTGTGTCACCATCAAGTGTGCAAGGTGACCTGAGCTGCAGAGTGCAGAGATACACTAAGGCCACGTTCACAGACAGGCACCTGGGCCGGGCCCAGCTCTGAGCACCGTGCAGGGGCCCCTGCCAGCCCCATTTCCCAGGAGGCGAGCATGCGCTTCCCTGCCGCCCTCTGCCCACAGCCAGGCAGCCAGTCCTTGCGGCCAGCGCAGTACCTTCGCCCCCTTCCTCGTGCTTCAGCAGAAACATATCGGAATGCTGGCTGCCTCTGTCCACATCCTTCTTGACTCTCTGTGAAAGGAAAAGGTTGGTGAGAACCACTCGGTGGCACTGACGACAGCCATGGTAGCCCCCGGGCTGGGGTACACTTGGGTGGGAGCGCTCAGGATAAAGTGAGCCTTAGTCCTACAGCCCTGCCACTGCCGACAGACACGTGACTGTGAAAGCCCATCTCTCTGCAGACCGGTCACAGGAGCAGTGTCGGTGTCCTAAGGCTCCCACAGCCAGCTGGCACAATGTAAACGGGATCTGCAGATGACACGCCACTGCACACCTCGGCCCACCTCCTTCGTACTGCAACACCACCACCTTCGGACAGTGCCGGCGCTCTGTGGAAACCAGTGCCAACAGCACAAAACCACCAAGCACTGTCTCGACCCTCAGCCTCGGCTCCCGTGGCCTCACTCCCCCGCAAGCCAATTACTACAGGGCCTGGTCAGCTGCTGAGAGATGCGCACTCAGAAGAGGGCTCTAGCTCACCCTGCCTTCTTCCTGGTATGTATCTGTGCTGAATTCCCCGTCCTTGGTGCACTTTTGACTGCAGAGACTGCATTTTCAGAAAAGCTGAGAAGTAGTACAGAGCTCCTGCACCCCACACCCCACCCGCTCCTGTCTCCTGTGGGCTTGCTGCATGCTGCACTTGATGAAGCAGCACCAATCAGCAACTGGTAACTGCTGTCCCTGTGGTTCCTTTGTGTCCCTTTCTGCCCCAGGACCCATCCAGGACCCCATACAACAGCCACCTTGTCTCCTGGGGCTCCTCTGGGCCGGGACAGCTGCTCAGACGCCCCTAGTCCTGGCGACCGTGTCTAGTGCGCTGTCCAGGTGCCCTCACCTGGTCTGCCTGCCGCTCCCCCTGGAGAGATCAGGGTGGAGGCTGCTGGGATTCCAGACCTCTGCCTTCCTGGTGCTTCTCCCCACTTCGCCCCAGGCTCCCCACTATCACTGCAACCCGTCCCTCTGATGGCCTTGGTCACCTGACTGAGCTGCCGGTCAGTTCTTGCCTGGGAAGTCACGATCTGCCTGCTCTCCATCCTGTGCTCTCCAGGACACCATGTGCCCAGTCGGGCCACAGGAGGGGATGCTGTGTGCCACCTGGGGCTGGAGCTTCCGCTGAAAGGCAGACTGCCTCCTCTTGCTGTTTATGCAGTTGCTCAGTGTGGCTCCTGAGAGCACGCTGCACTATGGGTGAAGCGCTGCTGCTCATGCCATCCATCTGTCTGTCCTCTCCCGTGACACTCACACCCCGGCAAGGCAGGCTTTGTGTTGCCCTGGCAAGCATGTCTATACCCGTGGTGCTATAAGTTATCTGAGGTTCCCCGTGGTTCCAAGGTGGCCCTGGCTTCACATGCTGGAGTGCAGTGTCACAAACCCAGTCCTGGGCTCTGGTGCAAGTGGAGTTCTTGTCACTCTGGTCACTGGAAGGGGGAAAACTATTTTGCTTTTGAACAAGTAAATAAGCAATCCAACTGTCCACAGACATTTTATGTCGGCCTGGGCCCAAGTACACAAAGCCAAGGAGGCCCAACTTTAGCCATGTGTGAGCAGCGGCTCCAACCTCACAGAAGGGAAATGGGGCACACACTTTTGTTCTCCTTCTGGAAACATCTGTGCCATTCAGGGGATGCCATTTCTGCACATAATACATAGCTACTAAGTTCAGTGGCTTTTCCTCTTCTCTGCAGTGCTGGGAATGGAAACCAGGGCCTCATGCATGCTGGGCAAGTGCTGCACCAAGTTGCACCCTGACGTCTCTTTTTGTGGGAATTTAGCATAGAGGAAGTTATAATGACTTCCGCACCTTTTTTCCACACACAAGGGCTCAGCATGACTAAGAAGTGAATCCACAACCAGAGGCCTTGTCTGCTGAAGGAATTCAGCAATATCCCCTCTCAAGTCATAGCTAAACATGGCAGCGTCCCGTGCACCTGCACCTGCCTACATTAACTGTCCTGTGTTTTGCTGACAGCAACATTTTCTACCCAGAGTCAACAGACTCAAGGAGATTTTTCATTGCACCTTTTTTTTTGGTACTGGGGATTGAACTTGGGTCCTTGCCTTGCGCTTGTGCAGCAGGTGCCGAAACCACTGAGCTAAATCCCTGCCGCCACCCCCCCCCCTTTTTTTAAACAGAACTAGGCACTGAACTCACGGCCTTCACACTGAGCTACATCTCCACCACCCGGCCCCCTTCTAAATTTTCAGGCAGGGTCTCACTAAGCTGCCCAGGCTGGGCCGAACTTGTGGTCCTCCTGCCTCAGCCTCCCAGCATTCTGGACGACACAGGTGGACTGAGGCCAGAGGGGCACTCTGCACTCAGGCCAGTGGCTGCAGCGGCTCCCAAACAGGGCTGACCTGCCCACAGGGCTTCCCCGACACCCTTCCAACTCTGCCATGCAGAGCCCATTCCCTTCTCTCAAGGGTTGGGGCTTCCCCAGAAACTTAATCTCTTTGTCTCTGCAGGGGAACACAAAAGTGGCATTATTATCCTTTCATTCTGCGTTATCTGTGCCACAAATTACTTCTAGTAATGCAGGTCAGAGCAGCTTTAAATTCATGCAGTTACATAAGTCTTCAAGGACAGATTCAATTGTGCTAGAAAGTAAACAGAATCCGTATGAATCTTTAAAGATGTCAAATTCCTATCCAGGGAGCACAGAGCTAGCTCTCACTAGGATTTTTGGACTAGAAGACTCAAAGATGTCAGACTTCAAATTTATCTCCAGACTCGAGGCAGGGCTCAAGCATTTCTAGCAGGAGGCAGGGGGCAGGGAAGGAGACTTTTTATTTTTTTTTAAAGAAATGGACCAGCTGATGTTAAAATTTAAATGGAAATGCAAAGCACCTAGAATAGCCACAACAAGTCTGAAAGACCACCAAGGCTGGACGACTTCACAGCCTAACTCCAAGGCACTCTGCACAGACGAGCCCAGCACACATGTCAGAAGAGGACAGGGCACTCAGAATCAGGCCTTCACTCCCAGTCACTGGATTGTCAGCACAGGTCCTAAGGCATCCAGTGCGAAAGTCTTTTGAACACGGTGCCGCAACAAGCACACATCTGTCTCGGGGCATGGGCCACACAAAGGTGTGGTCCACGGGGCATCACAAAACTCAATGTAAAAGCGGACACCGTATCACATTCGGGGGAAATGTAAGAGGGAACCTTCAGTAGGTCACAGAGAGAAAAAACATAATGAGCCTCTATCCAAACAAAGCTTCTGTTCTCCAACAAGCACTTGCTGGAAGCACACATGGGAAGGATGGAACCCAGGAGGCTGTGCACTCCTGCAACTCCTGGTCAGAGACAGCAGGAGACACGGACACGAGCTTCAGGGGAGACACACAAGTGACCAATAAGCAGGCAAGAAGCACACAACATCAGCTGCCGGAAGAGAAATGTGAGTTCAAACTGTCCAGAGAACCACGCATTTATCAGAATAGCTAAAAAGAAAAACACTGACAGCATCAGACGTGGACACAAAGGCAGAGCTGAACACGTCGATGTCTAGTGCTGGTGCTGGTGCTCGGAAGCCTGTACCCACTAGCGCACGAGAGGTCCCTGTGCAGCCTTGCTCCTGCTAGTGAGCCTGGAACAGCACAGGAGCCATCAGCAGAACTGAGACAGACCGCAGTGTGCTCACAGATGGGACTTGAAGTTCCAGGACATGATGGGAAGGGTCAGACAGTGCTCGCCTCTGTATGCAGGCAGGGACCGCACAGGAGAGGCCAGCAGGATGAGGGTGGGCACAGCACACACACATCTGCGCAGCTGGCTGTGTACACATAAAGGGTGCACACTGCACTGGGGGGACCTCCGCAGACAACACTCGAGCATTCAGGGGCTGAGCTCCACACTCTTCTCCCATGACACCGTGGCTGACTGACAGGATGGGGCACAGATGCACGCACAGACACAAGATCAAACCATGACGGTGAAACAGGACAGCAGCGTCTGGGTGGGGCAGGCGAGTGTTCACTACAAATCCCTTCAAGTTAGCTATGTGTTTGAGAAGTTTCGAAACACAAGACTTTAAAAAGGGCTGGGGATTTAGCTCAGTGGCACCGCACCTGGCTCACAAGCACAAGGTCTGCAAAAACTAAACAAACTCTACAGATGCTGTCCATCTATGTCGGGTCCACTGTGTCCTGGCTGGCAAAGTGCTGATGAGGGGTGGACAAGAGGAATTCTGCGTGAGGAGTGGTGGCCAGGGAGGGAGGCTCCTGCGCATGTGTACAGATGTAAACACAAGTCCACGGCCAGAAGGAAGGACAGCTGAGCCACGCACAGTCTGCAATGGAGGGGCACGCGCTGGAGTTTCACAGGCTGTGAAGAGAGACCTCAAAATACGGAACGGTCACCTTGCAGTATTCTGAGGGGACATGGACTAGAGCTTAATCAGGCGTGAGAAACATGTTATTATGTTTCAAGACGAACAAACTGACACTACCTCTGTCCACTTATAATTCAGGGCGAACTGTTTATATTCCTAGTGTGTCTGTCATCCATCTCACTTGGAAGCACCCACTTCTGCTGAAACTGAAAAGCAGCAGCCAAAGTGCCCTCCTTTCTTCCCCTTGCACACCAGCTCTCACCTGCTTTGAGTAGCCCCCGTAGATGACTATGCTGCCCTGGGGGGTGACAGACATCTGGCAGCCAGACCGGGGTGTGGGCCCAGGCCCCACTGGGCACAGCTTGCTCCACGTGAACGTGTCCAGGCTGAAGGTGTACACATCACTGTAGTAGACATAGTCCCTGGTTGGAATAGAGTAACACAAGTCATCAACTGTGACAGCACTGGGGAAAGGCAGGGCCGCTACCAGGAACACTGATTAAGGGTGAGCCTGCGTTCTCACTGTTATCAGTTTAAACTCATGTGAAAAGCTGCAGAGGGGCGTTTCATTTAAAAACTAGAAATAATGCCAGCCCACAAAAGCAGAGTAATTTATTCTAAAAGTCGTCCTGTATTTCCCTGCCTTATTGGCAAGATCACAATCTCCCAAATGATTAAATTAGGTTGCTCTGTGCAGGGGAACTGAACCATGAGAATGGAGATGTTGAGCGCTTGGGAAGAACTGTGGGACCATGGACAGGACAGCGAGAAAAGGACAGTGAGGGAACGGAGCAGAGCAGCCTCACAAAACTGAAGGCCGGAGGACCACCCTTTGTATCCCCAACCCCAGCGACCCAAGAGGCACTGCCTGAGGTGGTCCAGAGGCCCTGTCGCCCTGCCCTGCTCAATGACCTGGGACGCAGGTACCAGAGGGTCAGTCAGCATGCAATGAGGACCCAGGGCAAGAATGGGGAGATTTGCTATCATAGGGTGACTGTCACAGAACAAGACACCACTCTCCCGGTGTGCAGACAAAGGACTCCCTGGTCAGAGACAACTACTCCTTCTCACACCCCATCTGAGGGCTCCAGCCCAGGCTCGGAAGCACGTGTGCAACCATGGCTGCTGCCTGAAAGTTGGCATGGGGCTGGCCTCTGTGCTCTGCACCCTCCACATGGTGCAGCAAGGGCCGAGATGCAGGAGCAGCAGCCAGGCTGTGCCAGGGCTGCTGCTTCCCACACAAAGAGCTAGGGAGCAACTCAAGCCACAGCTCCCACTCAGACCCATGTGTCCTCTCCGGGGGGACACCTAGTAACAGCCTGGGGACGCAAAGGATCCCAGCTTCTAGAAGGCTTGCTACATTCCACTCCTTCCTCAGGCTTTATGCTGCAGATTTCCAGTAAAGAAACTTTATCCTTCATGTAAGAGAAGCAGCAATGGCTTCAAGGACAACTCACAGTTGGTATTAACTCAAATAAATTTAACTCGATGTGCCAATGTGTGTAGTAGTAGTCCATTTTTCTGTATGTGTGAAATACTTCCTAAACAATTTTAAACAAGGTTTTGAAAAAAGTTCTGGTTTCAAAACGGTTTCAAGTTAAAAGCCATTGTAAAACTTGATTTGATTAAAAACTCTTAAGTTCAAAAGAGGAAGGTACTGGGCTGGTCCCTCTCCTCATGTGCATGCAGAGGGGTCTTCCAGAACGTCCTCCACAGCACTCCCAGGAAGAAAGACGTATCTGCTGTTGGCACCAACCTTGCACTCTCATGGAAGCCACCGAAAAGGATTAGCTGTCTCTTCCAGGCCACCATCCGATGTCCACTCCGACTTGAAGGACCTCCCGCTGATCTAAAATTAAGGGGAAAAAACCGTGAAGTCACTTAATTTCTGGTTGGTTTTTCTTTTCAAACACTGATTTTTGTTTTCTAGGAATTTACTGAATATCATTTAATCTGATCCACAGCTACCGCAACTACCCTGCTGGTCTAGCTACCTACTATAAAACTACTAGACTGAAACAAGAGAAGCTCTCTATGACCTTGGAGTACAGCTTTCTTAGGTTGAGCACAGTAAACTGCATTCCATCAAACAAGGAACTTTAAAAGAGCCTGCTAAAAACAGCACAGGGAGCAACAGATTAGGAGAGTTGCTTCCACACATACAACTGGCAAATGGTTTGTACCCAGAATGCATGTGGGATTTTATCTTCACAGTAAGATAAGTGACTCAGTAAAAGCATGAGTAACAAAGGTGAACAGAAAGTTCACAAGATATAAAAGTGGAAGAAAGAGGAGTAAATGAAGATGGCCAATAAAAACACGAGAAAGGGCCAGGGATTTAGCTCAGTGGTTTCACTGCCTGCTGCGCAAGCGCAAGGACCCGAGTTCGATCCCCAGTACCAAAAAAACCAAAAAAAACAAAAACACGAGAAAAAGCTCAATATCATTAGTGGCGGAGAACACAAACTGGAACCAGAGGAGTCCGGTCACACTCACCAGCGGGCGTGCTGTTGGGGACAGACACGGTCCGGCCATGCTCAACTTCTCACAGGAGGAAACAACTAAACATGCCACCTGCCGCCTACAGAAGACACTCACTCAGGAAAAACAACACAGTTCACGCCAACATCTGCACGCACGCTTCCTGGGGGGTTTAGGCCTAACTGTCAAAAGCCAGCAGCAGCCCGGCACGGTGATGCATGCCAGTCATCCCAGCTGCTCACACAGGAGGATGACAATGTGTTCGAGGCCAGTCCAGGAGACCCTGTCTCAAAATAAAATAAAATAAAAAGAGCTGTGGCATACTGAGCTATGTGGGGTTCAATCCCCAGTACTGCGAACAATATCCCCAAAACAAAACACCAGGGACAGCCAACCCACTCCAGTGGACAAATGGCACACAAACAACAGTGAACCTCAACAACAAAAGGCACTTGGCCGCTGCCCGACCCGAGCACAAGGTGGGCCTCAGACACACCAGCCAATCAGAAGCCGCATTCACAGGAAGGAGACTTTTGGGGGAAGAAGAGGCGGGGCTGACCACAGAGGCCTGGGCCCAGGGCTGGGAAGGCAGGAGGGCAGAGGGCAGAGGGCAGGAGGGAATTCTCTGGGGTGATGGAAATGTTCTGCCAACTGCACTGTGCTGGTGTGATGTATCTGTTGAAACTCACCTAGCTGCACTCCAAAAGATATACATTTTAGGGTTGGGGATTTAGCTCAGTGGTTTCACTGCCTGCTGTGCAAGCACAAGGACCGGAGTTTGATCCTCAATACCAAAAAAAAAAAAAAAAAGCAAAGAAAAGATATACATTTTATTGAATTTTATTATAATTATATATCAATACAATGGACATAAAAATATGACAGTAAAAAAACACGAAAAAGAAAGCTGGGCATGGTGGTACATGCCTATCACCCTGGCACTGGGGAGGCTGATGCAGGAGGCTTGCCCTGAGTTTGAGCCCAGCCTGGGCTACAGAGTGAGTTCAAGGCCAGGCTGCACTACAAAGAGATCCTGTCTCAAAAAACACAAAAAAGTAAACTTACAACCTCTGGAATATAGGGAAATAATGTGAACTATAACATAATCAATCTTTCCAGTAATCAAAGAGTTGCAAATCAAAATAGAGATACCATTTTTTTGTCTATCAATTGGACAAATATTTTAACAAATTAGGTTCCTTAAGATATTTGGCATTGGCCGGGGATTTAGCTCGGTGGTTCTGCTGCCTGACTCGCAAACGCAAGGACCCGAGTTCGATCCCCAGTACCAGAAAAAATAATAAAAAAAGATATGTGGCATCACAGCTAGCCATGGTGGCGCACATCTGTAATCCCAGCACTCAGGAGGCCTCTGAGGCAGGAGGACAGCCAAGACTTCAAGGGCAGCCTGTACTACAAAGACAGACCCTGTCTTAAAAAAACACAAGAACACAGAAGAGTGTTCATTAAATAGCAACTGAGGGCTGGGGATTTAGCTCAGTGGTTTTGCTGCCTGCTGCGCAAGCGCAAGGACCGAGTTCGATCCCCAGTACCAGAAAAAATAATAAATAAATAGCAACTGAAATTGCAGGTTATAAAATGTACCACTACTGAGATTCTAAACTGGGGTCCTGTATGGCTCTCCCAGTGAGCATGTGTCACCCACGTGACCAGAGCGGTGCGAGGGAGGCTGCACATGCCGCACACATGGGTGCCTGGGAGGCTGCAGCTGCATCTCCAGCCTGTGCTGGATGCCCTGGGCCCAGGGGCTCCAGAATCACCAACCACCGGGCCAGCAAAGTGCCCCGTGCCCAGCCCCAACTCCCTGGGGATTGGCGCCTAGGGCCCTCTGCACTTCTGGGCTCCCACCCTCAACCCCACCAGCTCCAGCCCGCAAACGGGTGTCACGGTCAGGATCACAGTTTATATAACTCATTGTTCCTTCATTTATTCTGGTGTATGCTGCACAGAGTTCCTCAAAACCCATGTACAGGGTTTTACATAAAACCTCACAAAGGCCAAGGGCCCTAACAAACATATCAGTGCACGGAATCCCAGAACTGGTAGGGTGCTGAAGCGCTCCAGGTCCTCCATGTGCTGCGCCGCACGCACCAGGATGCTGCCCAGGACCTGAGCTCCCCGACCTGCAGTGAGTGCAGCCAGCTCCTCCCCGCCCCCCTCCACGGCAATGACCCTCTAGTGTCATCCAAAAGCCCACGGAAGGCAATCAATCAGAAGGGACCAATACTATCTAGAACCCGCCTTCAGAAATAGGAATTCTGAGGGCTGGGGATTTAGCTTAGTGGTTCCACTGCCTGCCTTGCAGGCGCAAGGACCTGAGTTCAATTCCCGGTACTGGGGGAAAAAAAAAGAAATAGGAATTTGGATGGCTTTATCATATGCTGATGCCTCATGGGTCACAATTCACTAAATCATGCTATTCACAAGGACAGACAGCTTTTCAGCGTTGTTCACTCTGTACTTACATGCATCCTACAGGGAAACATTCTACGTAAATCCCATCTTGCCAGATCAGGTCCCTGAAGATGATTCTGGATGCCAAATCTATCAACCAGTTTACTTGGTTTCTTTCCTAGCTTTGTAGCACTCACAAATTACTACACATATTTTATTGCCAAAATTCATGACAGAAATACTAAACATAACAAGGTTCAGAAGAGAGGGTCTGGGGCATGCCACAGTGACACCTGCGGGCTCGCTGGAGCTCTGGGGCCACCTGGATCAGCCCTCGCAGGCGCCAGCTGTGTGCCTGCACGATGAGAACAGCCCTTGCAGCGAGAGGCCATGTCCAGGGTGGGTGAAGAGAACAGCCAACGGCCCCCAGCAAGGCACAGAGCCTGTGAGCACCAGACTGGGAAGGAGACCCAAGCATGCTGGGCAAGGGGTCAGCACCCTCTCCAAGGAATTTTTTTTATTTTTTTATTTTTTGAGTACTGGGGATCGAACTCAGGACCTTGGACTTGCGAGGCAGGCGGCAGAACCACTGAGCTAAATCCCTGGCCCTCCAAGGAATTTTAATACACAGTCACATCTTGGTACCACTTTGGAACTTGCTGAATTTGGGTTTCAATGCATTTTGATGGAAAGTTTTGTTCTGGTACTTTTGTTTGGTTCTGCAAACTTAAATTGACAAGGGTCAATGTCAGCTGCCTTGTGACATTACCCTTTCCAGCCAGAATGATTTGTTTGGTACTTGTCATTTTTGCTAGTTGTCACACCTCTTAAAAACAATTAATCAGTACCCAGGTACCATGCATTACTTCATACAATCTGGGGAAGAGCTCTCTATGAACAACTCACCAGTGCCTTCACTCTATTCCAAGACAGGCAGAGGAGACCCCAGGTGCCTCCAGGTCAGTCCAGCAACGGAGGCCAAGGCTGTTGGCCAGTGGTCACCTGTGACCCTAAGAGGCGTGGAGGCACAGGCCCATGCCTCTGGTGGCTTCCTGTATAGGAATCCCGCCGCTGTCTCATGCCCTGCCCAAATCAGATCAGATACAACAGGTTCCACTTAGTTTTTGAGCCCACTGTTAGGTACTAAAAAGGGGAAAAAATATTCCTATAAAAAGGTTCTACATCTTCCTTTAGAAAAATAAAGCCACCACAAAAAAAGAGCTCATTTATATTCGAATCTCTCAACTGACATCGGTCCTAAACGTAGTCTTTAAAAATCAGCATGTCCCTTAGCCAGAAGTCTATATATGGCACAAAAAGCACAGGTATCATATGTAAACGTTGTGGGCACAGGAGCTTTCAGCTCATCTGGGCTGTGCACAGAATGCCACTCCCACAGGGCACGATGCCAGCCAGCGCCACCCAGGCCCTCCACAGGCTGCTAGGGTGACATTCGCACAAATTATCTATGTCTCAAATGTCTCCACAGGCTTAGGGTGCAAACAGTTGTACACTCAGCACACAAATGCTCAATGGAAAGGTCAGACCTCACACAAGTACAGAGTATATGACCGCTGCCACACCAGGCAGCCCGAGACATCCACAGCACAAAGGGACAATCTCCAAGTCAAGTGTCTTACCCTCAGGGTGGAAAGCACCAGTCAGCGCAGTCACACACCCTTTTCCTTTCAGAGCAGCCTTGGGGTTCAGCCCACTTTCCCAAGCACCATGCCCACCGCAGACAAGGGGCTTAGTAAAAATCTGGGGAACCCAACCACAGCGCATGGCATCATCAGTAGCAAAGTCTCTCAAATTCAGGCAGCCTATGCAACCAGGTCCCTGATTCATTTTAACTCCTGCTATTGATGGTGGAAGCATCATAGTGAAGTGTTCGTTCCATGACGGGTATGGTCCTTTTGTGTGCATTTATTCATCACAACAGCCTCACGATGCAGTTATTATCCTGTTCCCATCTCACAGATGAGAAAATCAAGACCCACAAGTCAAGAAGCCCATAAGACAGCCTGCAGCAGAGTTGCTCAACCACGGACGAAGACACTACAGGACACCATACAAAGCATGGTCTCAGCACCTACAGAATCCATCATCGAACACTGACCCCTCGGCCCATCGGTGTTTTCAAGTTCACACCCCCAGCCTCACCCTGCTTTTCTACGCACCAGCCACACAGTCGCTGCTCTGTCCACACGACACATCCTAATGGCCACGGTTAACAGGTGCCCAGCAGGGAGGCCACACAGCAGCCTCCCACCAGGTCAGGCTTCACCAGAGTTGCTGCTCCTCATCAGTAATGCTGCTTCGGGGAGCCCAGAGACCTTCACAGCTTGGCCCCAGCTCACAGCAGACAGGGTGGATGCTCGCGCTCCTGCTCACGGCCCTTCACACATGGGGATCCCAGAGAGGCTGTTAGTGGGCATCACGAGAATTCAGCTGCAGGGTCGGAAAATAACTCCGGATCATTCTGCTAATGATTCTTCTTCTTTAGGACACTGATTCTGACATGGACACGGTTTTGAAATAGCTGTACTAGTAGCCAGGTGTGGTGGTGCACACCTGTAATTCCTAGTGAGTTTGAGGCCAGCCTGACCTACAAAGCGAAACCCTGTCTCAAAAAACCAAGAAGAGGGCCGGGGATTTAGCTCAGTGGTTCTGCCGCCTGCCTCATAAGCACAAGGTCCTGAGTTCAATCCCTGGTACCAAAAAAACCCCCCAAAAACAACCCACACCAAAAAAAATTTACTGAGGCCTGGGCTTCTGCACAGTTGTAATGCTATGAATTCTCCTCTCATGTGGAAACATTAAAATGGCAGGTAACTGTCATGGCACCACCAAGTGTCCCCCTGGTGCCAAGCACTGTACAAAGCCACCACTGGCATGGGGAGAGTAAAGTTCAGGAAACGCCTGAGGGGTCTGATGGAGCACGAGGAATCTCCTAGGATGCCAAATCACGTGCAGGCTGGGGGAAGCTACACACACACCCATGCCTCCTTCTACTGCCAGACAGACACAACAGTGCATACCCCTGTCCCCCGTGAGACACAGAGAGAATGTGGATGGCAATGTACTCTAAGAATTTCAGCCATTCGTAGCTTCCCAGAGCCCCCTGGGGCACATGCACAGGGACACAGTTATTTGAGGGAATGGTCCTCGACAACGACGGCTATGTGCAACAGAGATGAGTCTCTTAGAGACAATGTTCAGTGTGAGAAAACATCAGAACTAAGCCGAGGAACCTAGCCACGGTGGTTATGAGCCGTCATGAATGTGTTGGGCCAGCTGCCTGCAAAGTCCTGGGAGTTCAATTTGCCCACATCCCCGCCCACAGCTGAGTGCCCTGGGGTAAGAGGGCTACCTTCTGTGGCCACTGGAGAGAAAGCAGACAGGGATACTCCCTAAGTGACCACATCTCAACAGACCATGCAACCTTGGGAGAGACACTTTGGACACATGCTACTGAAGCCACAAAGCCTGAGCTCAGGAGGAAGCTCTCATGCCACAAGTGCCTGTGAGCCACACTGCAGCAAGGCCACTCCAAAATGCATGGCCAGCACTGGCTTGGGAGAAGCTACAGGGCCACGTGAAGCTTCTCATGCAGCCAAGTCCTGTGCCTCACCAGTCGGTTATGGAAAAAAGCTGCTGGACATGACAAAATACATAAAAGCACAAAGATTGTTTGCCAAAAAGGGACTAACAAGCAAATAAGTAATAACTGGGTTTTGAAAGGAATAATTAAAGCAAAGCAAAAGGGGCTAAGATCATGTGCTCTGGGTACCTTTAAATTACAGGAAAAGGGACTGAGTTTCAAAGTATACACAGTAAAAGTCACTTTTAATATGAATATCACTTCCCGACTGCTGTGCCTACCAAGGTAAGGGTCTCTCCCAATACATGCATGAGAAAGGGAAACAGAACTCAGGAACCCAGTAAACCACATACCACACTCCCCTGGTCCAGTCTGGTTTAGGACTGCTAGCACCGGAAAGCGATGTGCACCTCTCCGAGCATGGCAGATTCTTTGTGATGCTCCAGGCCTAAACCCAAGGGGGGAGGTCATGATGCCCCCAGAGAGCTCACTGTTGAATAACTGAGTACATTCTCTAGAGAGCCACTCCTCTCTTGGTGCAAAGTCCTGGGACTGGGAAACGCTCTGCACCCCACGACTGGGTTCCACAATGCAACTGTCCCCCCACCACAAGGAGACTTCAATTTATGGTGTAACTAGCCCTGGGACCGTGGCTTGCAGAGCCCTGGCAACAAGACCGCTGCACCCAAGGAGAAGGAAGTCGACAAGTCTCCTTCAACCCTCCCTCCACCAGGCTGCGCTCTTAACAAGCGAGGGGACCGCCCGTGTTCTGACAGGTGTGCAGCTTCTGCCTATTCAGACGCCATTGAGAGCGTGGATCTGACGGGTGATCCTGCACCAGGGGCGGCTGTGCCCAGCTACAGAGGAGTGTGAGGCTGCTTCCGTCCCGCTCTGCCCAGCTCCCCGCCTCTGCACCATGTGACACAGCACTCCCTCCTACTAAACAGCTCAGCTCCCAGCCCAGAGCAGCCTCAGGGACAAACAGCTGGCCCAGCAGAGGAGCCACACTAAAATATGATAATGACATGCGAGAGTGCAGGACAGGAGACAGTCTGAATGGACTGCTGGTCCCAGCCAGTCCTGGCAATGGCTTTGACGAAGCCTGGCAGTCACAGCTGTCCAAGCTCAGGCTTCCTCAAGTTCCTCCCCCCACTGCCCAGTTCCATTCACCGGGCCTCTGTCCAGAAACTTACCTGACTTGCTCCCAGGTCTTGGTGGCCAAATGCAGGACCCAGAGATCCTTGTAGTGGTAGAACTGCTCTCCATCGGGGGATGCAAACTCCCCTCCGAAGATCCACAGCTGTCCGCCTCCCTGAGGCACCACCACTGCCTGTTAGGGGAAAAGTGACAGTCAGTTCAACCACACAGTAGCACTGGTGGCTCCAGGGTGACCTGAGGTGACAGCGTCGCCCGCTGAGAGGGCCTGGCCACCCTCCACTCCTGCCTCCACATGGAAGATCTCCTCCTAGTCATCCCTCCTCAGTCCAACACTAAGACAATTTCATGTTGTCCTAGGTGGCAACGTGGACTTCCACCTAAGACTATACCACACCCCATTGAAGTGGACAGTTACTTCAAAGGTTCACACTAGTCATAACATCATAACACTAGTTATAACATTGGTTCTAACAGAAGCTAATGGCAGATTTTACTAAATGTCTACACTAAGGCTGCTCTGGCCCTCATCAGTCCTATCCCTGCTGGAAAGCACTGCATACCTAAGAGTACCACGAGAAATAAAATATACATATAATATGAAATATTATTAACATTTATTTCTCTTTTCTTTTTTATTTTATTTTTTGTACTGGGGATCGAACTCAGGACCTTCCGCTTGCAAGGTGGGTGGCATCTTCTTTTCTTTTTTAAAGACAGGATCTCACTATGTAGTTCAGGATGGCCTCGAACTCAGTGATTCTCCTGCCTCAGCCTCCCTAGTGCTGGGCTTACAGGTGTGCACCACCACACCCAGCTTAATATTTATTTCTAAAAGTCTGAAATAAGTTGGTATGGTTTGGATGTGCCCTGCTACACTCAAAGATTTAACTGCTGCTGTGATGGTGCCGGAGGAAGGACATTTAGGAGGTGCCCTAGGTCTCCACCCTCACTGATCGAAGGAGGGGCTTTGTCACAAGTGGGCTGGGGAGGCTCCTTTCGGGGAGCTCAGGGAGCACAGCAACTCCCCAGCTGCACAAATGCCAGGCCAGAACTGCCTGCTGGGCTCAGGGTCACGTCAGGCAGCCTCACATAGCTGTGACACCTGGGACTGTGGAATGAGGGAACCTGAGTGGTCTTATACCTGCACCATGCACAGAGGCAGGGTGAGAGCACCGCAGGCCAGGAGGGAACCACCTCCATGGCACCACAAACCTGAAAGTGACCTGAGTTGACACGGGGCTGTGCAAGTGCCAACCGGCAGAATGAAGATGTCACTGATCCCACAGAAAGCCCCCAAAAGGCCATAGGTTACAGCTAAAACTGCCCTAGTGGGACATCACAAGAATTAAAGAGCTGCCAGTAACTGCCCTGCCGAGCAGGACAGTGCTCTTTCGCTGATGGACAGAAACAGAACCCAGGCCCAACAGGCAGGGCTCACAAAGCCGGGGCCAAGCACACAGCACTAGTAGGACTGAGCCACAGCAAGGCAGGTCAGTTACCAGAAACCAGCCCAGAACAGAGACAACAGAATGCAAAGACTTTATGTTCAAAGATTTAAAAGAAACACGAGCACAGAGCTAACGGAAGGCAGGATCAAGAACCAAAGAACATCCAGGGCTTGTCAACACTGTACATAAAAAGGAAAATTCATCATTTCACAGCACATTCACTGCTCTTGAAAGGGGCAACAGAAACCACCAAAAAGTTTACCATGGACATAAAAAGCTAAAGGAGCTGGGCATGGTGATGCACACCTGTAATCCCAGCACTCGGCAGGCCAAGACAAGAGGATCGCCATGACTTCAAGGCCAGCCTGAACTACACAGTGAGATCCTGTCAGAAAGAGACAGAAAGAGAGAGAGAGAGAGAGAGAGAGAGAGAGAGAATATGAAAGGGGGAGATTATCTAGATGGATAATATTAAGCAGTCTAACATACATGTTAATCCTAGAAAAAGACAAAAGATATATCAAATCAAACTGATACCAAGGATAAAGCGAAAATCTTCTAAGCAGCCTTAAAGAGGACAAAATGAACACTAAACAGAATTAAGAATGACTGGCTAGAATGTATCTCAGTGGTACAGCCCTTACCTAGCAGGCAGGAGGCCCCGGGTCCCCATCCAATGCTGAGAAACAGAACATAAGAATCGCCACCAATCATTCCCTGAAAACAACACATGCCTTCTGGTGTGAGCTGGCATTCCATGTCAAGCAAAAACACTTCCAAAATGAAGACATATTCACTGATTTAAAAAAGCTGAAAAACTTATGGCCAGCGGATCTCGCTTTAAGAAATGGCAAAAAAAAGCCCTTTAGACTGAAGGTTGACCAAAGAAAATCTACAAGGAATAAAGTAGGCTGGAAAAGGCCAAACAAGGAGATCTTGTTCAATTGGTAAATCCCCAGGTTAGGCTAGAACTTGCAGTGGGCCCTCCTGCCTCGAGCTTGTGGACTACTAGGATTATAGGCGCATACCACTACCTGGAAATGGTAAACCCTAAGTCAACTGCAGATCGTATAAACAGACCGTAGTAGATATGACCTTTTCCTTTCTCATGTTAAAACTTCTTGAAAACTATCTAAAACAAACAAACAAACAAACAAACTGCAAGAACTAGACATGGCCAATAAGTATATGAAAAAGCCGGGGATGTAGCTCAGTAGCACAGCACCTGCCTGGCAAGCACAAGGCCCTTCAATTCCTGGTAGCAAAAAACCAAACAAACAAAAAATATATGAAAAAGCGTTCAACATCACTGGTCATTCAAGAGAACAAATGAAAACAATGCTGAGATTACACCTCACTAAAGAAAGAATGGCTGGTATCATGAAATCAACCAATAACAAATGCTGGCGGGCCCGTGGGGAAAGATGAACCCTGCTCCATTGTTGGTGGGAGTGCAGACTGGTGCAACCACTGTGGAAATCAGCATGGAGACACCTCAAAGAACTAGGACTAGAGGTCCCATTTGACCCAGCTATTCCCCTGCTGGGGATCTTCCCCAAAGAATTCAAAGAATCATACCACAGCAATGTATGTGCACCCATGTTCAAAGCGGCAAAGTTTGTAATAGCTAAGGCTTGGAAGCAGCCCAAATACCAACAAGGAAAAAGAAGATATGGTTTTTTTATACAATGGAGTATGCTTTTCTTTTCTTTCTTTGTGAGAATTCGGTTCACATGAGTGAGGTTCACTGTCACTCGCGGAGCACCAACCACCCAGTGAGTGCGGAGCTGTACGCTCACACCTTCTGCTTCCCCCTCTCGCTGTACCTCCTGCTCTGCCTCATCCCATGGGCTGCCTGCAGCCTCCACAGAGGAGCAAAGCATGGGCTGTGACCCATGCTCCCTGCTTCCCTCCCGGGAAGTGAGTCCCAGCCGTGCTAAGGACGGGGTGCAGTGGTGCACAAGGACACGGCGCAGCCTTACGGAGCCTGGGGGACACCGAGACCAGGAGCTGCTCCCTGCGAGGCCCGGCAGCTCCGACAATGCTCCCTCGAGTTGGCAGAGACAGCTGCCCTCCTGCTCACTCCCTGCCACTTCTTCCTTATGTCTCAGTTCATTCTATAGTAACGACTTTCCTTCCACCACGTGCCCCTCTCTGAGCTTCCATCTTCTCCTGTTCATCACCCAGTCCAGACTGAGGCTCTGTGGGGTCCTCTCACTCAAATGGGAAGAAAGCACTGCAGAGTGGCTGTTACACACCAGGCGTGGCACAAGGTACTTTCACAGAGAGCGTCACACACCTTCTTCACACCACCTGGGAGCAGGTGAAGAGACAGAAACGAGTGTAGCTTCGTTTACAAAAAGCAGAGCCAGGTGGGCAGGGTAGCATAAGCCTGTATTCCATTACTCCGGAGGTTGAGGCAGGAGGATCACTTCGAGTTCAAGTCCAGCCTGGGCTACATAGTGAGTCTAAGGCCAGCCTGAACTACATTGTGAGGCCTTGTCTCAAAACAACAATAGCCAGGCATGGTGGGGCACACCCGTAATCTCAACACTTGGGAGGCTGAGGCAGGAGGATCCCAGTGAGTTCAAGGCCAGCCAGATCTACATAGTGAGACCCGAAAACAAAACAAAATCCCCCAAACAAATCCAAATAACAACAACACTATCACCACAGCTACCCCAGGACATCCTGGGGAGTCCCAGGCTCTTTGCAGGAGGCTGCCCATCACCCATAGACTAAAAGGGCCACCAGCTCAGGACATAGGAAGGGGAAGGAAGGCTGAGAGTCAGTGCTGATGTTACCTGGTGAGCACAGCGCCTTGGCGGTGGGCCAGGGATGTCGACTTTTGTCCAGGAGTCCTTTCTGATGTTGTAGATGTAAAGCTCGTTATACAAAAAGGTCTGCAAGAAGCAAAAGGACCTTCAGTGTCATGAAGGACTTGGTAGGCAAGTGACAGGAGCGGCTAGGATTCTGGCAGTCACTAGAACTGGCTGGGAAGCTTCTCTCCTAGAGCAGTGTGCATCCGACCAATGCAGGCTGACAGTGCAAAGGTCCCAAGGTCCTCTGGTGTGACAAGACAGATGCTCGTCAACATGCCTCGGGACCAAGTCCCAACGAGTGCATCGTGAGCTGAAAATGCATTTATGCACCTAACCTCCCGAACCTCATAGCTTAGCCAGGCCGACCTCAAATGTGCCCGGAACACTAGCATCAGCCTACAGCTGGGCAAAACCATCCAGCGCAGCCTCTCATAACAAAGTGTGATCTCTCACGACACGTACTGAACACTGTTCTGAAGGTAAACACCAGCATGGTCATGTAGGGACCCTTTCCCACTGTCGTAAGGTCAAGGACTTGTAAGCAGAACCTTCCTCAAGTCAGGGACCATGGTATAAAGAAAAAGGCCGCCGGGCCCCGCCCACTGACCTCTAAGGCACCCAGAGCCTGGCTGCTCACTCAGCCTCCTCACTGCTTTGAGCCTGGGGTCTAGAAATGCATGCAAATGCCCAGAGGAGGCTGGGGGAGGCAAGTCAGACTCGGAGCTCCTCAAGGCTCGAGGGACCTGAGATCACGTTTTAACTGTTCCCTACATGAGTCTGAAACACTGGGCTTTCTGGTCTGCTGAAATAACCTTGGGCCCCGTTCACCAGCAGCTGCTGTATTCCAATTAACTCTGAGGACCGGAGGCGTGGCTCAGTGGCAGAGCACTTGCCTAGCACCTGCAAGGCCCTGGGGTGGCTCCCCAGCACGGCAAGACTTTGCACGCTGTGAACTGTGACTGTGAAAGTCAAATGAGCAGGAGAAGGGCATAGGTCCACCTCCAACACGTGCAGCCAGGAGTGACTGCAGGGACAGCTGAGTCCCAGAGGACAAGGACCCTGCAGAACCAGGGAAACACAGTCACTCAGCCCTCAAGGGGTCCTGGGGACACTCAGATGCCCTACATCGGGCCTGAGGCTCACTACGTGGGACACAGGAGAGGGGAGGGAAAGGACCAATGGCCATTTATACTGTGACCTAACTTTACTCCAAATGACACCTGGGAAGTTGGGAGGAAGAGAAAAAAATATATACTTTACTTTTTGGCCATTGAAATATTCACCTCCGAAAAGGATTAACTCATCTTTCTCAGGATGTGCGGAGAGGGAGGCATTCAACCTGCGAGAGATAGGAACAGTGGATGAGCACGGTCCCAGCAGGCCCCACCAGGCCCCGCCAGGGCGCTGAGAACCAGGCCCCTCCCCGCTGCACGGCTGTCACCAGAGCCTGGCCTTCCCTAGACCCCGAGAGAGAGGGCCTGGGCCTCAGGACGGAAGCACAGGCACCACCCTGGACCCGACCTGCTGGCCGCCAGCCCGATGCCAGGCTCGTGCTCCAGGGAGAGCCCTGGTCTGGCTGCCGCACTCCTAGCCAGCCGCTGACATCACCGCGGGAAGGAGCCTAGCCCTGACTTCCGTGCCCAGTCGCCAGCCCCATCCTGCTTTCGGTGTCTGGTCGCTCACTTCACAGTCAGAACTGTTCTCCAAGGTCCTGCCTGGGAAGTACTTCAACAGTGTGCCAGGAGCCCTCCATCTAGAAAACGTTACTGACTTCATTTACTTCCCACTCAGGACAAAAGTCAAAACACGCACACTCTGATTATCTCAGTAGAAAGCTGGAAAAGATGCGGGGACTACGAGGCCCACACTGGAAAGGGCCCTGCGCTCAGAATCCTCTGCAGGGCTGTGCACAGCGTGTCCACACCACTCCTCCCAAGACAGCTTCTCAACGGATAAACAGGTTTCACGGTCAAGTAAGCTGGGGCAATCTGAAGCCTCAATTTTCTCTTGGGGATTTACTGTGCACCGGAACATTCTATAGGCTGAGAAATTTAGCAGTAAAAGCCAGTACGAAAGAGTGCAGCTGCCATGGAAAACAGCTCGGGAGCCGCTCAGATGGCTCAATCCAGAATCACCACGCGTCTGTGGTTCTCCTCCTGGGTCCAGACACAAACAGATGCCCATCCAGCAACGCTCACCGCAGCAGGATTCACAGCGGCCAATAAAGGGAAAGCCGCCCAAGCCCTGACGGGAATGGATCCACTACATGGATCATCCAGCCCCAAGAAGGAAGCAGGCTCAGATCCCTGCTGCAACACGGACGACCTGGGAAACAGACAGGCGGAAGCAGCGATCCCTACACACGAACACGGCACGGCCCCACCTTTGTGGAACACCCGGAACAGGAAGTCCACAGCAAGGGAAATCGGACTGGAGCTGGCAGCAGGGGAGCGAGCAGTGACTGCTTCATGGGGACAGGGCTGCTGTGGGGCGAAGATGAGGTTTTGGAACTGGACAGCGCTGATGGCTGCACAGCACTGTGAATATCAATAACCCACTGAGTTTAAGTCAAAAATGGTGTAAACGGCAAATCTCAAGTTTTACATATGTAATCAGAATACAAATGCTTTTTTATAGTTTCCCAAGTTCCTCTGGTACTCCGCTTTTAATTTTCTGTGGAAAACTAGACAGCGTCACATCGGAAGAATCTATACCAGGCCCATGGCGCCAAGCACACCTTACCCAGGCATGGATGGAGGTGCAGGCAGCGAGAAGCACGAAGGAACCGCGTGCCCGGTCCTCAGGTACCCTTAGGCACACCTGGGCCAATGCTCAGGATCTGCATCCTCGAGAACTTGTAATTCAAGGGTTTTTACCTAACAGGTCCAGAGGAGGGAGGGAGGTCAGAAGTTACTAAGGTACCCAGCGAGGTCTCATTCCATCTCTCTTGGTCAGTAACGGCTGCCTGCAAACAGCAACACTCTACCCTGACCCAGGGAGCCACCCACATATTGAACCGCAGCCCGACACTAAACCTGACTTTTGAAGCAATGAACCTTTGGAAAAGGTTCTGACACATCACCAAAAACTAACAACACTCCACACTCAGCGGCTTTCCTCAGGAGTGCTGGTGCATACGTGAAGCCTTAGGATCTCAGGTTTGCTTCAACAAGTCCGACACAAATGTCCACCTGCCATGCGCAAATCATGTTTCACCCAATTATAACACGCCAACTACAGGGAAAAACGAAACCCAGTTCCCAGCAGAATTCATTAAAGGAAGATGAGAAAGGCCTCCCACCCTGGGGCTGCTCCAACCTCACACATTCTGCTCCGGGGCTCATCACTGTGTGCCTCCCATAGCTGGGCGCAGGTGACGCCTAAAGCCCACCCATGGGGTCAGAGGGATCCGCACTGTCACCTGCACCTCACTGACGCAAAGGGAGCACAATAGGGAGGCCTCCCTGAAGGCCTGCATCACAGGCTGTGACAGCAGCACTGAGAGATGCGGCCTAGAAGCTTAACTTTATTCTGAAGGAAACGAAGCAAACGATTCCACAGCTACACAAATCCGGCCCAGATGCCGGTAAAGCTTACGCTATTCCCTACCCTGAATGGCACCATACCTGTTTATGAGGGCACTGGGCCTTTCCCAGGTTCCTAGTGTGCAGCACTCAGCGTGCAAAGCAAACAGAAGAGTTACAAGAGCCTGACCCAAATTAGTTAATAATTAGAACCCAGAAGCTGGGGAAGAAGCCACGTGGAGACCAAAGCATGTTCCCTTTGTGTGTTCCACAGGTGTTTGATATCCTTTAAGACCTTGGGATATTTTCCATAACTCATACATTCACTGAAAGTGGCTCACACACAAATTGATGTATGTCTGTGTGTAACGCATGTACTGGGGATGGAACCCAGGGCCTTCACAGGAGCTACACCACAGCTCCTTCTCTTTTTATTTTGCAACAGGATCTTGCTAAGTTGCCCAGGCAGGGCTCAAACTTGTGATCCTGGTACCTGAGCATCTCAGAGTGCTGGGATTACAGCTGTGTGTCACAAGACACAGTATTTTTTTTGGATACCTAGGATCAAACTCAGGACCTTGGGCTGGCAAGACAGGGGCAGTGCCCCGATCTGAATCCTCAGCCCTGTTTTTTGAAGACAGCATCTTGCTCTGTATCTCAAGCTGGCCTGCAACTCCCTGTGTAACCCAGACTGGTCTCCAACTCTTGCTGATCCTCCAGCCTCAAGCTCCTGAGTACTGGGATTACAGGTGTGTGCCACCATGCCCGGCTTCACCTGAGAATATAAAAGCTTTAGGAGTGAACACAGCACAATGCTATGGTGACTTTCAGTTTTCCTCTGATATGCACTTTTTTTTTTTTTTGGTACCAGGGATTGGCAAAACCACTGAGCCAAATCCCCTGCCCAATGTGCACTTTTAAAACACCTTGAGAACAAAAGCAAAGCTTGCTGAGGCACACTTCTGTCCACAAGTTGCTGCTGACTAGAGAGCTTTACAGCCAAGCAGATCCCAAGGGAGCAGCATGTGGCCATGGTGGCACACACCTGTAATCCCAGCACTTGGGAGGCTGAGGCAGGAACATCACTGAGAGTCTCAGCCAGCCTAGCAACATAGTGAGTTCAAGGCCAGCCTGAACTACAATTCAAGATTGTGTCTCATGAAACCAAAAAAACAAATAAACAAAATCCCCAAGGGGAGTAGCCTGCTTGGAAACCACATCTCCTCGCACTGCAGGACAGCAGAGCTGACAGCCATAGCCCAGCTCTTAGAGGCAAGGGACCACACAGCAGGTGTCAGTGGACAAAATGTCCCCAGGGCTGGGTCATTTAGGAAAACATGGTGCTGATGGAAAGAAAGCAGCTTTCCAATTGAGAAGAGGAAAGGAAATAGTCAGAATCGCAGGACAAAGAAGTCAGCTTGCTTACCGTGCAGACGGCGGGGAGCAGGGGGTCTCTGTGATCTTCGTCTTTCTGGCATCCAGTGTCCGGAAATGGGCAATGAGGGCTTCCAGGTCTTCCTAGGGACACATAAGCAGCCCCGCGTGAGACTCTTAAACCTGTCACGGAGGCAAAAGCCTGCTCAGCTCTCCCCCTGTGTCAATCTGAGCAGACTGAGCTCTGGTCACGTCTGCAAATCCTAACTTGATCTGCTGAGTCTGAAATGCATAGAACCTGACACACAGAAAAAGGGTTCAGCACTTGAGTTGAAAGGCAGTCTGTGTGCCGGTGCCGATGCAAGCACTCCTCAGGGTGATCTCGTGACAGACCCCCGGGCTCCCGAAGGGCCTTCCGGTTAGACAAGCCCATCTGGCTTCACCTCCCCTCCAACCACCTCTTGGCACCCAGGCCTGGCCACCTGGTGATGGATGCACGGCCTGGCTGTCACTGGAACGTTCTCTTGATCTCCTCAGCAACTCTTAACCCTTTACCTTATTCAAGCTGAAAAGTGGGATCCCCCCGCCCTGCCTCAGCTCTTGTTGCCACATTCTGCAGGAATGAAGGTCAGATGTCCTTCTAGCACCTACAGACACTTCCCCTCAGTCTCAGGCTGGGCGTCAACCCTTCCAGGTCGGTGGCTCCCACTGCAGGACACACTGCTTGCGATTTGAAATATGAAGTACTTAACACACACAGGAAGGCATCAAATGAATGCAAGACACTCTTCTATACATCCACCAGCTTAAGGAAGACAGTGTCACCCAGAAAGCTGATGCTGCATGTGAACCCTCACACCTCCTAGAGAACCCTGATCTGGAACCTGGTACTTACTATGCTTTAGTGCTTCTTTATACACTTACTACCCAAGGGCACATCCTTAAGCAATACACAGGATTGCTATACAGTCTTCAATTTCATTAAAGGGCACCATACTGTATATTCTTAAGCAACTTGCTTTCTGGCCCAGCACGGCTCAGTAAACCACTCATTTACTCCTCCATCACAGCCTATTTATCCACCTTCTTGCTGGACCATCTGGGTTAATTCCACTTTTGTTGTTCTTTTAATAAGCAATATTACTACAGCCATTCTTGTGTCTGTCTCCTTGTGGAGATGGTTTTCTGAGTATTCTCTAGATGAGACTGCTGCACTGCAGCATCCACTTTCCTAGGAATGGACACACTGGCACCCCAAGTGGCTCTACCAAAGGATGTGCTCACAGAAACACACAGAGGTGCCCATCATCCCGCTCCTGCCACGTGGTGGTCACCTGATGGCCGTCCCATGGACCATCACAACCTAACACACAGCACACTCCACAGCATACTCAAGACCTATTACTGCAGAAATAGACCTTTATGGAAAGACCTGGAGGAGGAACTACTGCAAGATGAGGAGGAGGACACAGTGGGCTGGAATGAGGAGCAGCAGGGGAAGGGAGCAACTGTATTGGTCCTGGCACACAGCTGGCACTGCCACCCACCACAAGACCATGCCTACAGCTAACCCACTCACAGAAGGACAAGGAGTCCCACTGTGTCTCCTGTTGGGGGCAGGCTCCATTGGCACTTCCCGCATACAGACGGTGATCGCAAAGGGGAAGGGCAGTGCCAGCTGTCACTTACTGGGAGGACACACTCAGCACCCTCAACTGTCATCTCTCCCACTTCCTGCCAGTTAGCCCAGCAGCCCTCTTCTGTGTCCTCCACAGTGAACCAACCTCACCAGACTACAACAACTGTGCACTGAGGACACTTTGCTCTACTACTCTAACGTGGTCACCCTGACCTTGGGGAAGCCTCATAATCACCAGCAGGGAGGTAGAGAAGCAGCAGGGCCTGCATGATACAAGTGTCCTGGTGGGTGACAGCCTCTCTCAGGTGACACTAAGCTGAAAGATAAAAAGAAGCTACTCACAAGCAAGGTGACTGGGGCAGAAACAATGACCATAAGAACAAAGAATTTGGAACATTTGAAAAACCAGGATAAATGTGGTGTGGCTGGAGCAGTGTCCTGGAGGCACCTGAGGACTGGACAGAGAGAAGCTGTCAATCAGGTGACTCTGTGGTAGCAAGATTCCCAGCTGACTCCAAGATTCCTTGTGCTTCCTAATGGATGTGGCGGTACACGGCTGTAATCCCAGCATTCAATAGGCTGAGGCAGGAGGATTGCCTCCAGTCATCCTGTGGTACAGTGAGACCCTGTCTCAAAACATGGAGAGAGATTGAGCCAGCACAAGAACAAGCACCTAATCAGACCACCAGCAAACTTAAAGGTTTGTTTTTAGAATGAATCAAGATAGTGTGCAAGGTCCCAGGCCAGACTCACTTTCTTTGAGGAAGCCACTGGTAAGATCCTAAGAACCAGGCCCTACTGGGAGTTGTGAAGATAAGGAAAAATGACAGTTCACATTTAGTTGCTGAGTGCTTTCTTTGGGCCAAGCACTGTTGTAAGGATGCCACACAGCTGAACTGACTTCCTGTGCCACCCACCATGCAGCAGGACTTGCTCCTCTGAGGTCACCCAGCTAGTTGTGGTGGAGGTGAGATTCAAACACAGACTCTCTGGCTGCAGCGTCTGTGCTCTTAACTGGTCAAGAACCTTAGAAGGTTAGAGCCTGAAGTGAGTTCAAAGAGTTCAAAGAAAAAGTCCAACCCCATTATTTGACAGATAAGGAAAAGGAGAAAAGAGCACCTTCAGAAGAAAGCGGGCAAAGGAATGTGGCCAAGAGCCCTGGGTGGGGAACATCTGGTCAGACCCAACGCCACACGACATCGACATCACGGCTCTGCAACTCCGAGCTGTGTAATCTGTCAGTCTCTGCCTTCCTCTGCCCAATGGGACTGGCAACTCCACCTAACTCTCACTGTTGTGCGGCTGAAAGCCCAGACAGCAGTGTCCCACACAAAGAAAACCCTCAATACACGCTGGCCATCACGATCCCCGGGTGAGGGAGGCCCGTAGCAGCCGCCGCCACAGAAAGCACCACACCCAACCCCCAGGCCAGCACTGAGACACCCGCAGGTCTGCAGCGAGAAGGGAGAGAAGGGAATGAAGACGGGACAGTGGGGTCACCAGCAACTGTTCCAGTGGCTTCCTCGGTTATTAACCCACGGGACGCTCACTCCTCCGGGATGCCGCGACGGCTCCTTCCCTCTTCACAGAGGCTCAGAGGGTTCACGGCCTTCTGCCCGAACCGCGCGCCTCGCGAGGAGCGAGACTCACCCCCAGGGCCTCCACACTAACCCGTCCCGCCACCCTGCCTCACAGCGGAAGGGAGCGAGTTAGCAGAAGGCTCAGAAGCGCCCGGATGCAGGTCAGGGAAAGCCCGCGCGGTAATGGGGCTGCGCTTCCCGAGGCGCGGGGGGCTGAGGCGAGCGCGGCCAGGAACACGCGGAGCGCGGAGCCGTGGCGGCCCGGCAGGGGTGGAAGTGCGCGGTCCGGGCCGGCTGCAGCTCCCCGCGCCCGCGTCCTCCCGGCTCCCGCTTCCCCCGCCCCGAGGCCACCCCGCCGTGACGTCCAGTTGCACCCCGGGGCCCGCTCACCTCCTCCTTCCGCGAACGCTTAGACACCTTCTTCTCCATCTTGGCGGCCGTTTTCTCCGCACCGCGGCCCTTCTTCTTCTCTTTACCCTTCTTGCCCATTGCGCCGGGCGAGAGTCTGCGCCCAGACACCTCAAGAAAGTGGCTCGCGGGCCGGAATCGCGTGCTGGCAGGGCGCAGCCCGGCGCGGGTAAAGCGCGTCACTTCCGACAGGTCCAGGTCGGCTTCCGGCTCGCCTGACTGGTTCTTTTCCGGACCCCCTAGTGTGGCAGAGGCATAGGATGGGACTTGGCGCTATGGGATGACTCCAGTCAGCCACTTTCTTTTCTCATGGATCTGATCAGATGAATGCTTCGGCCTCATTCCCCTGAAAAGGTTCATGCACGTCCATTTGGATAGCAGACCTTGAGTTGAGACAGTCCCTTCCCCAGCCATATAAAATGTGCCAGGTACTGTTCAGTACCAAGGGTGTTGAGCTAAACAAGGAAGCAGCCCTTGCCATTCTATGTGTCTCAGCGCGCAGCTGTCCTAACTCCGAGGACATTTGTGTCTCTTCCGATAAACCAGGGCTGGTGGTGTCACCCTTCAACTGCAGTCACGCTCCTGGGGCAAATTCTGTAACAAGAGGCAGCGTGGAAGTGGCAACGCTATGGTTTGAAAGAGCACAGTAAAGATCCTTTAATTACTCAGTTATCAGCTTGTAACCAAGGAAATGTGACGAGGACACGCAAACGTTTGGCAGAGGAATAAGCATAAATCAGGAAGTGATCTCGGTTCTTTGTGAAATCCCAAAGGACCCCGACTTTTCTCTTTAAATACAAAATGTGTTTATTGAAATGGCTTCCCATTCACGTTTATTCAGGGTACTGTTAGTGCTGCTTCCTCCTAAAGGAACATCCTTCAGCAAGCTTTGCTTTTCCTCCTGTAGGCTGACAGAGGACAGTGGAGCAGCCAACACACAGAACTACCGTCTGTGCATGGCTGAAGACTGTGATGATTTTACAGCGTCTTGGGCACTTCACACCCGTGAAGTAGGAATTGGGGCTCTGCACCAGGCGTTCCTTCTTGTGCTTCCTCTTCAGAGAGGGGTGAAGGAGATCTTTTTCAAGAGACATGTTCAAGTCATGCGGAGGTCATCACCTCTGGAAAGCCAGGACTTTCCCTTTGAAAGAAATTGCTTCAGAAAGTGTAAATAAGGATTAAAATGATTAAAACGAATAATTGATAATTTGAAAGAGGAAAAGGTCCAAAGGCTTAGGGATGGTGGGAAGGAAAGGGGAAAGGGAAGAAGGGAAAGGAAAAATTATGAGAAAAGAAAAAAAAATGGAAACGAAATCTATGTAATTAGGGAAGGGGGGGTGGTGACGGGCGCACAGGTAATGGGGAAAAAAATAAGAACCAAGATACATCATGTACAGGTACAAGCACCCAATGATAAAAGTAAACGTATACCTAAAATGTACCAATAAAACAATTTAAAAATAAAAAAATAAAGGAATTGCTTCAGGGAAAGAGAGAGAAAGAAAGAGTGAGGTTCTAGTCTACTGGTTTCTAACCACAGAAAAGCCAAGGAGAAAGGATTTTCCAACCAACTCCAAGTCAATCCATAAACCTGGTTCTTTAAGAAGAAACATGAAATTTGGGGAAAATTAGGGAAAAAGGTAGAATTGGATCAAGGCTGTCATGATCTCCAACACTGCTTGTAGACGATATGGGATGGTAGAAAAAAGTTCAAATCTGATCAGAAGGAGCTGGAGAATTTCACGGAAACCTGGCCTGAGCCTCCAGACGCAGTCATCTATGATGAGGCACGAAAGGTAAATCCTCACTGTTGCCCAGGGGGAATAGTTATATCCCTTCTGTGTGCTGTTATTATAGGCAGTTATGTTAGATAAAAATTAATGCACAGTCAGAGAGGGACTGGGTTCTCAAGAAAATCAGCACAAAAGTAAAGACATCAGAATTGTGGCCGGAGGTGCATGTGAAGGCCAGGGCTCAAGATAAAGATGCAATGGCCACGCCTATGGCCAGGTCTAACCCAATGGGATAAACAGTAACTTGAGGTAATGTAATCAGTACCACCTGGTCCAGGATGTCCAGATAGGCATTAGTCACCCCAGGTAAGTGACCAGAGGATCCGGACCCATCCCTTCCCCAAAATGCTTTTGTTCTTTCCATGTACCCTTGCTACATACCTTGTTTCCCTATTGGAACAATATTAGTTAAGTGGCTATACTAGTAATCCTATAGGTTGATTGTAGTTTGATCCGAGTTGTACCCACACTGTGACTTTGCTGTAGAAATTACTCCTGACAAAGAGCCTCTGTGGCCACCCACTCAGGACCCCTCCTGGAAATTGAGGAGCTATTCCTCTCTCCTTATTTCAAACAAAACTCTCCTAGTTTCTTCTTTAGGTTCACAACTTCATTCTTCGGTGTCATGGGACCATGAACTCTGTACATTTGACATTAACAGGTTGGGAGTTATATTTCTCCTATGTCCCTGTACTCTAACAATGTGCCTAATCCTTTCATACTTCTCTGAGAATTCTGAGTAACCCGCAGGCAGTGCACTTGAAGCAAAATAGCTCATCGGTCACAGAACTTCTATTCCCAGTAGGTAACAGGTCCCCACTTAAGGCCTTCGAAAAGCACAGAGTATTCCCCATTGAAGATTTAGAATGGTCTGGGAGAGCCAGGGTCTAATACTTTTATTATCTGGAAGAATCTTGAAGCCAAAGTGGCAGACTCTGAGATTACATGTCATGGTGATTTACGTGAGATTGAAATTCTAATTACTGCGGAAGAAATGGAACAGAACATCCAAAGTGAGATCAGCAACCTAAAATAGTAAAAAGATTAAGTACAGGGTCCTATTTTAGTGAAAATCACATTTTTGAGATTTTTTTTTTTTTACATTTTTGAAAATTTAATGATTATCTTAAATGTGATGTCACTTTTAGACCATCTTAGCCGTTGTCGGGCGCCCTCTGCTGCCTTCACCACAAATAACGTGTTGGAAGAATCACCAGATACAGTGTAGATGAAAAAAAGTTTTTGTACATTTCCTGCCTGGAAAAATAGAATGATAAGGCACAGAATTCTTGGGAGAATCAAGAAAAATAATGATAAAGCGGGCTGGGGATTTAGCTCAGTGGTTCCAGCACCTGCCGAGCAAGCACAAGGTCCCGAGTTCAATTCCCAGTACCAAAAGCAAACAACAAAAATAATGATAAAGCTTAGAAATGTAAAAAGCAAAATACAAGTTTTAGAGACTTTATGTGCTGCCTATTGAGGTCATGATGTTAAGCTGGCAGAAAATCATTTAACCACATTAATTGAAGGCTACAAAGTTTGACACTAGACTCGGCCACATGATATAAAGACCCAAGTACTTCCTGGAATTAAATAAGGTATATAAGAAAGAAAGGAAGGAAGAAAGAGGGTGAATGGAAGGGTGAGAGAGAAGGAGAAATATAAAACCAAAACCATTGTTTCATATATTTCATCCAATCTCCTAGTTGTTTAAGGGTGAAAAGTAAATCCAGCCTCACTGTTTCATAGTGGCTGAAAGCAGAGTTCTGTCCTCTTTGGGGTGTAAATTTCTGAATATCTGGTGATCTTTTTGTTACTTATTTGTAGTTTAATTCTCTTGTGGTTGGAGCACATGCTGTCCGGGGTTTCGGTCCCTTAGACTTACTGAGGCGGATTTGTCATCTAGCACATGGTCCTGGGGCATGGCCCATGTGCCTCTGGAGTGAATGTGATCCTTTCACTGCCGGGGTGGGTGGCATTCAACAGGGGTCACTGGGTCCAGCTGGTGAGTAATGCTGTCTACACTTTCTATAGCCTTCTGAAACCTTATTGAATTATTTCTTCGTCTTTGAATCAATTCCAGAGAGGATATTGAAATTTAAAATATCGTTATGGGTTTACCTACTTATTGTTTAAATTTGATAAATGGCATACATTTTATGTGTGTACATGTAGGGAGGCTGGTGGGGTGGACTGTGGGGAGCAGGAATGACTGCCAGTTGGCCACTGCCCTGTGTGAAGAGTGGAGGAGAAAAGCACAGAGCAGTTTCAGCCTTGAAGTTCTAAACTGGAAGCCTGTGCACCCCTGGGTAGATAGATGGGCTGTCTTTTTAATAGAGATTTTTCAAATATCTTGGCATAGAGCTACATGCGATTTTCTTCTAATTAAAATAATAAAGGGTTGGTTTAATGTGTATTGATAGTGGGTGTGTACAGCCAGGTAACCATCACCACAGTCACAAAATGAACAACTCTGTCAGCCTGCAGTCTCCTCATGCTCCTCTGCAATCCTTTCTTCCGCCTATGCCCCATCCCTGCACAATCGCCGATGTCTTTCCTATTTTCTTTTCCTCACTTTTTCTCCCGAGGTCCTGGGAAATGAGGTCGGGGCCTTAGCAGGGAGCCACATTCCAAGCCGCCCCACCACTTTGAGTCAAAGTCTCCCTGAGTCCCCAGCCTGGGCTCAGCCTCCAGAGTGCCCAGATCACAGGATTGGCCACTGCGGAATGGCCAGGGGACTGCTCACCGCCCCGACCGCAAACCAGCCAACCTGAACCCCTGGCACGGGGCTCCTCGGTGATAGGTCCCCTGCCGCCCCCTCGTGGACAAGGGAGGCACAGTGTGGCGCCGGCTGCAGCGCAGATGCCCCGGGAGAGGCCAGAAAGACCGCCAGCGGTGCCACACCGCCTTCAAGTCCAAGTCCGAGGACCCACAGCTGCCGCAGATGCTAGAGAGACAGGGGAGCCCTCGGTCCTCACCACAGGCCACACTTGGGGAAGCAACTGTGCAGCCTTTCGGACTCAGAAAGTGGGCGTCTTTCAGATGTGGGTCTGGGAACCACTGGCAGGCACGATGCCCGGATCAACGGCCCTCTGAGCCCTGCCCTGTGGTTTGACACTTCTGGGGCACAGAGACTCCCCATCCTCCCGTGCACATCCCACTTGAGGGGTCTGGACACTGCTAACGCTTGAGGGGAGTGGGGTCTGGGACTCCGTGGGGAGTGCAGATTGGAGAGGAGGTTTTTGCTCGGAGACTGAGCTATGAAGGGCAGGTGATTTGGGCAGAGCTCCCTGCTTTTCCATTTCTGGGAGAAGTTTAAGGACTGCAGACAGCTCCTCTGCACATGGTTTGTAGAATTCAGTGCGGTTTCATCCTGTCCTGGGCCTTGCTTCGCAGGGAGACTTTTACACGTTGGTTCAACCTTGTAGCTCACTGTTGGTCCCTTCAGGTTCTTGGTGTCTGCGTGCACCCATCTTTCCTAGATTTCCTGATCTACTGTGTGTCCTTGATCATAGCACTGCTGATCATCCTATCCGCGGTAAGGTTTGAAAGCTGCCTGTTTATCCTGCCATGGACCTGGGTGTCCCTGGAAGGGAAGGGATTGTGGCATTGTGCCCCAACCCCGGGCAGTGCTCGCCCACTGGCCAGTTGTGTGGGGTGGGAGGGAGCTGAGGGTGGCCGGATGTGGGCGGAGGTGCAGGAGCAGCCTGCACAGCATCAGCAGGGCTGTAGGGAATAAGGTGTCCCCAGGCTTCCGGATGTGCTGGGCAGTGGCTCTTTCTGCCTTTAGCCTCTGAATGGAACTGCACTTTCCTGTCCTCAGCTCCAGCTTTGTCCATGGTAACCGCAGTCTCCATCCTCTCAGAAGCGAAATTCCTTCTTTGCTATGCATGGGTTCTGTCTCTCTGCAAACCCTAACATGGGCTGAGCTGCCGAGAGGTGGGATGTGAAAGGCAAAGGATGTGGAGGCAGCTTTGCAACAGGGTGATGGGAGAGGAGGGAAGAAGGTTTCAGGTGCTGCTGGAAATGCGCAGGTGCACGGTGATTCTGGAGACTTTACACGTGGAGACCAGGAATGTTACTGAAAACTGCAGGAAAGACAACTTTGAAACACGGAGAGATCACATCTAAACCTCTTCCAGTGTTGTGTAAAAGGGAGCTCATGCTAGTGATGAAACTGGTCATTTAGCTAAGATGAATCAGGAAAGCATCAGATTGGGGGCCTGCTTTCCCTGCCTGATAGGAAAATATGAGTGATGAATTTTTTAAAAAATTGTTATACAAAAGGCTCCGCTGGACACAAGTAGCCAGTGGCTCCCATGCCAACAAAGCAGCCATCATTTTTCCTTTTGCTGACTGAGACAGGCCTGGTGCTCCAGAGCAGCCTGGACAGTCACTACTCCAGGCCCTGACCTGAGCACACTCTGCCCCCTTCCAGGTGTGAGTTCTGTGCTCCAGGCAGAGGAGCAGCGAGGGTGCAGGGCAGGGTGGCCGTAAGCCTCCTCCTCAGCCACGGAACCCTTCCCTTTCACTACTTCTGCTGTCCTCCCCCACTCAGGACTCTTTCCTTGCACCTTTACTTCTGCACTGTTTTGGAAACAACTCTGAGGTGGAGAACAGGCTGCAGTCTGCTTACCCTTCCTCTCTCCACTAGCCCACGGCGAAGGCAGCGTGGCTTCCTCTTGGCCTGTCCCTGCACCCGACAGGTCCACATGCCCTGTAAGGTTCTCAGTGGGGGCATGGCCACGGCCCCAACCCGACTCCTTTCCTCCACCGCACGTCAGTCTCTGCAGCAGGCATGAGTCACATCCTCACACCACAGAACCCTCCTGCTGCTGTCATGAGAAGGGAGAGGATCCATTATTTGCAGTCCACATAAGTCCACCACAGTCCACCACAGAAACTGTTCCAGCTTCACTCTGACAGAGTAGCTTCTGGCACACAAGCCTGCTGAGGGAAACATGGCTATGGGATACAGAAGTGAATTTTCAGGTTTGCTGAACTTAGAGCTCACCTGACTAGAAACTTTAAATTGCAGTGACATTAAAAATCTTTTTTTTTTTTGGTATCGGGGATCGAACTCAGGACCTTCCATTTGGGAGGCAGGCAGAAGAACCACTGAGCTAAATCCCTGGCTCAAAAATCTCTTTTAAATGTGTACACTTTACACCATTGTGTTTTGCTATAATTTGTAAGGCGTGAGAAAGATTATTTTTATGTTGTTCTGTGCTGCATTTCTTAGACTATAAAATGTGGCTACTACGAAGTTTGTGCTTCCATAGGTGGCTTGCACTCTGTTCCTGCTGCCCAGTCAGGGCTCCAGGGGCCACCACCAAATGACAGCAAGGACACAGGACAGAAGCATCTGGACAACACACCCAGGAATACGATGGACAAACGTCAGACTCATGAAAATGCAGCCGAGAAACACAGAAATGACAATTTGGGACAGGGTGAGATGGAGAGAGAAGGAAAAGAAACTGTGGAGGAAACTGCGTATTATAGCAGGCATTAAAGACATCACCACCTGATCTCAGTTGGCAGATTTTATTGGAATACTGTTTCAAAGAAACAAAATTAAACAACAAATGGGCATTTTTCAACACTGACTTACAATGAAATACTAACAACTGGTAGCAATTTGTGCTGGGTAGAACAAAAATGAAGCCCAGAAAACAGATGCAGCACACCTCTCCCAAAAAGCACAAAAATATTTTCTAAACACTCAAAAAATCATTTTTGGAAAGACCTCCTATCCTTCACACTTTCTGTGTCGAGGCAGTGGATAGAGTATAACAATAATGCAGAACCGACAGCCACTCGATTCCATCGTGACAATGCTTACAGATCAATTTCACCCACTAAGTAGATAGAACTGAGGACAATCGATGTTGAAGAGAGGGTGAGCAGTGATACATTACATCTGGATCTCAAGAAAAACAGTGGTGTAGACAGGTAGGAGAAATGGTGTGTAACTGGGGTATGTATGCCTGGGCGGAAATAACACTATAAATGGCAGGTAACTGGGTAGAAAGAAGGAAAATAAGTGCTGCCAAGGTGCTGCCTCAAGTTGAGAGATATGATGTAAAACTGTCAAAGTAACTATGACACACTTGTCAAATGAAAGAAAACACGGGTCTTAGGGCGCCGTGAATCTCAAGCCCTCTGATCCTTCCTGCATTCCAAAACACAAGCAGCACGGAGAAAGAACTGTGAGGAACACAATCTACTACATATGGTAAACACAGCCGAACATTTAGAATATATATACAGCGCTTCTCGGCCTTTTGGCTAAAATCAAGTGTAGAATATATACATAATATGAGGTAGAATATAATATAATATGAGATTTGTGAAAAAAGGGGACTAAAGGTGTAAATATATGCTTAGGGCAATGTGAGACCTGAGCTATATAATACTTCTGAAATATCAAACAAAACACACATGCAAAGAGAACAAAAAACTAGGACAAATACAATCTACTACATATGGTACAATGTGCCTAAAAGCACCTGGAGTTCAGACTAGTAGAACTACCAAATAAGAAAGCTTTTGTTAATTTAGATCCTTATCTACCAAAATGATCATAAAATAAAGACTATAAAACTGAATTTTTAAGTAGATTTTAGAGACAATATCATTCTAATAATTCTTGTTAACCTAACTTAGGAATAAAGTTGAAATTCAAAGAGACAAACTGGATCTAGGCCTCTGGCTTCTGGAGTCTATGTCACATGTGGACTTGGAGGGAGTGTGACTTTGAAAAATAGAAACTGGCCTTTGGAATAAAAATCAACTGCAGTCCCTGGTTAAGAATCCAGTTCTCACAAAGCATCGCTCCTGGGTTCTGATGACGATGTGGCTGGTATGTTGTTGCAGACGTCACTATAAAGTGACGAGAATCTCCTTAAAGTGATGAATCTTCTTAAATCAACAGTACCTTTCCTGACTCCAGCAGTACGTGGGACCTGAGAGGGAGAGAGAAATGAAAGGAGAGTCTCGGTCAGGTCCTGTGGACAGGCGGGCCTGGAGGTACTGCTCAGTGGTGACACAGACCAGAGGCCCCCTGAGCTCTGGGGTAGAGAGTGCTGAGGGCTGGGGCTCAGGCTGCCTGGAGGGGAAGGCCACCTCCACAGGGCAGAGGAAACCCTCCTGATCTTGCAGTCTCGCCCTGGTGCAGGGCTCAGGGCCCTGGCTGCCCCACCAGCAGCTGGTGACATCAGTCGCTTCCTCCTGATCCTCTCTGGTGACCACAGTGAGAACCTTTCACACGTCTCGGGCAGGGGTGACCGTGGCCGCAGTGACACACGCTCAGGAAGAGATTGCTGCAGGCAGGAGAGGCTGCTTCCATGAGAAACACACCCTCTGTGACTCCGCACCCCGGATGAGGGGATGGGAGCGTGGGCAGTGGGAACATTCAGCAGAAACATCAGACACCACCCTCGGCCGGCCCCGCATTTACTAGAGGACACACCGAGGCACAGGACAGGGCAGAAAGGTGAGCGCTAGGTGAGGTCACACAGGCCTCTGACAGTCCCGGCCCTAGAGCCAGGCCCCAGGCCCTTTCCATAAAATCACCGTGGAAGGGGCAGAGGCTCCAATCTGAGGCCTCAACCTCACCATGGCCAAGTGGACCACGTGGAGGGATGGGAATGAGGGTGCCAAGGCTGGAGAGAAGGGTTATTCCAAAGCGGGTCAAGGAAGAACAGAAAAAGGCGTCGCTCAGAATGGAAGGAGACAAGGGCGGGCAGTGAGTGTGGCTGCAGCCCAAGGTCCTTTCTAATGCTTCCTAACTAGACCTACAAACCGCTGCAGGGAGGACGTGACAATATACTTCACCATCCTCTCTCCCTCTGTTTTCCTAGCTTGGCAGGCTCTTTGGGAAAGTGTGTTCTCAGTCCTTGAGCTGAGTGTGCAGAGTGGCACAACACAGTAATGCAGACAGCATTTTCTGAGTTGCTATTTTCAAACCTCATCATACCTGCTTCAAAGGGCTGAGACTAAAGGCTTTTATTTTGAGGTTGTCCTTAATGAAAATAACTGACCCAAAGCAGCTGGACGTGCTAGCGCATGCCTGTAATCCAGCACTCGGGAGGCTGAGGCATGAGTTTCACCATGGCTTATGGGCCAGTCTGAACTACAGAGAGCAACCCTGTCTTAAAAAACAAAAGCTAGGCCTGGGGATTTAGCTCAGTGGTGCCCCTGCCTGCCTCGCAAGCGCAAGGTCCCAAGGACAATCCCCTGTACCAAAAAAAACCCCAAAACATAGATGATTTAATTGTCCAAAAGTAAAACCTTTAAAATGTCCAGCTGATTTAATCAGTGGGCTGTGAAATCAATATGGTGCAAGGTAAAGTGTAGATTCCACATATAAAAATGAAAACAATGCTGAATTCCATTATGAGCAACAGGAGGCGCATTGCTTTTCCTTGTGAGTTTCAATGAAATTAATACTTCTGTCTTACACTATTTTGTACTCCAGGTAGTCTGGGGTCATGTTCTTCCAGCTGAGAGGATGTAGCTCGCAATCCAACCACTGCCCTGGTTCCCTGTAACTGCTTCCGGGTCAACAGACAGACTGGCTGGGAGGCAGGGAGGCCCCCTGCAGGCTGATGGAGGTGCAGCCCTTGTGTGGGGTGAGCACACACTGGGGCCTGCTGAGCGGCTGACCCCAGACCACGGAGGAACAATGACCTGTCTGATGGGACAGAAGCCTCACTCACGGGGAGCTTTGTGAAGACACAGCCACCCTACCCCACGCCCTCGCCACGTAACGAGACCCTCACGAGTGTGCTCGAGGTGCTCATCTTCCTTCACGTCACCCAGGCCGGGACACGGGAGCTACAGAGACCGAGGACGACCCAGCCGTTCCTGTCACTGCTCTTCATCTCGCCATCTCTCACGGCCGGCTCCTTCCCTCTGGCCCTCTGGGTTCTCTCTTCCCTCCCACAGTTTCCACCCAACCCTCCCTTGACAGGCGGACTGCTCTAAGCGGCACCTTGTCCTGTGTCCTCACTCATCTTACGGGGTCTTGACAATGGCAGCCCTGGGTTCAGGTCTAATCCTAACCCTAACCCTAACCCTAATCCTAACCCTAACCCTAAGGGACCTAACCCTAACCCTAACCCTGCAGAACCAGGGAAACACAGTCACTCAGCCCTCAAGGGGTCCTGGGGACACTCAGATGCCCTACATCGGGCCTGAGGCTCACTACGTGGGACACAGGAGAGGGGAGGGAAAGGACCAACGGCCATTTATACTGTGACCTAACTTTACTCCAAATGACACCTGGGAAGTTGGGAGGAAGAGAAAAAAATATATACTTTACTTTTTGGCCATTGAAATATTCACCTCCGAAAAGGATTAACTCATCTTTCTCAGGATGTGCGGAGAGGGAGGCATTCAACCTGCGAGAGATAGGAACAGCGGATGAGCACGGTCCCAGCAGGCCCCACCAGGCCCCGCCAGGGCGCTGAGAACCAGGCCCCTCCCCGCTGCACGGCTGTCACCAGAGCCTGGCCTTCCCTAGACCCCGAGAGAGAGGGCCTGGGCCTCAGGACGGAAGCACAGGCACCACCCTGGACCCGACCTGCTGGCCGCCAGCCCGATGCCAGGCTCGTGCTCCAGGGAGAGCCCTGGTCTGGCTGCCGCACTCCTAGCCAGCCGCTGACATCACCGCGGGAAGGAGCCTAGCCCTGACTTCCGTGCCCAGTCGCCAGCCCCATCCTGCTTTCGGTGTCTGGTCGCTCACTTCACAGTCAGAACTGTTCTCCAAGGTCCTGCCTGGGAAGTACCTCAACAGTGTGCCAGGAGCCCTCCATCTAGAAAACGTTACTGACTTCATTTACTTCCCACTCAGGACAAAAGTCAAAACACGCACACTCTGACTATCTCAGTAGAAAGCTGGAAAAGATGCAGGGACTACGAGGCCCACACTGGAAAGGGCCCTGCGCTCAGAATCCTCTGCAGGGCTGTGCACAGCGTGTCCACACCACTCCTCCCAAGACAGCTTCTCAACGGATAAACAGGTTTCACGGTCAAGTAAGCTGGGGCAATCTGAAGCCTCAATTTTCTCTTGGGGATTTACTGTGCACCGGAACATTCTATAGGCTGAGAAATTTAGCAGTAAAAGCCAGTACGAAAGAGTGCAGCTGCCATGGAAAACAGCTCGGGAGCCGCTCAGATGGCTCAATCCAGAATCACCACGCGTCTGTGGTTCTCCTCCTGGGTCCAGACACAAACAGATGCCCATCCAGCAACGCTCACCGCAGCAGGATTCACAGCGGCCAATAAAGGGAAAGCCGCCCAAGCCCTGACGGGAATGGATCCACTACATGGATCATCCAGCCCCAAGAAGGAAGCAGGCTCAGATCCCTGTTGCAACACGGACGACCTGGGAAACAGACAGGCGGAAGCAGCGATCCCTACACACGAACACGGCACGGCCCCACCTTTGTGGAACACCCCGAACAGGAAGTCCACAGCAAGGGAAATCGGACTGGAGCTGGCAGCAGGGGAGCGAGCAGTGACTGCTTCATGGGGACAGGGCTGCTGTGGGGCGAAGATGAGGTTTTGGAACTGGACAGCGCTGATGGCTGCACAGCACTGTGAATATCAATAACCCACTGAGTTTAAGTCAAAAATGGTGTAAACGGCAAATCTCAAGTTTTACATATGTAATCAGAATACAAATGCTTTTTTATAGTTTCCCAAGTTCCTCTGGTACTCCGCTTTTAATTTTCTGTGGAAAACTAGACAGCGTCACATCGGAAGAATCTATACCAGGCCCATGGCGCCAAGCACACCTTACCCAGGCATGGATGGAGGTGCAGGCAGCGAGAAGCACGAAGGAACCGCGTGCCCGGTCCTCAGGTACCCTTAGGCACACCTGGGCCAATGCTCAGGATCTGCATCCTCGAGAACTTGTAATTCAAGGGTTTTTACCTAACAGGCCCAGAGGAGGGAGGGAGGTCAGAAGTTACTAAGGTACCCAGCGAGGTCTCATTCCATCTCTCTTGGTCAGTAACGGCTGCCTGCAAACAGCAACACTCTACCCTGACCCAGGGAGCCACCCACATATTGAACCGCAGCCCGACACTAAACCTGACTTTTGAAGCAATGAACCTTTGGAAAAGGTTCTGACACATCACCAAAAACTAACAACACTCCACACTCAGCGGCTTTCCTCAGGAGTGCTGGTGCATACGTGAAGCCTTAGGATCTCAGGTTTGCTTCAACAAGTCCGACACAAATGTCCACCTGCCATGCGCAAATCATGTTTCACCCAATTATAACACGCCAACTACAGGGAAAAACGAAACCCAGTTCCCAGCAGAATTCATTAAAGGAAGATGAGAAAGGCCTCCCACCCTGGGGCTGCTCCAACCTCACACATTCTGCTCCGGGGCTCATCACTGCGTGCCTCCCATAGCTGGGCGCAGGTGACGCCTAAAGCCCACCCATGGGGTCAGAGGGATCCGCACTGTCACCTGCACCTCACTGACGCAAAGGGAGCACAATAGGGAGGCCTCCCTGAAGGCCTGCATCACAGGCTGTGACAGCAGCACTGAGAGATGCGGCCTAGAAGCTTAACTTTATTCTGAAGGAAACGAAGCAAACGATTCCACAGCTACACAAATCCGGCCCAGATGCCGGTAAAGCTTACGCTATTCCCTACCCTGAATGGCACCATACCTGTTTATGAGGGCACTGGGCCTTTCCCAGGTTCCTAGTGTGCAGCACTCAGCGTGCAAAGCAAACAGAAGAGTTACAAGAGCCTGACCCAAATTAGTTAATAATTAGAACCCAGAAGCTGGGGAAGAAGCCACGTGGAGACCAAAGCATGTTCCCTTTGTGTGTTCCACAGGTGTTTGATATCCTTTAAGACCTTGGGATATTTTCCATAACTCATACATTCACTGAAAGTGGCTCACACACAAATTGATGTATGTCTGTGTGTAACGCATGTACTGGGGATGGAACCCAGGGCCTTCACAGGAGCTACACCACAGCTCCTTCTCTTTTTATTTTGCAACAGGGTCTTGCTAAGTTGCCCAGGCAGGGCTCAAACTTGTGATCCTGGTACCTGAGCATCTCAGAGTGCTGGGATTACAGCTGTGTGTCACAAGACACAGTATTTTTTTTGGATACCTAGGATCAAACTCAGGACCTTGGGCTGGCAAGACAGGGGCAGTGCCCCGATCTGAATCCTCAGCCCTGTTTTTTGAAGACAGCATCTTGCTCTGTATCTCAAGCTGGCCTGCAACTCCCTGTGTAACCCAGACTGGTCTCCAACTCTTGCTGATCCTCCAGCCTCAAGCTCCTGAGTACTGGGATTACAGGTGTGTGCCACCATGCCCGGCTTCACCTGAGAATATAAAAGCTTTAGGAGTGAACACAGCACAATGCTATGGTGACTTTCAGTTTTCCTCTGATATGCACTTTTTTTTTTTTTTGGTACCAGGGATTGGCAAAACCACTGAGCCAAATCCCCTGCCCAATGTGCACTTTTAAAACACCTTGAGAACAAAAGCAAAGCTTGCTGAGGCACACTTCTGTCCACAAGTTGCTGCTGACTAGAGAGCTTTACAGCCAAGCAGATCCCAAGGGAGCAGCATGTGGCCATGGTGGCACACACCTGTAATCCCAGCACTTGGGAGGCTGAGGCAGGAACATCACTGAGAGTCTCAGCCAGCCTAGCAACATAGTGAGTTCAAGGCCAGCCTGAACTACAATTCAAGATTGTGTCTCATGAAACCAAAAAAACAAATAAACAAAATCCCCAAGGGGAGTAGCCTGCTTGGAAACCACATCTCCTTGCACTGCAGGACAGCAGAGCTGACAGCCATAGCCCAGCTCTTAGAGGCAAGGGACCACACAGCAGGTGTCAGTGGACAAAATGTCCCCAGGGCTGGGTCATTTAGGAAAACATGGTGCTGATGGAAAGAAAGCAGCTTTCCAATTGAGAAGGGGAAAGGAAATGGTCAGAATCGCAGGACAAAGAAGTCAGCTTGCTTACCGTGCAGACGGCGGGGAGCAGGGCGTCTCTGTGATCTTCCCCTTTCTAGCATCCAGTGTCTGGAAATGGGCAATAAGGGTGTTGCACCCAGTGAGAAAGAACCAACCAGAGACCGATATTAAATCCACACAGGAGTTTATTACCTGCCGGGACCGAGGCGAGCATCGGACTGGAGCCCCGACTGGGGAGAGATTAACATATTTTATACACCTTTGAGGCCCGCAGTTTCAAGGCCCCACTATGGGATAGAACTAGCAAAGCAAGCAAAAGGTACAGAAGCGGAACGTCCTGTGGTTAGAACATTTGTAAAACAATAGTTGATTAACTGTTGTTTCTAAGAGACTCTCTAAGAGGAGGAGGTTTCTAAGCTTCCTCCTTTTGAGTTCATCTAAAGGGCAGGCAGGTGTGTCGTTCAGCAGCTATACGGAGTCTGTCTTGCTAACTAGGGTCCTTCAGAGGGCTTCCAGGTCTTCCTAGGGACACACAAGCAGCCCCGGGTGAGAGTCTTAAACCTGTCACGGAGGCAAAAGCCCGCTCAGCTCTCCCTCTGTGTCAATCTGAGCAGAATGAGCTCCGGTCACGTCTGCAAATCCTAACTTGCTCTGCTGAGTCTGAAATGCATAGAACCTGACACACGGAAAAAGGGTTCAGCACTTGAGTTGAAAGGCAGTCTGTGTGCCGGTGCCGGTGCCGATGCAAGCACTCCTCAGGGTGATCTCGTGACAGACCCCCGGGCTCCCGAAGGGCCTTCCGGTTAGACAAGCCCATCTGGCTTCACCTCCCCTCCAACCACCTCTTGGCACCCAGGCCTGCCCACGAAAATCCGATCCCGTTATCTGACAGATAAGGAACGGAGACATGAGTGGCAGGAAGAGAGCAGGCGGAGGAATGTGCCCCCGAACTGCAGGCTGGGGACATCTGGTCAGACTCCACTCCACACGACGTCAGGGCTGCGTGACTCTGCGTAACCTGTCGGACTCCGACTTCCTCTCTGTCGCGCCCAGGCCATCTCCTCCTTCCGCGAGCGCCTTGCCACCTTCTCCATCCGGGGACCGCCGCAGTGCTACTTCTTGTCCCTGCCAGTGGCGCGAGGCAGGACGCCAAGCCGGACACCAGAGCTTGCCAGCGCGCGGAGGAAACAACGCTCGCGGGGCGGGGCGGCGGGGCGCGGCGTCACTTCCGGAGGGCGCGGTGGCACTTCCGGTACGGCGGTCCGCGATCCGGCACCTGCTTTGCTGGTGCGCTGGAAGCCCGCGTGGGAGCGTGATGGTCCCGCCAGCCCTCCCTCCGTCCCTTCTCAGTCTAGAACCGGGAGCCGCCGTCTTCCCACCACGGTTGCCCGGGGAAGGGGCAGTCAGTGACCGCTGAGGGGGCTGGGAGTCCTTGGCCCCTCTCTGTCCTCTTCCCCACTGGATCCCTGTGGCAGGAGGCTCAGGGCCTCTCCCACCTTCCCATCCTGCAGGTGTTCTGCAGGGAGGCCGAGGACTGGCAAGTTCGCAGAGATGGCATGGAGGGGGCTTGAAGGGCCCCTGCTCAGGGCTGGGGACGACAGAGAAGGCGGCTGCCCCGCAGCCTCCCTCCCGGGCCCGGAGTGCAGTGCAAGATCTTCGAGTCTCCCCCACCCTGGCTGTCCAACGCTCTCACCTGGGACTCCGTTCATCTCTAGGGGACAGGTGGACACATCGTATGGCGGGTGGGTGGGAGGAACTGGGGACCCCGGACAGGTGCTTGTTTTAAAATACGGAGACAGGTGTCTGGAAGTAGCCCATTTTGAGGTGTAAAATGTCGCGTTCTGCCAGATTAGCCCCAGTGCCTGGGCTGGTTTGAGGGGACAGGTCACTGGTTGAATTCAACCAACCCAGAGCCTCTGAGTATGTGTGTGCATTTTTGTTTTTTGTTTTGTTTTGTTTTTTGTACTGCGGATTCAACTCAGGACCTTGTGCTTATGAGGCAGGCAGTGGTGCCACTGAGCTAACCCCCTCGGTCCTATGTGTGTATGGTTTTTGTTTTTCTTTTTTTTTTTGGTACCAGGGATCAAACTCGGGTCCTTGCGCGTGTGAGGCAGGGGGTGGAACCACTGAGTGAAATCACCGGCCTTATGTGTGTAGGGTTTTGTTGAGAGTATTCAGACTTGGATCCTGTAACAGACACCCCGGGCTTGGCTCAGTCCCTTTGGGTCGTCCTCCTTGGTAGGATGGCATTGTCCTTGGTAGGCAGGGCACCTGCCAGCTCCTGGGCACCTTTATCTCTGTTGTAAATATTCTGGCTCCCTTGCCTAACCCCAAAGTGGCTGAGTCCGGGCGACCCACATCAATGCAAGGTGGACAATTGAATCCCTTGTACCAGGATTCCTGAGTTTTGCCACATTGACAGCAGATCACTGAACCAAGCCTGGGCCTTCTGTGTGGCCACCCAGGCTTCGTGCCCCAAAGCTGGCCCATGGGATCGGCCTGCCTCCAGCGCCCCAGAGCTGCTCCACAGCCGCCCACGGACACCCGGGGCTCCTCACCCTCGCCTGACTGTCCCTTCATCCTCTCCCACTTCCCTTCCCTGCCTCTTTCCCCAGGACTCTTCCTAATAAGTGGCGTCCAGCAGCCCCTCCTGTGGTCTCTTGCAGAGAGGCCCAAGCTACACTGGGGAGGCTTGTGGCCCACATGTCCAGGGCTCCAAGAGCAGAGCTGAGTCAACACTGATCCTGACAGTACCCATCGGCCTCCGCCCCCAGCATCAATCAGGGACCAAGATAGAAATGCCGGAGACCAAGCCTCATTGTGTCATGAGCCCCCAACCTCATCCCTGGCTTACGTTTAGGCTTCAGCACATGCAGTTTAAGGCCATCGAGTGGTTAAAACTGTGACTCACACATGTAAGCTCAATGCCATTCAATGATGGGCAAATGTATTCTGAGAACATCTGGAACAGGCACTGCCTCCCAGAGCAGACCCGGAAGTAATGTGCAAAATACGCCAAGATGCTGAACTCCGATGCAGAAACAGGGTCATGGGCTGGAAAGCAAGCAAGGGAGGCAGGAATATGAGCTGCCATGGGGCAGGAGGTGGAGTTGGTCACAAGTTTGTCGCATCTGCTACGTCCATGGCCTGGCCAGAAGCAACAGGAAAATGCCAGCTTTTGTGAGGATTAAATTCTTGACTCCCAGAGAAACTCATTCTTTGCTGCTTTTGTTTACTGGGGGTGGGGATGGGGGTGGACCTGGGACTGAATTGTCACTGAGCTACATTCCCAGCCTTTACATTTTAAAGACAGGGTCTTGCTGCTAAACTGCTAAATTGCCCAGGCTGGGTTTGAACCTGCAATCCTGCCTCGGCCTCCTGGTGTGTACCACCATATTCAGCTCCTGAAAAATCTCAAGTATTCTCTGGCTCAGTTCCCGACCCATCCCTCACCCTCATTCCCACTCTGTAGACAAGGAAACTGAGGCTGAGAGTCACTTTCTTCAGGTCACACAGCGAGGGAACAGGACCCAAAAGCCAGGCCTGGCTGCCCCAAAGCCCACCCCCACCACGCTCTCCGCTGGGACTGGAGGGCTCCGGCTGCTCCTCCTCAGCCAGAGCTCCCTGGTGAAAGCTCACAGGCCCGGTGGGGGCCGATACCAGCCAGGGACAGCTCAGGCCTCCAGGAAGAGACTTGCTGGTGTCCATCCCACCGCTGGGGATCTGCCTGGAGGGCCCACACTGGTACTCTGGAAGCTGACAGGTGCTGCTTCCCTTCCCAGTCCCCGGGGCTGCGTGCGTCTGCAGGCTTTCCTGTGCCCCTGGAGCCCAGGCTTTCACACCGCCTGGGTGGGGTCTCGGGTGACAGGTGACAGGTGGAGACCTGGATGCTGTGACCTCGTGGCCCTGTGCACACACAGCCCCTGCTGTGGCTCACTCACACCCGCGGCCAGAGCCTGCACCTGCCTGGCTCCTGGGGTTAGCCTCCTGCACGTCTGTGACCTCATGGCCCTGTGGGGCCTCCCTTCAGTTCCCCAGAGCTCAGCTTGTCCCCCTCGAGACCTCTGCTCCTCCCGCTCCCTCTGCCCGGGCGCCGATCCCCAGCCCATCTTCCCTGGCAGCACCTTCTCGTCCTCAGTCCTTGGCTCCGTGTCACCTCCTCACAGGACCTTCCCTGCCCCCCATGGAGTTCTGCCCCTCATCGCCTAGCACTTCCTCCTGGACACTTGTGACAGTCTGTCGCTCCATGATCTGCCAGGAAGGGACTTAGCCAGATTCCTTCACCGCCTTCCCCTCAAACAATGCCTGGGACAAAGTAGACACCCAGAAACTGCTGCCTAGGAGCAGGGTGCCTGGGACCTGGGACCTGCCAGTGGCCCCTGATGGCACCGTTTGGCAGAAGTGGGGGAGACAGAGAAGACTTAGGGACATCGGAGATGCAAATGCTGAGGCCTGGAACGGAGAGTCAGCCCCTAGTGTGGCCTCGGGCTTAGGTCCCTGGGGGCACAGGGATGCAGTGGCAGTGGAGTTCTCTGGTCCCTGGGAAGCTACAAGATTCTGCCTGCCAGGAAAACGCTCCTCTCTCCCTCCTGCTGCTGACGGGTGACGAAAGCTCCTAGGACCCCGACTGCCCACGTCCACCCCTGCCAGCGCCCCCCTTACCTGCCTGATGCCCCATTGGAAGGGCCCCTGTTGTTCCTTCCCGGATCTGCCCCATACTTGGAGTCACCATCTGCAACAAGAGCAAGACGCCGTCAGGGCAGGTGTGTCTAGCCCAGCTCAGACACCTGCCAGGGGAGGCACGAGTGAGGCCTGTTGAGCTAGGCCTGGGGCCCCCTACCCCAGGATGCGTCCGTCAGTCCCCTCTGCAGGCCCTCGCCTCAGCAGGGCCCAGCTGCATGCTGGCCTCACCTACGGCCATGCCCCTTCCTTGTCACATGCCAGCTGCAAGGATGGCCACACTGCTCCCAGCCAGAGGCTTCTCACCATGCCCGCCTGCCCTCCATTCCCTTTCCTTGGGCTGAGCTTTCAGGTCCCCTCCTTAGGAAGCCTTCCTGGACAGCAGGGCCCACGCTGTCCCTCTGGTACCCAGGATGTGACATCAGGACCTCTTAAATAACCACCTAGGAGTCAGTAGTGCCTGAATTTCCTAGCTGGTCTTAGTTGGCTGGGGGCAGGTGCTGGGTGTTTCATGTCTATGTACATAGGCTTGACCTCCAGCACAGAATGACCAGCAATGCTTGGTAAACTCATGCTGTAAATTCTTTTTTTTTGGTACTGGGAATTGAACTCAGGACCTTGTACTTGCCAGGCAGGCACTGTGCTGCTGAGCTGTATCCCTGGCCCTATAAATTCTGGACAAGGACATGTGGGACAGATGGAAGCCTGGATAGAAAAAAGGGTGGAGAATGGATGGATGGATGCTGTTATGGCTAGTGTCTAGATGTCCCCCCAAAGCCTCATGCTGTCAGGTGGGAGTTTTGGGAGGTGGCTGGATCTAGAGTGTGTGATTACTAAATTAGTCCACTGACTGGTTTGGCAGAGTTCTGGATGTGGATAATGAGAAGGCCCACAGTGGGTGTGACTGCTACCCACCCTAAGGCCACATAGCCTGGATAGAATATGAGGGACAGAGAGAGGCTGTTGTTGCTGCTTGCTGCTTTGCTGCTTTGCTGCTTTGCTGACTTCTGCCTGCCATGATCAGTTTCTCCTCTGCAATACCTCTCCGCCATGCCACCTGGCCTTGGATCCAGCTGACCATGGACTGAAACTTCTACAAACTGTGAGCCAAAATAAACTTTTTCTCCTTTAACTTTAGGTGTCAGTTATTTTGTCTCAGTAATGAGAAAAGTAACTAAGAGATGAATACATGCATGCATAGATACATGGATAGATGATTAGATGACGCATGAGTGGATAAGTGGTATATGGATGGCTAGATAGGTAAATGCACGGATGGATGAATGTGTGGATGGATGAATGTGTGGATAACCAATAGGATGAATGATTAACTGGATGAAGGAAGCATGGTGCTAGCCATCATTTCTGGTTCCCTAATGAAGGCAGGAAGGACATGAGGATGTCCAGGGGCGGGTTCTGAGATCCAGCATGAGGCCATGTTTGCAATGTGGGACCTCCTGGCGCATGCCTGTCCTGCCTGCTATGAGACGATAGGGCTTCTACTCCACACTTGGCCTCAGCCAAAGGCCGGGAAGCGACGATAGGGCTTCTGCTCTACTTCTCACTCTTAGCTCCCATTTTCCTCTATGTCTCAGCTCTGGGGTTTTATTTTTTTCTTCCTCTTCACCTAAGAAATGAAATGCACACTGTTCTTTTTCATGCCCTCTGCAAAGAAAGAAGGGCTTCTTCTCTCACCTGGGCATTCTTTATAAAACTTGTGTCGTAGGAATTGCCCATCTGCAACACAGTGAGGAGAGAAAGTCCTTTCAGACTTGACGGGGCCAAACTTTTCCAAAACAATGCTAGGGAATGATTGACATCTTTCACACTCCTTTTCCCGTGGTGCACAGTGGGATTTTCCCGGGGCTACGTGATCAATGATGTCACAGCTGGGCTGACACAGTAGAGAGTGGGACTCTCTTCATTCGTGGACTAAAGGAATTGCACAAAAATGTAATACGATGCCATCTTTGGTTTTGTAAAATACGATTAAAGACAAATATTACTTCTATTTAACATTTAATGAGTTTATGCTGTTACTGTAAGTCTTGGCGTTAGTTTCTAATATGGTAAATCTCCGTAGCCGTAACCCTCACAGGGGAAAACTATACAGAGGGCTCAGCATTGTTTTGAGGGTAAAGGGCCCTGAGACCAAGACGTTTGGGACCTACTTTCCTAAAGGATGAATTTAGCACACTCTTCAGCAAATGTCACTGCAAAATATGCTCATGCAGGGAGCAAATGGTGCCTTGAGTCTGTTCAGAGAGACTCGGGTGTCCTTACTGCCAAGGACAGAGGGACTGGAGTGTGAATCTTCACGCACTGCACACCCTGTCCGGGCCTCAGCTTCTCACCCCTAAAAGGGCTGAAATCTGTACCTCTTAAAGGCATCACAAGGATTCTAAATTTTCTCCTTTAGGACATAGATATGCACATATTAGGAGGAACTGTATAAAACTGTCCCTTTCATAGGCGAGATGTGGTCAACTGCTGGCAATTTCATGTTTCCTGTCGCACAGTTCCTGCTGCTGTTTGTCCCTGATCCCATCTCTTCCCTCAGCCCCACCCCACGGCAGCAGAGGAGACTTGGGGAGCGGGTGGCCAGGGTGCGGTGGCATCTACGTGGTCATCTCCCCAGCACTGAGCTGTGTCCCCTCTTGGTGGCCGGCACTTCTCTGCTGTGATGCTGATAAGTCACACTTCTTCCGTAGCTGATATCTTCTCTCTTGTTTTGTGGCCACATACAGATGACCAGGGTTTCTGGGACCAGCGGGGACATTACTGTTCGAGGTGGTGATGCCTGTGCAGCTGACCCCATCATCAGTGGACAGCTGAGCAGCAATGGTGGCAAGGCTTTTCCAAAGTAAATGACTGGGTGCCTGTCCCAGGCTGGGAGCTCTGAAACATTCCTGCTCCCAGCGATGCCACAGGGGACAGAGGTGTGTGCACGCTAGATACTGCCTCAGGCCAGACATAACCAAGTTCCAAAAGTGACTGTGTCCCTTGTGTCACGCAAACTCCCTCCTGCCCAAGGGTGCATGAACCCCCTTAATTCCTCCTGTGCCTCATCCCAGTGTCCCAGCAACCTTGAACCCATGCAGAAAAGGCACCAATGCCCCACCCACTCCCTGATGCAGACGGGCTGACGTCCACCTTCCTCCCAAAGGGGACAAGAGTCCCCCAGTGCCCACTCTGGCCACACCGGAGCGCTCACATGCCACAGACCCGGGAAGCCTGGCAGAGGAGACTTGTCCTTGGGGCCCCCCAGGTCTGCTACTTACTCTCAGAAGGTCCAAATATAAATAGGGAGGTTTATACAGCATGGGGGAGACGGAGAGGGAGGAAGCACAAGGGACTTGCTGGGCATTAAGGGCTGTTGGGCTCAGCCATAGCTGCCAACCATTACTGACGTGACAGCCCCTGCTGGGATTAAAGGCCTGTGCCATCGCGCCTGGCTACATTTCTCTTTTGCAGGATGCAGTGAAACTCAGAGAGGGCACTGGCGAGGGGGTAAGCAGCTGCTGGCCTCCCTGATGATATGGCCATCATTTGTCTGCTCTCTTCCTTAGCTCCATCCTGGAAGTGGCTCCTTTTGCACTGATCGGCACCCTCGAGAACAACTTTGAGCCAGCCTGTCTTACTCCCATCTTACAGGCCTTACAACAGCCCTGACCGCCTATGATTGTTGCTGACCTCCTCTCATTTCCTCGTTCTCTCTGTGGGCTTTGCACCTGAGATTTCAATCAATCACATAACAGCATGATATGGCCCCATTGTACAGGTGAGGGAGCTGAGGCTGGGGCAGATGTGGAATCTGACTCCAGGGTCACTCAGCTAGGAACCTGGAGCTGGGATGCAGTCAGTCTGCTGGCTTGAGTTCACGTCTGTGCCTGGTTGCAAGACAGGAAAGAGACTCTGGCAGTGAGGGGTGGAGGAGCTCTGGGCCAGCCTCGGGGTGCTGGGGACATTTCCTGGGGCAGGGACAGCGGGGCCAGGAGCAGGCCCAGGGCACCCACACTCACCTGCTTGCTGGCGCTGCTTGACACACTGCCCGCGGTTGGGGATGCCCTCGGCCATGTTCCCGGCGATCAGGATGTGGCACTCATAGCCTGAGGGACAGAGCAGCGGCTCTGCGCCATCCTCAGTGGTGCTGCAGGCCTCTGCTGTGGGAAGGACATGTGCCAGGCTCAAGGGCAGAGCCGGGCTTGGACCCCGTGACTCACAGAGAGGCACCTCTCACCTGCTGAGCCTCCCTCCCACAGCACAGGCACACCTGGACACACACACACTCGCACATACAGCCATAGTTTTCCTGCACACAGACATGAGTGTGCTGCCACAGCCACTCAGACAATCACACACAGAGATGCGTGTGAAGTCCCAGACACAGCTGTACATGCACAGACATATGCACACTTCACCTGCCCCACTGGGCCCGGCCTGCAGGTCCTTCCTGTGGAAACTGCTATCCACCCCCTAACCCAGGAGTCCACCACAGGGAGAAGAAATAAACCCTTAGGATTTTCAGGGTCTGGAAACACCCCCAGCCCCTTACTGCCCATTCTGCCCCCCAAGGGGGTGCTGTGGTCAGGGAGATCAAGCCCTGTTTCTGTGCCAGGCTATGGGCTCCCGGGGGCGATGGCAGCTGCCACCTTCGGTGCTGGGTGGGGATCAGGAGGGCTGAGGAGGCTGGACCCCGAGTGGGGACAGACAGTCTGGTGCTTCTGGTCTCCTGGCCAGATGTGGGGTCAGCTCCTCACAGGTCCCTCACCTTGCAGCACCTCCTCGGGGCCGTCCAGCAGCCAGCGGTTGCCTCCCAGCCACCGAGGCTTCGGCTGTACCAGCCAGTCTAGAACTAATGCATTACACAGTCAGATGGAGGAGGCCACACCTGCACAACCCGGGGTGGGGGGCTCCACTGTGCAACCCCAGAGGCTCCCTGGAGAAACCACAATGGCTCCCAGCACACCCTCAGTGGACAGAGGCCAGGACATTGCTAGACACCTTACAGCACATGGGACAGTGCCCCTCAACTAGAATATCCCACGTCCACTGTCCACACTACCCAGGCTGAGACATCTTGTTCTGGATGCTGTCATGGCTGCCATTACCACTAGTGAGTGGTGCAGCCATCTGCCCGCTGCCAGCGACTGATCAGATGGACTCGCTTGTGCAGTATTCACTGAGAAGCTCTGAGGGGCCCCGAGATGGTTTTCGATGCCCGGACATCGCTGACAGGACTCCGCCCGTGGGGCTGACTTTAGGCGGGACACAGCCAGTGCAGTTCTGCAGTTTCGGTGCAGGAAGGGTGAAGTGGGGAACGAGGGGAAGGCCTGGCCACAGAAGGTATTGCTGTTCCCAGAGGGAAAGCCCCGAGAAAACAGCCCCTGGGCAAAGGTCTGAACAAGGACAGGAAATGAGCCCTGTGGGTGACCCAGGGAGGGTGTTTGGTCAGGAACCCTGAACGAGGCCCCGTATCACTCCACTAAGGCAGTGGACCTAAGGCAGTGGGCCCTTCTGCACAGCCGGGTGACTGGACTAAAACTGCCATGATGCCTCCTGTGTGACATTGGGCAAATGACCCAGCTTCTCTGAGCTTCAGTGTCTTCAGCTATAAAGAAAACCATTTCCAGTCCATGGAGCTGGGAGAGCCTAAGATGAGACCATGCACAGGAAGCTATTGGGAATGCCGAGTACAGCTGTACAGGCAGCAAGTGAGGCTCTAACCCTGTGCCTGGTGGCCTTCCGCAGGAAGAGGTGCTCTTCCTATTGGTCCACTCAGCAGGAGCGCCTGTAATGCCCTTCACCAGCAGGGGGCAGCATTTCATGCCTTTTTTTTTTTTGTATGGGCGATCGAGCTCGGGACCTTGCGCTTTCGAGGCAGGCGGTGGCACCAATGAGCTAAATCCCCGGCTCAGCATTTCATGCTTTTATGAAGGCAAGGAGGTCGAGTGTGCCGGGTCCCTTCCCTTGGCTGTGACCTCACTTCAGGGAAACAGTGCAGTCATTCCCGTCTTCCACACGCCCTTGCCCTGGGGGGAGGGGCTGGAGCCACCGTCCGTATCGCAGCTGACAATGCCACCCAGAAAGCCAGGAGCGGAGCTGAGGGCCCAGGAAGCTTTGCTGCCACTCCTGCTCATCAGGGGCCCTACTCCCACCATGGAAGGGGGTACCTGTTCCCCTAGCCCCCTCCCAGCTCCTCCACTCCCAAACTTTCCTCCACAAGGGACCTCTCCCACCAGGTCACCCCAGGCTGCTCCTCAGAGATGGGGGTCTGGTCCCGCACACCCCTGGGCGGTTGCCCTTAGTCTGGGGGCTGAGTGCTCCGTCCTGACAGCTCTTCCCTGAGCTGCACTGCCATTTCCACTCTGGCAGGAGGACACTGCAGGAGGTGACCGCCTACAAGGACTGGACCTCTGCCCGGCCCCCTAGGGGGCACCCTTTCTTGCACAGCCCCAGGGCCAGGCCTCACCTGCCAGAGGGCCTGGTGGGGTCCAGGATGCTAAAGGACCAGGCCATTGGGGCCCAGGGACTGTGGCTGGCTGGCTGATTTACAGAGATGCCCAAATCTGGATTCTTTTAGGGAGGAATCTCACCCTACCCTGTCCTCAGAGCCCGGTACACAGCAGGTGTTCTGTAAGTGCAGTGGACAGAGCCCAAAGAGCTGCTGCCATTGCCTGGGGTGGGGCAGTGAGGCTGGGTTCAAGTCCTTACCTTTCCCAATGCCCAGTACAAGCAACATCCGGGTCCCCTTTCCCCATCCCTGCCTACCTGGTGGAGGTAGTACGGCCTCCAGGCAGGTGTAGGCACACCCGTTGTAGCAGCAGCACCGGTGTCTCGGGCACTCGGAGTCGGCCTGGCAGCGCACAGCCTGGCAGGCGGCGGGGGGCAGGGTCCTTGGGGGCGGTGGGCAGCGGTCAGCGAGAGGCTGCCGGTGGCCAGGGGCACTCACCTCTTCCACCTGCAGGGCCAGGAGACAGTCAGCAGTGCCCAGGCCAGGCTGTGGGTCCTGGGTAGGTTGCAGGCCCTCTCTCAGCCTGGGTTTCCTTGGTGGAAAACTGATTCTGGCAGAACCAGGTTGGTAGGGGCAGCTGGGGTCACAGGTGCCATGCTTCTGTGTGGCAGTCCCACCCTGAGCCCACTGCAAGGCCCCCACAGCGGGATGACAGCAGGGCGGCCTCAGGGTGTTTGCTGGGGATGTTTGTGCTCTGAGGCTGCCCCAGGAGATGTGTGTCTCTAGATCTTGTGTATATGTGCATCCACACGACTAGGTGTGCACGTGTATACACACTCATATAAACACATGTGTATTTCTATACGCACATCCAGGTTTCCTATAATCCATATATTTCCCTAGAGCTTTGAGAACACAAACCACATGGGACAATGAGTAATTCCACAAACAACCTGGACAGACCTCACAAACATACTGCTTGGGAAAGCCCGAGCCCCAGGGAACACTGCTTGCACCTGTATCCGCGCCGTGGTTGGAAGCCAGGCCCCAAGGTCGGGCCGAGAAGTCAGGGTGAGGCTACTGCTGGGCAGGGCTGGGAGTCCACTCTGTCTTCCACCTGAACCTGGGTTAGGGTGTGTTTGCTTTGTGCGAGTTCATGGAGCGGGACCCTTAGGGTCTATGCGCTTTGCAATATTGTTTAATGAAATGTTAAACAATGAGATGCAGCTCACACATAGGAAATCCAGTTAGAATAAGGACTTTAAAAGGGAGGCTAGGGAATTCAAGTCACTCCAGGCAGCCCACCCTGGGTACCCCCGAACCCCAGGCCTGCCCATGCCAGTAATACTGTCTTGCTAGATTTGAAAATGGGGTGCATGACAGGAAGGTCATTACACAGCCTCACAGCCACACACACACACACACACACACACACACACACACACACACACTCACTCAAATTAGATACAGAGTAGGTTAACCCATTAAAAACTTGCCCCCTCTTGGCTTCAGCTGTAACAACTGTTTACTCCTCAAGTTCTTCCCCAGCATATACATGTTTCCGAATCCCACCTCCTGGTTCTGCACTAGTTGATAAAGAGCACCAGCCCGCTGGCATGCAGCCATTGACACTGCCCTGCGAGTGTTCGTAAAGCAAGAAATCAGACTCAGTGAGCTGCACATGAAAGGTGAGCAGGGTGTGGTGGTACAGGAGGAAAATCAAGGTAGAGACTTCTTTTTGCTATGATTTAGCTATATTTTTAAAACACGTATGCACGTATGTGATATGTACTGCATGCATTTGTGTGCTCCGGGGACATTTTTGAAAGAAAACACAAGAAACCAGTATGGAAGATCGCCTCTGGGAGAATTAAGTTTTGAAGCGGAGAGAGATTGCTCTTCATTCTACGCTCTTTTGCATTCATTCAACATTTTTTTACCATGGACACGAAGAAGACAATTAAAAACTTTAAAAATACTAGAAGTATGTATGAAAAAAAATTGACAGGGAGGAAAAGGCATGACAAAATAGTGCGTAGAAAAGTGAGATATATACATTTTTGGTATTTTCCATTTTCCCGTAATGAGAATGAATAGCAGATTCGGGAGCAAAAATAAGTGAATGTCCACACACAAAAGGGAAAATAACCACCAACCTCCAACCACCTCATCCCTGCGTCTCATGGCCCTAATTTTGCCCAAGGATTAGAGGGGAAGTGGATCACACAGTCCCAGAGCCTTTGAGAGGTGAAGCTGGGTCTGAATCCAGTTCTAGTGGCTCCACAACCCATGCTGCCTTTTCTGAGCAGGAGCTGGGAGAGTTCACTGAGCGAAGAAGAGTCTTTCCACCAATAGTGCTGAGATGTCTGAGTATCTGCGTGCAATGATGCTTTTGCACCTCTACAAGCTCCACACACAGAACACAACGCAAAATGCAGCTGAGACCTGCTGGTTAGAGCTGAACTTACACACCTCTTAGGAGCAAATGCAGGAGTGAAGCTTCATGGCTTTGGGTTGGGCAGTGGTTCTTATAAATGACCCCCAAAGCACAAGCAGCAAAAGAGAAGGTGATCAGTTGGATCTCATCAAAATTGAAGACATTCATCCTTCAAAGCACAGCACTGAGAAAGTCTGAAGACAACTGACAGAGGGCAGGAAAATGTTCTTTCTGTTACCGTCTGGCTGGTGGGTTCTATTCTCAACCCTGAAAGATTTACAAGGTAGAGAGTCATAAGAGGACGAGCAAAAGTATTTTATTATAGAGCAAAAGCAGAAACCAGCATTTATTGCAAAGCAAAAGCAAACAGCCCCCAGGTAAATGAACCTGGGTTGGGGGACCGAAAGGAGTTGCCCGAGGGACTCTTACGTCGAGGAGTTTTAGACACACAAATGACTTAATCCTGGCCAAGTTGAGACTGACCTATGGGGTTATAAGCAGAAAAGTTTGACTTAGAAATGGGCCTATAGGAACTCGGGGTATGTAGCAGGAGTACTTTTATAAACATCATTAATTGTAACCTTAAACAGACCAAGGCATTCTTTATAGGGAAGTATGAATATCTTATTTCTGGGAAAGAAAATCCTGCTGATCCAATGAGGCCTTTGTTTGTGGAGGCTCCGGGGCCCTGGCCTTGGCCATCTCGTCAGGGTGTCGTTCACTGAGTCACCCCGACTCCCGCTCTTGGCTCGGCCCTTGCCTTGGCTGCCTGTCCAGTCTGTCTACCTCTCTGCCCGAACACTTTCCACACTCCCTGCCCTCGTGGGCACATGCTCCCCTAGGAAATCTTCTCACCTCCCACAGGGTCCTGGTCATTCCCAGTATTTTCTCACACACACCATGTTTTACTGAAACTGATTGTTTAGATTACTGTTGGGTGCCTCTTGTTAGGTTAGGAAAATGACACCCAAACCTTAGAAAACAGGACCACACCCGGGCTCATGGTTTATTCTTCCCAGGTCTCTTGTTATCTCCCCACTTCACAATCCTAATCGGATCATGACTGGCATCTAGACCATAGTGAGAACCCTTGCAGTTCAGGAATGAGAAGACAGCTCAATTAAAAGAGGTCCAAGGCTCTGAATAGAAATCTCCCTGGAAAAGCTACTCAGACAGCCAAGAATTGCATGGGGGGAAAATGCTCAACATCATTAGTCAAGAGGGAAATGCAAATAACAACCACAGTGAGAGATCATCTCATCACCCCCCCACACCCCCCAGCCCCATGGCCGTAATGGAAAACAGCAAGTGCTGCTGAGGACGCAGACAGAGGACTGGAGCACATACGGTGCCAGTGGGAATGCGACCTGGTGCAGCCGCAGCCGGGAGCAGTCTGGCAGTTCACTGAAACAGTAACCAGAGAGCCACGTGACCCGAGGATCCAAAAGATCACAAGCTCAAGCCCAGCCCAGGCAACTCAGCAACCTGGTGAGGCCCTGTTGATGTTTGGTAGATAAGGAAAAGAAGGGCTAGGGAGACTAGGGGCTCCTTTGAAGACCAGGGGAGTCCCAGGCATGGGTCTCTAACCCACACTGGTCTCTACAGCTCCCCTTTCTTCTGCCTCCAGCATTCCTGTACCATCACCTGTAAATTTCAAGCTGCTAGCAGGGCCATAATCCCACATCATTAGCTTTCTGTCATTTTCTATAGCATTAACTAAATTGGATCCGTGTTGGGGCCTCAGCGGTTTTCATCCTGATCCAAAGTAACAGGGGCCCCAGCCCTCTCTGCAGGCTGACTCAGAACATGCAGGGCATCCTCAGAGGGGGCGGCTCATTTTTCTGCCTCACTTGTTTGGTATCAGGCCTCATCGGGGGAATGGATGGTGCCCAGGATAGAAACAAGGCCCACATCCCCACCCCCACTGCCGGGCATCCAGAGAAGTGATAGTGGCAGCCCAGCTTCAGGGTCTGTGGGGAGATCCAGTGTCAATGGCCCACTGTTCTCCGACAGAAATTCAAATGCCGTTTCTCAGAATGTGGACAGAACAAAAGAGATAAGCATCTTGGACATCAAATCTGCTGAGTAACAACTTATCGTGTGGCAGCAAAACAACAGCTGGCGGTGGGGGATAAAGAGCTGACTGAGTAGAGGGGTTTGGGAGGGAGGGGGTGGACATTTTGCAGAAGGTTTTGTGTCGTGCAAGGCGATGCTCAGGGAGGTCTCTGAACAAGGATGTTTCTCAGGTTCCAGAGAAGGCCTTTTACAGAAGGAGGTAAAGAGCTCAGGCTCCAACCCCTTCCCGCCCACCTGGGGGCTGACGTCCTTGGCCCACGGTCCGGCCGCTACACTCATTCTCTCTCCACCGTGCTGCCTGGCTTCCCCGAGCACCACAAGCCCGGTCCCAGCTCCAGCCGGTCATGCAGGGCTCCTGGCCTCTGTGACACAGGTGTGTCCTCTTGTTACGGAAATCTCGGAGAGAAATACACAGGGACACAGAATTCAGATAAAATAATAAAATTTCTTCTCGTGAGCGGAGGGGAACGCCAGAAAGCAGTCTGGTCAATATCTGTGCCCCCTTTGTTCAGCATTTCCCTTTTTATATCCTCTTTCTGCCATTATCTCAGCCCTAGTGGTCTTTGATATGTAAATACAATTCCAGTTCCTATTTACAAGTCACAGACACAAGATAGGCCATATACATTGTAAATTCACCCTGGCACGGTAACTTTGTTAGGTTAATGAAGTTACTGGTTAGAGTCAGATAATCCTCACCTTAAACAAGGAGTTACAGGAAAAGCAAATCTTAAAAGAACACATTATTTATTTTGCTTCTACAACTTGGTGAATATTCAATCTATTAAGTTATCTGAAACTTTTCCGTATCACTCTCTCTGCCCCACCTCACGCAGCTTCCGGCCCTGGCACCTTTGGGCGTGTGTGTATTTGCACACTCACTGATTAATTGTGTTTCTCCACTGTGCTGTGCCCTCTTAGGGACAGGGACTTGATTTGGGTCTCACCTGTGTACTCCGCAAGTATTCATCGTGGCAGAAGGAAGATTGTGATGATGACCATGATAATGGCGATGGGGAACAACTGCTGGCAGTTTGCCAGGCCTCTTTCTAAGTGGTTGAGCACAGGCTCTGACTGATGTCCTCATTGCATGGTGAGGAAACTGAGCCACATGGTCACAGTGCAGGGATAGGCCAGGCTTAGACCCTGACTGTGTGGTTCATGATGGAGGCAGAGGCGGCACTGGTTAAGATTTTACTTTGTGCAACAGTCCTCACTGTGGCCCTCTCAGGCCGCTCTTCCTAACCCACTTTACTGTTGGGAAAACCGAGGCACAGGAATATTTAAGGCACTGCCTGAGCTGGCACAGTTCTCGGGTGGCAGGGGCAAGACTCTGGAGCCTTCCAACACTGGGAGCCAGGACTTGCAAGTGCTACCCAACCTTGCCTGCTTCGTCCACCTGGGTCCACTCCTTCCAACTCCGGTGGAGTAGCTCCTGCTCCGGGCAGAGCCAGGGAACTGCTGCCCTCAACCTTGTACACATTCTGCAAAAATGTACCCTGGTCCTGCTCTGCAGCACCAGCCCACCCTCCTCTCTAAGCGCACAGTCATTCTGCTGAAAATAAAGTAATGGCCCATGAAACCTCTCTGTGGAATGAGGCAGCTTGCCCAAGACTGAGAGCATCCCTCACCAGAATCACAGAGCAACCTTGGCTTTCCGCCCTTTCATTCCTACTAAGGGACTGGATAGCAAGTTGAGTTCAACACAACTACTGAACAGAAACGGGATAAACCTCAAAGAAGAACTTTCCAGTTCTGCATGGCTGACCTGGATAAAAAGAATTCCCTCAGGTTTTCCAGCTGACGACTATCTTTTCACTCCTGGGGAGGTATCTTTGGAGCTCTCAGTGGGTTTGCAAAGTCATCCTGCTGCAGATATCCTCAGGAAGCAGGAAAAGGAAATGCCAGTTCCGGGCTGTCAGTGGGTAGCAACTCACACGTTCAAGTCTGGGTTCAACTAAAGCAAAGGAGCTGGCTTTCTAGCCAGAGGAGTCTGTGTGAATAAATAATGTCACATCTGAGCACGGAGACATCCTGCAGGCTTTGGGGAAAGGGCATGGACATACCACACAGTACTATGTGCAAATGCAAGGTGTAAAACCGCGTAAGCCAGGCGCAAGTCCACAGTGTGTAATTCCCATATGTGTAATGCCCAGTACATGCAAGTCCATGGAGACAGGAAGCCGATGGTGGTTGCTAGGGACTGGAGGAGCAGGAGATTGGGGGTCAACTGCTTAATGGCTACATGTTTTCCTTTTGGGGTGACAGAAGTATTTTGCAAATAGGAGAGTAATGGTAACACAACAGTGAAAATGTACTAAGTGCCACTGAAATGCTCGCTTTAAATGAGTAATTTACATCATGCGCATTTCATCTCAGTAAAGAAGTTTTTAAATGCTATGACTGAAACGCCTGTAAGAAACCAAAGGGCTGCTGTATATAACTGCTTTCTAACCACCTCCCCGCCCCCAATGAGCTCCACAGAGTTTATGTCTTGCAGGAAGAAATTAGATCATTTTAACTTACTTGTAACTTTCTGTGCTGTCTGAATTTTTTTTTACAGTAAACATCGTTATTTTAATAATCAGAAAAAAATGTGTTATACCATTTCCATTTAGGGAAAAAGAATCCAGCCTGTACATCCCTCCCTTAGCACTCACCACCCTTTTTGTTTCGTGTGTAAAAGCTTTACCCCTTTTTGGAATGTTCTAGCAGCAACTTAATGGATGGCCTAATAAAAATGTACCCTAGGACTGGTTTGCTTGGTAGAGGAAAAAAGCCAATTTTTCTCTAAGCATTACTTTCTCTTCCTCTGGAATTTGGATGTCAAAGTTCTAAAAATAAGACACTCCCTGGAACACAGGGCCTGGATTCTTCTCACTCCCAGGCCATACTAGAGTCTCAGGAATGGAAGCCCAGGCCCAGACAGAAGACGGTGGTCTGTCCAAGCTCACCCTAGAGCCTCAGTGTTCATTTCCTTTTCATTGGTTCCATGTGGGCCAGGTCTGAGATAGACTGGGATTGCAGGGATCCTGTGTTTCACTCCTGCAGGCTTCGACCTTCCCTTCCAGCACCTGGGTGAACCCAGGACTCTGCCAGAGCCTTGACCAGGGGCACCCATCCCCTGGGTCTGCTGGGCACTGCTCCTCCAAACAGGGGTGTCTCAGTGGTCTGATGATGGTTTCCTGCAGCAGGGGACATGTGGTCTCCCATCTTTCCAGGGGCACAGAGAGCTCCCAGGACTCCAGTAGAGTGACAGCTTTGTCACCTGGCCCAAATGGTAGAGGAGCAGGTGTTCTGGGCCCAGTTTCCTCCTCTGAGAAATGTCTACCAGTCAGGGCCACCTTGACTACCATGATTCTCTTTATTAAGGACACCAGTCCTGCAGGATCAAGCACTTGCCTTGACACAGCAAGATCTCAGCTTAACTCATGATGTCTGCCATGACCTTATTTCCAAATCCGATCCCACTCCTAGACACCAGGTTTAGGGCTTGGACATGCGTTTCGGGGGGACACAATCTCACCCAAACCACAGATCTCAGGCTAGGAACCGAGTGCAGGCAGGACAAGGCTGGAGGCTGTCCCAGGAAGGTCGGGTGGAGCACCGGGCCGAGGAAGCCTCAGGTGGCAGGAGCAAGAGGTGGAGGTGCAGGGACTTCACACTCATGCTATCTGCCTTGTGCACTCTTGCTACTCAGCAAAAATGAAAGGAATGCCCTGGAAGGCCCTGGACAGCTCACGGAGGGCTGGGGTGCAGCTCTGCAGAAGAGCACTGGCCTAGCATGTGAGGCCCTGGGGTCCATCCCAGCACTACTAGACAAATGAGTAAAGAAAGCACATAGAAGTAACAGGGGAAAGGAGAGCCAGCTTGGAGTAACTGAGGAGCACAAGTTTTATTGCCACGTCTGACTCCTTTGTGCTCATCACCAACCCGGTGCCCCAAGCAGACAAATTGCAGAGGGTCCAGGCTAGCAGGATGTAGTGCAAAGAGGTGCCCCCTGCCCCTGGCTCTGCAGCCCCCCACAGCTGCTAGTGGGACAAACACTTCCGGGCAGGGTACAAACTGAACAACCATTTCTGCTATCCTGGATAACACTTAGGAGACAAGAGACCCACAGTCGTGACAGCAGGACCATCAGGGCACTGGTCCTGGGCTAGCACGGTGGCTACAGTGGGCCCCACCCAGTGTATTGGCCGAGAGGATCCCAAGAGTTAAGCATGGCAAACACTTGGCCTGGGACATAGTAAGTGCTCCTAAAGGATTGTTCATCATTTCATCAAATGCCAGGAAAGAAAAGCCAAAAAAGTCCGGCTGCCCGGAAAGGCTGTCAAGCCATTCACGAACACTCCGATTCCGTTCAATTTGGCCTCATAAGTCTTTGCTTCTGCTATACGCATACCTGTATATATACAGGCATATTTGTGTATGCATATATAGCCACATGTGCATACTGCACATAGCACACGTAGAGAGTGCAGTTCTGGGCTAGGCACTGAGCTAATGGCTCTGTGATCTTGTCTCTGAGCCCTGTGAAGCAGGTACTCCTATGTCACACTACAGACGAGGACCCTGAGGCTCAGGGAGGAGAAAGGATTGGAGATTCCAGTAGACTGACCCTTCCCTAGGGTCCCCTAAGAGTCCCCCAGAGGGTCCCCCAGGGGAACGCAGGCTGGTGCTTCTTCTGGCACTAACTGCACTCAGGGAATTAACCAGCCCCACTCTGCCCAAGAGACTCATCCCTGAAACAAAAGCCCCTCTGCCGATGGAGGGCTTTGGATGAGATTTTGAGGGCTCGGAGACCTCACCACTGTGCCCAAAGTCACACAGCCGGGGAAGTAGAGCCTCATACCCTCACACCCAGCCCGCTACTTGGGCCCTTCCTTGGCTCTGTCATCATCTGTCCCCAGACTGCCTGCCCTACCCTCCAGGGTGGGAGTCACCTTCAGGGGCCCCACAATGCCTCCCCAGAGCTGCTGCCTGAAGTTTACTGAATGTATAAATCATATAAATGTGTAGCTCTGTTTCACGTACATCAGCTTGTGGATAGCGGAGATGGAAGAGTTTCAGGTCCGTGGACCCCTTCACAGGTGCTGATTTCCAGGAGAAAGTATGTGTTGGCAGCAAGTCCCAAGCCAGGCACGATCCTTCCTGCACACCCAGAGTGAGGTGCCTTTGCTCCCTACTTGCAGGCCAGGGCTGGGAGGACAGGAGTCTATCTGTCCAACACCCACATGCCTCTTGCACTCAGAGGGGACGCCTGCAGGAGAACCCAGCACCAGGGCTCCTGCTCTTGCTGCCCCCCCCCAAGAGGCCGCCCACGGCTCCTGGGCACTTACTTGGAACCTCTCCAGCAGCCTCTTGGGCAGTGCACGCTTCCAGATGTTCTTGGCAGAGCTGGCTCCCAGGAGCTGCAGGAGACAGAGAGCCCAGAGGACCTTCCTTCCGGAGCTGCCCATCCTGCGGCTGACGAAAGGCATTTCCTCCAGCCAGAGACCTTGCAGACACTGGGAAAAGAGAGACTGGGTATGGGGTGGGGCCTGGAGGGGAACAGAAGTTTCCCTCCCTAGGACCCCCTGGCTCCTGCGTCCAGGAGTGTCACGTGCACCCCTAGATGGCATTGGGCCTGCCAGGTTATTTTTAGGCTCCCCTCTAACCTCTGGCCCCAGTCTGACCTACCAGGGCAGCTGTAGCTCCAGCAGGGCTTGCCTGTCCAAGTGCAGGCAGTGGCACTGCCACTCTGCACTCTTGCTAATGAGCTGTTCCTGCTGGACCGGGATGGCTTCTCCTCTGAGGTGCACCAGCTGCAGCCTGGGGCCGCCCAGGGTGGGTGGGACTTGAGCTGCCTGGGCCAAGTTAGGGCTGGGCCACAAACTGTCTGCCCACGACAGCTGCCAAGGGACCAGCTGCTGGGCGGGTGGCCTCAGGGAGACCCTGGGCTCCTGCTCTCTGACGTGGGGATTGGGTCAGTCTCAGCAAGACCCCAGTAGGACTCTGTGCAGTTCCTGTGACACTGTGCATGCAAAGCACAGCTGGTCACATCTGTCCCAAGAGTGCCATACAGGGTCAGTGTGTGAGGGGAGACATCCACACTTAGAATCTCATAAGCACACTCTGTGGGCTGTTCTCATGCCCAGCTGAGCAGGGACTGACGTGACACCCATTTTCCGGATGTGGAAACAGGTGTGCTTCCTGCCTGAGGTCATGCAGCAGTGCAGAGTGCAGGTTGGAGCCCTGGCTCATCTTGTCACTGAGGTGCAAAGAGGAAAGGCGGCAGGGCCCGGGATCTCAGAGCAATGGAGCTCAGCATCCCAGGTGGGCTTCCAGGAGCTGGACCTGCACAGAGGGAGGCCCCACAAAGGGCTTCTTTCTCCCACCAGCCCACCTTACATCCCAGCTGGCACCACCCACTCTTCCTGGCCTTTGGGTGAATAGCGATGGCAGCAACCGTGCGTAGTCTGAGAGGTGGGCCCCGTTTTAATGCAGGAAGGTCTCACAATGGCCTGGAGACAGGCGCCATCTCTGATGTCCAGGCAGAGCGCAGCCAGGACCCTCAGCAGTGACCGTAGGTGCTGGAGCAACCCCGAACTTGGGTGGGCTTCACTACAGAACTGAGAAGGGCTCCAAGGAGCAGAGAGCTCCAGCACTGTGTTCCAGGCTTGTCTCACCCACCTTCCCCTGGTCCCACTCTGGTGGCGGCCTTAGCCTGGGCTCTACAACATTCCTCCATTCCTTTGTCCTGAAATCGCGTGCTGAGACCTATGGGCCCTGCTCCGAGCACCCTACTCTCTGATCAGCCCATAGTCCCTGTGCACCACCCCAATCCCACCAAGGCTGCTACCCACAGAGAAGTCAGAAGGTTCCCAGAGGCTGGGGAGCAGGGCCCACTGCTGACAAGGCCCCTATTGTGCCTCAGTTTCCTCACCTACAAGGCAGGGTATGGAACCAGAAGCTGTCCCCCAGGCTGCCGTGGTACAGGAGGATGAAGAGGTCCATGCTTAGCATCATCTTGAGTTGCGCTCCCCAGCCTCCTTATGCTCCCCCTGCTGTCGGAGCCACCTGCCCAGTTCTCCTGGGACAGCTACACCTCCCACAGGCTTCCTGCTCCTTCCCTCTTCCTGCTCGAATCCCTGCCTCCGCCTCCTGGAACGTAACACTCTGCTCCTGGCCCATTTCCTGCCTCTCTGTCCGTGGGTGGCCCCATTGCTGTGGGTGCAGGGACCCTCTCCACTGGGCGGAGGACATTCCAGCCTGAGCTCTATCCACCCAGACCTGGCCTTTGTCCTGGCCGGTCCCCACCCCACATCTGCACCCGTCACATCTCCCGTCTTCATGGATGCGCTTTCTAGGTCTGGTTTCCCTGACCCCAGGACTAGACTGCAGTACTTGGGGTCTGCTGGCTTCAAGCCTCGGAACACACGGGACAGACACTGCTCTGTACTCACCTGCCCGTCACTGTCGGCCCCACACTAGGAGCCCTATCTCCAAGATGTGCTTCTGTCCATCCCTTCATCCCCAGTGCCTTACGCACAGCCACAAGGCATTTGTCACTCAGTCTCCGTGGGCTGGGGGACCCTCCATGCCAGCATCATCCCTCTCAGCAGCAGAACCTTGTCACAGGGACCAGTGACACGTGAGATGCGACAGGTCCAAATTCAGATCTTCCCTCAGCAGAAAATTTGCCCTGCATTTTAAAGACTTAGGAAAATTCCTATTTCCTAGGACTTTTTATACGGATTACACTCTCAGTACTGCTAATGTTTCAAATATGTTGGGCTCAATAAAAGGTATCATTACATGGACTGTTCCTGTTTCCTTTTCCTGTCTGATTTGGCTACTAGAGAAAGGACGGTTACACATGTAGCTCGTGTCGTGTCCTTCCCGAGCAGCGCTGGTCTGTGACTCTGGCTTCCGTCACCGATACTTAGCCCTGTGTGGCAAGGCCGTCACCCAGCCACCCCTCAAGGTCAACCTTGACCTCCACGGTCACCGCTTCCTTGTTCCCACTTCCACATCTGGGCTTCAATTCAGAGTTTTAAAAGAATTAACAAATTGTGTGGTTTTTCTGGTAGTCAGCATGATTCATGCTTATTAGGATTTGGAAAAGGAAAAAATAAAGAAAATCTTTAAAGTACGTGTCTCTCCTATCAGTTTCCGTGGGGAACCAACCTAGCCTTCCTGGTCTCCGTATTAGCCGGGACAGAGGGTGAGACGGGGGGCAAGCCTGAGCTAAGGGCCACACGGTACTTGTAGGTAGTGTCAGGATCCAGACTCGGGAGCCAGTTTGCCTGGGCCCAGTCCTCGCTGCAAGACCTCCTGGCTGTGTGACCTCGGGCAAGTCACCTACCCTCTGTGTGCTTCGCTGTTCTCAGGTGGGAACTTAGGCCTTTGTGGAAGTGGCAGGAAGAAGCGCCCTCCTCCTGGGGTGTGGGTCTGCAAGGCTGTGTGCAGAATGCACTTACCCACCAGGACCCTAAAAGGGGCTATCCCTGATGTGCAAAAGTTAGGGTCGTTCCCCCAGGGCCCTGGAGGGTCTGAGCTCCAAAGCGCTGTCCTCCATCCACACCACCAGGGCCAGGTACACATTGGTGCTCAATAAATGCTCTCTGGTTGAGATACCAGTTCAGCAGTGGTATTCGGTCGGGGCTGTGACCTGGCGGTTAATTCCTTGCAACAATAACTTATCAAATGAAAGTCTTCACAACACAGAGGGTCACCCTTCAGGGAAACTGTGGCCTGCAGGTCCTGTGGGAAGGAAAAGCCCAGAGAGGAGAAATAAACACAGAACAGCCCTCTCTCCTGGGAAGGAGCGCTTGCTCCCCTTTGATCAGGCATGAGGCAGAGTCAGCCTGACAGCCAGGCCAGCCTGGGGCCCATCAGAGGCTTGGCCGCACCCTCCTGTTTCCTGCCAAGCCTCAGGACTTCGTGCTCCAAGCTGTGGACACCCTTCCAGTTTATTTGAGCTCTGGCAGCCTGAACCTGACCCGGTCTTAGCAGACTGTCCTGCGCAGCCCATTAGGGCAACTTCCTGCGGATCCGAGGGCGGGTGAGCCCCGGGAAAGCCTCACAGCCACCCAGGCCTTTACCCCCCTGCTCTGAGGGCCTGCTGGGGTCAGATTGCTGGGCAGGGCTTCCTGCCAAGGGTTCCTCTCCTTTAAGGAAAAGAGGAAAATGGTGCCTTTAAAACTACTTTTTAAAAATGGATGTGGTGCTGCATGCTTACAATCCCAGCACTCAGGAGGCTGAGGCAGAAGGATCTCAGAGAGTTCAAGGCTAGCCTGGACAACTTAGTGAGTTCAAGGCCAGCCTGAACCATATAACAAGATCCTGTCTCACAAAACCAAAATAAATAAATCAATAAACATATAAAGAATTCAAGTACTTAGGAACTCACCCTAAGGAGACAGTGGACATAGCTCTCAGTTGTGCAAAGATGGTATTAATTTATACTTCATACTGAAGTATGAATGGCTTCCTGCAGAGAGAAACTCACTGGCTTGAGGAAGAGCAGAGTATATTCATTCATTCTTCAAATACTCAAGTGTCTGTGACAGACCAGGGCTGGGGGTACCAGGGAGAGTAGAACCAGGACCAGCCCATTAGAGCTCAGACACCAAGCAGTGTTTCTAGGGAATGCTTAGGTGGTGTTTTCAGGGCTGTGCACAGTCTTGATGGCTGTGAAAACAGTCACTCCCTGGATCTATCTCAACTGTACAAGGTAAGTACCATCTTCAGCCCCATTGTAAGGTGAGGAAACTGAGTCTCACATTAACATTTGAGTGGTTTAAGAATATCCATTCATCAAATTTCTCAGAGCTCTGGGAGATAGGTGCTCTTATGACCCCATCTGGAGAGAGGGTCAGAGAGAGAGAGAGAGAGAGAGAGAGTTAGAGAGAGAGAGCGCTTGCCTTGGGTACCCAGTGAGTAAGTGTCAGGACCAAGATTTGACCTCACACGGCGCCTGTGCTGGAGGCCAGCATACCCTGTGATCAAAGGAGGTAAAGGAGCTGAGTGTGGAGGTGTGCACCTGTTAGTTCCGGAGGCTGAGGCAGGAGGATGTTGAGTTTAAGACCAGACTGGGAAACTTAGCAAGATCCTGTCTCAAAATAAGAAGAACAAGAGGCCGAGATCTGAGAAGAGTGTTCTCCTGGAGTCACAGACACCCATGGTTCCCAGGGGATCCTGGGGCCTAGGGCCAGGGACTCCATTCAAACAGCCCCGATCTTCCTTATCCTCGTGGACCCTTTCCTTTCTTTAAAAAATACATTAACAAAGATCTTTCACCAGGAAAAGAACTATCCAAGCTGGAGTCCACTAATTTTTTTTCCTTCATATTTTAGCAAAAGTCCAAGCCCCTTCCTGGGCCCTTCAAAGCGGCCTAGGCACTGTGCCTGCTGATCTGCTGAAGTCGGCCCTGCATCCGGCCGTTCTGTGACACAGGGTAGATGAGAGCAAAAGGCACTCGGGAGGTGCCTGGTCCCCAGCAGTCTCCTCAGTCTCTTCCTTGAGGCCTTCCCTGCGGAGCTCAGCATGGGTGGACGGGCAAACAGCCCCAGAGTTGCGCAATCTGCCGTTAAGAGCCGCCAGCCCTGTCGGGCGCCAGACCAAGAGTGAAGACAGATATTGCCCCCGACCGCCCTGATCTGGAAGAGCCAGGCCCTGGCTGCAGGTCACGGACCCTGCTCTGCATCCTCCCCCTTCCCACACGGTTCCCAGGCTCCCGGCCAGGGGACTCCACTTCCTCCCGCCTCCCACCCCAGGGTGACCATCCCAGGCCAGACCAAGGGAAACAACCAGAGGTCTGGCCAGAGGGCCTGTCCTGCCATGAGGGACCACTGCAGGGTGAAGGGATGCTTTCCAAGCAGAAGGAAGCCACAAAGTCAAGCATGCTGTGGTCCCACAGTTTGACTGCCCCAGCCTGACCCCGTCCCAGTTGAAACGGCCATTCTTGGGGTGCTCTTGCCTTTAAGTCAAGGCCAGAAAGTGTGGCTTTCCATGTCCCTGTCGCCAGCTGCATATACAGAGCACATACAGAGGCTGTGGGTAACATGTGAGCCTGATGCCCTTGCATGAAGGGGCCCATCCAATGGGGAGACAAAGACCAAGGAAACAGACACCTGGTGCTAAATACTGAAAAGACACAAAAGTCCGAGGAGGTGACCAGGGGCCACTATGTGGGATGGGGACTTTCAGGGAGTGGGAACAGGAGGATTACCCAAGACCCCTGCAGTGGGTCTCAGTCTCCTGTGAGGCCATACAACATGAGGTAACAAGAATAAAGACAGAAAACAATGCTTAGAGAGAAAACTAGGTCTTGGGCTGATCTAAGCTCTTCTGGGCAATAAAGACAAAGGGCACTGAGGACACCCCCTGTTTATTGATTACAAGTGTGGGAAGAAGGTGACCGGAGTATGGTTTGAAGACATCTAGTGACACAGCACGAAGCATCTGGCAATAGCACCAAGCAAAGCTGTAGAAGAGGGACACTGTTTATCTTTTTTTTTTATTCTTAAGTTCTTTTATTGGTACATTTTAGGTATAGAATACGTTTACATTTATCATTGGGTGTTTGTACCTGTACATGATGTATCTTGGTTCTTATTTTTTTCCATTACCTGTGTGCCCTTCACCCCCTCCACCCTTGCCTATTTACATAGATTTCATTTCCATTTTTTTTCCTCATAATTTTTCCTTTCCCTTCTTTCCTTTCCCCTTCCCCTCCCTTCACCCCTACCTCTTTGGACCTTTTTTCCTATTTCAGATGATCAATTATTCATTTTAATCATTTTAACCCTTATTTGCACTTTCAGTTTCTCATACTAGAGAAACTATTCGGTATTTACACAGGTGTGTCCTATTTATTTCACTTAAGAATATGGCCTCAATATGCAACCAGTTAGCTATAAATGTGTCTAGTTTGTCGTTCTTTATGGCTGAGTAGTACTCCATTTTATAAAAAACCACATCTTCTTTATCCAGTTTCCAGTTGATGGGCACTTGGGCTGTTTCCAAGCCTTAGCTATTACAAACTGTGCCGCTATACACATGGGTGCACATATATCGCTGTAGCATGATTCTTTTAATTCTTTTGGGAAGATAGCCAGCAGGGTAATAACTGGGTCAAATGGGACCTCTAGTCCTAGTTCTTTGAGGTACCTCCATACTGATTCCACAGTGGTTGCATCAGTCTGCACTCCCACCAACAATGGGGAAGGGCTCCTTTCTCCCCACAGCCCCACCAGCATTTGTTATTGGCTGATTTCTTGATAGCAGCCATTCTTTCTGGGGTGAGGTGGAATCTCAGTGTTGTTTTCATTTGCATCTCTCGAATGGCGAGTGATGTTGAACATTTTTTCATGTATTTATTTCCTGCTTTTACTTCTTTGTCTGAGAAATGTCTGTTCATTTCAGATGCCCATTTTTGAATTGGGTCTTTGAATTTGGGGGGGTCTGATTTTTTTTCAGTTCTTTATATATTCTAGATAGTAGTCCTTTGTCTGAGGTACAGCTGCTAAAAAATTTTTCCCACATTGTAGGTTGTCTGTTAGCTCTGTTGGTGGTTTCTTTTGCAGTGCAAAAGGTTTTTTAATAAGATGAGATCCCAGTTGTTGATTCTTTGTGCTACTGAGGTTTTGTTCAAAAAGTCTTTTCCTATGCCAATGTCTTCAAGAGCTCTACCGAACTTATCTTCCAGCAAGTTTAGTGTTTCTGTTTTAATATTTAGCTCTTTAATCCACTTAGATCTTAGTTTGTGCACGGTGATAGGTATGGGTCTAATTTTAATCTTTGGCAGGTTGAAATCCAGTTTTTCCAACACCATTTATTAAATAGGCTGTCTTTCCTCCAATGATGGTGGTTGGCTCCTTTGTCAAAGATGAGGTGGCTGAGTATGTCTGGAGTTGCTTCTGCATCCTCTAATCTATTCTACTGATCCTCAGGTCTGTTCTTTTGCCAATACCATGCTGTTTTTATTACAGTAGCTTTGTAGTATGGTTTCAGTTCAGGGATTGTGATACCCCCTGCCATGTCTCTGTTACCTAGAATTGCTTTTGCTATTCTAGGTCTCTTCAGGTTCCAAATGAATTTTTGGATTGTTTTCTCTAGTTCTGTGAAGCATATTGTTGGAATTTCAATTGGCATTCCATTGAATCTATATAGTAGTTTTGGAAGTATGGCCACTTTCACTATGTTGGTTCTTCCTACCCAGGAGCAAGGGATGTCTTTCCATTTTCTTGTATCCTCTTCTATCTCTTTTTTTCAGAGTGCTGTAGTTTTCAGTGTAGATGTCTTTTGCTTCCTTTGTTAGATTGATTCCCAGATATTTCTTTTTTTTTGGATGTTATTGTAAAAGGAATTGTTTCCCTAATTTCTCTCTCAGTGAGTCTGTTATTTGTGTACAAGAAGGCTACTGTTTTTTGAGTGTTGGCCTTGTAATCCAGCTACTTTACTGAATCTGTCAGTTAAGTCTAGAAGTCTTTTGGTGGAGTTTTTTGGGTCTTCTATGTAAAATATCATATTGTCAGCAAATAATGACAGTTTCACTTCTTCCTTTCCTATCTTTATTCCTTTTATTTATTTATCTTTTCTAATTGCTGTGGGTAATGTTTCCAGAACTATATTGAACAGAAGTGGTGATAGTGGGCATCCTTGTCTTGTTCCTGATTTTAGCATGAAAGTTTTCAGTTTTTGACCATTTAGTATGATGTTGGCTGTTAGTTTTTCATAGATAGCCTTAATCAGGTTGAGATAAAGACCTTCTATTCCAATTTTCTGTAGGGTTTTTGTCATGAATAGGGATTGGATTTTGTCAAATGCTTTTTCTGCATCTATTGAGATGATCATATGGTTTTTGTCCTTGACTCTGTTAATATAGTGTATTACATTTATTGATTTACGAATGTTGAACCATCCTTGCATCCCTGGGATAAATCTGACTTGGTCAGGGTGTATGATCTTCTTGATGACCCTCTGTATTCTGTTTGCCAGTACCTTGTTGAGGATTTTTGCATCTATGTTCATTAGGGAGATTGGTCTGTAGTTCTCTTTTTGGGTTGGGTCTTTCCCTGGTTTTGGAATCAAAGTAACACTTGCTTCCAGAAATGAATTTGGAAGTCTTGCTTCCCTTTCAATTTCTTTGATGAGTTTAAAGAGTAATGGCAATAGTTCTTCTTTAAATGTCTTGTAGAATTCAGCAGTGAAGCCATCAGGACCTGAGCTTTTCTTTGATGGTAAATTTTTTATTACATTTTCAATTTCACTCATTGTAATTGGGGTGTTTAGAATTTCTATATCTTTTTCATTTAACTTTGGCAATTTGTATGTATCTAGGAATCTGTCCATTTCTTCTGTGTTTTCCATTTTATTAGAGTACAGGTTCTCGAAGTAGGTATTGATGATCCTCTGGATTTCTGTTGGATCTGTTGTGACTTCTCCTTTTTCATTCTTAATTGCATGGATTTGTGCCTTTTCTTTCCTTTTTTTGATAAGATTGGCTAAAGGTTTATTGATTTTATTTATTGTTGAAAAAAATCAACCCTTTGATTCAACTCTTTGATTTTTTTCTCTTAGTCTCCATTGCATTGATTTCTGCTCGGATCTTTATAATTTCCTCTCTTGTACGAGCTTTGGATTTGTTATGCTCTTCTTTTTCTAGGAGCTTGAGGTTCTGGATTAGGTTATTTATCTGAGTTCTCTCTGTTTTCCTAATATGGGCATTCACTGCTATGAATTTCCCACATAGAACTGCTTTCATTGTGTCCCATAGATTCCTGTATGTTGTACTGGCATTATCATTTACTTGTAGAAACTGTTTAATTTTTTCTTTAATTTCCTCTTTGACCCATTGGTTGTTCAGGAGGGTGTTATTCAGTTTCCATGTGTTTGTGGGGGTTTTGTGGTTTCTTATGTTATTGATCTCCAATTTTACTGCACTATGGTCTGATAATGTACAGGGGGTAACTTCAATTCTTTTACATGTACTTAGACATGTCCTATGAGCTAGCATGTGGTCTATTCTGGAGAATGACCCATGTGCAGCTGAAAAGAATGTGTATTCTGATTTTGTGGGGTGGAACATTCTGTAAACATCTGCTAAGTCCATTTGTTCAATAACTTGGTTCAGTTCTAGAATTTCCTTGTTAATTTTTTGTCTAGATGATCTGTCTATTTGTGATAGTGGGGTATTGAAGTCCCCCACTACAATTGTGTTAGTGCTTATTTGGTTTTTCATGACTATTAATATTTGTTTTGTAGAGTTGGGGGCATCTGTATTTGGTGCATATATACTTAGGATTGTCATCTCTTCCTCTTGGATTGTTCCCTTCACAAGGATGCAGTGACCATCTTTGTTTCTCTTAATTAGTTTTAGTTTGAAATCTACTTTGTCTGCAAATAAGATTGCTACCCCTGCTTTTTTCTGGGTTCCTGTCACGTGGAGTACTGTTTTCCATCCTTTTACTTTCAGTCTATGTATTTCTTTTTGAGTTAGGTGTGTCTTCTATACAGCATATTGTTGGATTTTGCTTCTTAATCCATTCTGCCAGTCTATTTCTTTTGATTGGTGAATTGAGGCCTTTAACATTGATGGTTATAATTGATAGATGTTGATTCATCCTTGTCATGATGTTTTACTTTTGTTGGCTCTTTTATTTATTTTTCCCCCTTTCCCTTTAGTGTCTTACCTTGCCTGGTGGCTTCCCTCTGTTGGGCCTTGTGGAGTTGTGACCTTCATTGTTTTTTTCTAGGATATTGGTTAGAATTGTTTGTAGGGCTGGTTTGGTGTTCATGAAATTTCTCAGGTGTTCTTTGTCATGGAAGTATGTAATTTCCCCATCAATTTTGAAAGATAATTTTGCAGGATACAACAGTCTAGGTTGGAAGTTATTTTCTTTTAGGGCTTGAAATACTTCACTCCAGGCTCCCCTTGAGTTGAGGGTTTGTGTTGAGAAGTCTGCTGTGATTCTGATGGGCTTTCCTTTGTAGGTGATTTGTTTCTTTTCTCTAACTGCTTGTAGGATTTTGTTCTTCTGTTGGGTTTCTGGGATCTTGACTATTATATGTCTAGATGTAGATTTTTTTTTTATCATGGCTAGGTGGAGTTCTATATGCCTCACTTGTCTGTATGTCCAATTCTCTACCTCTCTCTGTGAAGTTTTCCACTATTACTTCTGTGAACAGTTTTTTTATGTCAATTGTACTTTCTCCTGTTTTTTCATGGACTCCTATCAGTCTTATGTTATTCTTCTTTGCATGGTCTAGCAGCTGCTGGATTGATTTCTCATGGTCTCTTACTATTTTTAAGAAATATCTGTTTTCATGGTCCTTAACCGTGATCCTGTCTTCTATATCTGATATTCCATCTTCAGATTCCCTTAATCTGCTGTGGATACTTTCAATGGAGTTTTTAATCTCCTGAATATCTGTTTGAATCTATTTCATGGATTCCATTTCTTTCTTATGTTGGGTGATCATGGTTTCCATTTCTTTCTTATGCTGGGTATACATGGCTTCCAGCATGTTTCTGAGCTCATCTATTTTTTTTTAATCTGTTTCTGTTCTAGTGCCTCTAATCATGTCTTTCACTCTGCTCACCATCTCTGTAGATATCTGGGAGATTATTTCTGCTTTGATTTTTTTCTAGAGCCTCATACATCTGTTTTGTTACTTCCTGTGCTATCAGTTCAGGGTGTCCAGGCAGTTGATTATTGGACTTTTCCACCTCATTTCCCCCAGGGTTTACCCTTGGTGGGGTGGAAGTCTGAGTCTGTGCCTTGCTTAAATGTCTTCTCATTTTTATTTTTGGTACTGTCCTTGGTTTAACTCCTGGGTTGATACTTCAAAATTGCTTATTGTAAGTAAGTATCTTCGTTGCTTGTAATTAGAACCCTTATGGAATGGTTGGTTCTCAGAGGTGTCTTCCAGATATAGCTGGTCTTTAAGTTTTGAGTCTCTAATGACTCTGAGGCTGTCTCATTTTCATTATACCAGGAAGGACCACTGACTAGAGCAATCACAACACCTTAGCCCAAGTGATACAATCAGCAACACCATAGCATGAAGTACATCTTAGAAAATGACAATTTGTGGTAGTTATTAATCTGTCACCTTTAACTGTGTGAATTAAATCAAAATCGAGGACCAACCCAACATATATTTATAGTGAATAAACTCTTCAATATAGCAACTTTACCCTTTGGCATGGGGAGTTAGAAGGAGTTGGGGAGGGAAGGATAGATAGGTAGAAGGATAGGGGAAGGTTAGCAGTGAGGCCAGAGGACACAGGTGAGAGAAGGAAAAAGAAAATAATAGGAAAATAAAGAAGAAACCTGAATAAGGGCCAGAACAGGAACAAAAAGGAAGATGAACAATGTGGGACAGGAAGAGAGTGAGTGTAAGAGAGAGAGAGAAAGGAAAGAGAAAAGAAAGAAAAAAAAGGAGAGAAAAACAAAAATTTGCAAAGAGTAGGAAAAAAATTAAAGATAAGAGGAGAAAAAAACCAATAGTACTAATTTTGGAAATAAAAAATAAAAATGAAAATGAAGGGCCTCCTTCAGGGTCTGTCTCTGCTGTCACAGTAGACAATGTGGGCAGCCGCGTGCAGATATAAGTCAATGAGTCCCAGCAAGCCAGTCGCAGACCCGTGAGATTCAGGCAGATTTCTAGCTGCAAGTCCCAAGTTGAGCTCCCTGTCCTCCTGTAGGGTTGAACTCTGCAGGGCTGTACTGCAGGTTCCAGCTGCCCTTCCCCTGAAGATAGTCCCGATTCTGATGGGAGGTGATGATGCCTCCAACTTACCCAGTACTGCGGTCTGGTGGTCCAGTGTCCCCTGTGTCTTTGTAATGTGGAACCAGGTGGCAGTACAGCCAAGAGGCCAGAGAAGCGAGCTGTGTGTGTGTTGGGGGGGGGGTCCTGCAGGCACCCACGGGGCTAAGTGGATCGCTGCCTGGGGCGCGGGCTGGATGGGGTGGGTTCCCTGCGACCAGGGACCCCTCCCCGACATCCAGGGTTGTGCCTGGCTGGCGCGGGCTGGATTAACACTGTTTATCTTACTTGGAGAGAACAAACCGGTACTGGGACTGGGTTGCAATTAACCAGCAACTCATCAGGTCAGTGAGAAGCCATAATTGAGGGGAAAGGATTTTAATTGGAGTCACACTGACCTCAGCTGCATGTTAACTCAGCAGAGCCCTGCCACTTCACAGACCAGGACTTAGGCCTCCGTGGCAGCCACTCGGGGAGGAGCTATACTCACCCAGTCTTCTGTCTGACAGCCTATTTAAGTCATGTAGGGCTTTGGTCTGGTTTCTCATATAAAACAATATAGCCAAATTATGGGAAACAAGAAGCAGGTGCCATTTACAGCCTGCTCTTGCTGGGCCGGGACTTGCTACAGGACTCCTTTTGGTCAAGGTGGTGAGGAAAAGTGTCCAGGGTGACTTCTAAGCCTGCAGCCGAGAAGTCCAACAAATCAGGGGGAGTATGGTGGTCAACAAATCAAAGGGAGGTGTGGTGGGAGAGCTTCCAGCAGGGACACCTGCCCTCAGCCCCAGCCCCTGCTGGCTGTAAGCCCACAAGGCTCTCACCATAGCCAGAGATGGGAGGTGGAGATGGAGACCAGAGCAGCCAGCCAAGGTTGCAGAGGGGGCCCCCTAGTGGTGGGGCAGATGATTGCCCAACAGTCCTAACCATTGAGGGATTGGCCTAAGGCAATTGTGTTGTCCCACCTCCTCTTGTTGGTGACTGGTTCAGAAATGTGTCTGTCATCTGATTTGGGCCAATGAAATGGCCCAGCGGCTTTTGGAAAAGTGGCCCTTGAACCTAATAGATGCAGGAAAACGATGATTCCTTTGTGTGTCCAGACTTTACCTATGCCAGGATCTGCAGCAGCTACCTTGTGAACATGAGGTCAGCCAGTCACAGGTGAGGACAACACTGAAATGACAGTGTTTGGTGGAAGGGGAAGGGGTCTCTGAGTCCTTGGTGACATTATTATTATTATTATTTTTTGGTACCAGGGATCAAACTCGGGTCCTTGCCTTGGTGACATTATTGAATTTAGTTTATCCCAGAGCCATCTGGACTTCTTGTTCCATGGGACCAACTAATCTTCCTTAGGGATGAGGCCGCTGAGTTGGGGTCTTTTGCTACTGAGTGCCAGGTGGGTACATCCCAAGTGACACCATCCTTCTTGCTTCCTGCTTCCTTCCTGGAGGCCAGTAACTCAGGACTGTGGCTTGGAGTGAGCCACGGGAACAGCAGGACACGTGGAGATTTGCCTTGGACAACGCATGAGATTGGCAGGAGTTTAGAAAAAGGAAGGAGAAATGAAGACTCCTTGGGCCTGATTATTTAGCACCTGGTGCACAAGAAGCTACCACTGGGCGAAAACAAGTTATCCTGTGATAGATCACAGAGCGACAAGCACAAGGGTGACAGTGACAGCCCACTGCTCAGGCCTCCCACAGCCTCCCTATACCTCAAAAACTGGCATCTATCAGCTTCTCTTTTAGTTTGTCATTCTGTTAAGACAAAGGCACAAGTTTTGTATCAGTCAGGAAAATGGAAGCATTTAAAGAGGAAATTGATGCAAAGAATTGGTCACAAAAGTCATAAAAGAACTGAGAAACCAAGCGATGGACAGTGTGGTGATCCAGAAACAAACAGTGGTGAGAAGCTGCTGCCCACCCCAGGCAAAGGGACAGATGGGTGAGGGTGATATTGCTGGAACCCAGATCTGGAGTCACCAGAAGGAGCTGGAAGACATCCCAGTCACAATTGGAGCTGTGAAAAGGAGTTGCCTGCATGGAGAGGTGACAGCCCATTCCAGGCAGGGGTACAGCAGGTGCAAAGGGCCTGAGGTAAAGCCGGCTTGCTGGCTTCACAATGCACCTGGCACCCCACAGGCCTCATGTCAGCAGTGTATTTATGGCGCAGCATCAAGCTGCCTTGTCATGAAATCTCAGCCGGTCCCTGCCTCACTCCAGGCTCACATCTGTTCAGAATCCTCCGGAACAGGAGGCTAGACTTGGGGCTCAATGGGGCCTGGCACTGGAGGCTGGAGGAGGACTTGCTGGGGGGTGGGGAATGACAAGTTACTGCTGGGGCTTTGGGGTAAGATTGTGAAAATGTTCTAGGTTTGATTATAGTGACGGCTGAATACGCTGAAGCCTGTAGAATTATGCATTTTAAAGGTGTATTCTGTGGGGTGTGGATTCTCCTTCCATAAAACTGTTACCCAAAAACCTGGTGTCATAGTTACTTCCCTCACTACTGAAACAAAATTCCCAACACCCAGAACTTAAAGGGAGAAGAGCTTTACTGGCTCATGTCTCAGTCCGTGGTCTGCTGGCTCCAAGCAGGACAGCGTGACGCAGGGACCTGCCGAGGAGAGCTGCTCAGGGTGGCTGACGGGAAGCAGAGAGTGCAGGCAGGAGCCCGGGACGGAGACGCACGCATCCAGGCCACGCCCCAGTGACCAGGTCTCCTGTCCTGACTGCCCTTCCCAACAAGAAGCTGGCTCTGAGCCCCCATAGCCAGCCACCTTCCAAAAGCCTTGCCTACGGTCCAGTGAGGCTCTTGGAGGGCCTCTAGGTACAAAACCAGAATCCCTAGGCTACTTGGCCTGTGTAGGTGTCGAAGTTTGGGCTTCCTGACTTTTGGCCATATTTTGTCACCTGAGTCCCAGAGCACGAGCCTGGAGTTTCAGAGTGCTCAGGAAAACACCTAGTCCTTGCTTGGTGTGTGGTTCCTGGAAGGCCCATTTCTTCCCTGGGCTCCAAGCCACATGGGGGTCAGGCCCGCCTGTCCCTCCCCAACCACCCCAGACTCCTCAGGCTCTTTTTCTTCCCAGGGCAGCTTTTTCTCCCCAATACTCTCAGCCCTCTACTTTCAGCCAGAAGAGCAAAGCACTCCCAACTCATTAATAAACACAAACAGCACTCTGGGAGGCCGAAGCAAGAAGGTCACAAGTTCAAGGCCAGTCTGGGGAACTTAGTGACTTAGCAAGACCCTGTCTACACATAAATAATAATAATAATAAAAGATCTAGGAATTAGCTCAGTATAAAGGCCCTGGTATCAACGCCCAGTACAGCAAAAATAAAATAAAATAAATCCAAACAGATACAGGGAGAGGCCGCACAGAAGGTTTTCCATCACCAATGACAGGCGACAGTGCTCCATCCCCGTGGGGGCCACCGTGCCACCCGGAGAGGTTAGCAAGCAGACGCCACACTGCATGCACAGAACCTGCCATGGGTAGGTTTGTCTCACACGTTGCAAATGCTCCCGAGAGTAGGATTTGGGTGGATTCCATTTGAACTCCCTTTTCACTCACCTCAGTTTCTGCTTTGTCTGCAGCAGTTATGTGGCCCCTGCCTCATCAGATGCTGTGCAAATTAAAAGCCAAATCCATGAACAACACTTTGCTTGGAACACGGCACCTAGCTAGGGCTTGTGTTAAATATAGTAATGTGATCCTGTGTCGTCACAAAGGACATTGGAGGAATAAAAAGCTGAGAAAGATCTCGTGCCAGCCAATCAGCCAGAGGGCAGCCGGGACCCTAAACGCTTCTAGAGATGGGAAATGATGACAGAGACCTGGCTCACAGCTCTGAACCCTGATGGCTTTACCTGCTCACCCTCTGTAGGGGTGGGGGTGGCTTGGACATAGGACATGATGATAACGAGAATATAGCAACTCATCTCAGGTTTTATTTATTTATTTATTTTGGTACTGGGCATCGAACTCGGGACCTTCCACTTGCAAGGCAGGCGGCGGAACCACTGAACTAAATCCCTGGCCCAGTCTCAGGTTTTTAAAATGACAGCAATAATGCTTATACTGTCTTACTGTGAGCGAGTCAAGTTATTCACATTCTTACTTGAGGTTCATGAGAATCTATGAAGCAGGGACTGTTCCTGACCCATTCCCCAGATGGCTGGACTAAGGCTTGGATGAGTTACCTGATGGGCTTAAGGTCACCCAGCTGCTGAATGGTCATGTGGGCCCATGAGAACCCGACGCTACCACTCACCACCGGGCCAGGACCCTGCTGAGCGGGCACTGGGCAGCTGGCTTTCAGCACTGTTCCTTATTCACATAAGGAAACTTCCTTGGTTTCTTCCCACTTCTGGATACAGCCGGAAACTTTCATAATTTTCTGGAGTCATGCTTGGCAATAAAACACAGCCTCTGAGGTAGCTGGATTTTGATGATCTTTTCTCCTCTCCTCCCTGGCTCTGCTTCAGTCGGGAGGGGACAGTGGGGCTGGGTCTCTGCGTCCTCTCTAGGGTGCCCCCCCCACAGCTGGGGTGGATCTTGGGGGCCCCATGATGCTCACTGCAGGGCTGAGCATGACACCCCCGTGTCCCCTGCCTGGCTGAGCTCCCAGATGGAGATCAATGCCTTCTATCATCCTGGTACCAGGATGGAGTCATAAGGAATCGCCTTGGCAAGCAAAGATTTCTCTGCACAAAACAAACAAAAACGCACAAATGAATAAACCATGCATTGATGAAACCAACCAGCTCTTCCTCACGGGGGACTGTGAGTCCCTGCTTCTCCCCTCTTTTGCTGTCACCCTGCTCCTCTGCCAGCCAGCAGCAACTGATTAAGGTCTAGAAAAGCCCAGGGTGGAGGAGAGTGAGTGAGCTCAAGTGAATTAATGGGAAAAGACAGGAACGGGTAGGGGGTGTGTGTGGGGGTGGAGTTGCCAACCAACACTGAGAAAGCAAAGGCACCAGGTGATACCCAGGGGGGACGGAAACCCCCCCTCAAATCATGAGGCCCCAGCAGCATCCAAGACAGACTCGGGGCTGGCCCAAGACACCCCCTGCTGGAAGCAGCCCGATGCTACAAGGAACGAAGTCCAGAATTAAAATTAAACAGAGTATTATTGTCTGAATGCTAAATGGCCTGGTCAATTTACTTCCTGTCTTATTAAAATGAAAATTGTGGTGGCCTGATTTATATCTATTGTCTTCACCTGATTTGCTAAGGGAAGTAGCAGAGATGGCCACTCTTAAGGATGGACATCGGCGTGTTGCATATGCTGTAATCATAAATCATGGGAGGAGGACACACGGGAGGGTGAGGAACTGGTTACTGAGTTATACGTGGGCGGATGCTGGAATTCTATGCCCGTATGAAAATGGAGCTTGACTGACTTGAGGAAATGTTCATAGTGTATTCCCAAGTGATAAAAAAGTGAATTAAAACAGAACAAGTAGCATATTCCAATATTTGCAAAAGCTCCTACATTTTTATGCATATGTGTGCATAGAAAAGTGTGGAAAAGCACACACCAACTGGGACTGGTATCATGCTGTCTTACATGCTCCCATTTTTCTGTAAATGATACAATTTGCATCTATAAAATGATTAACTGTGCTATTGAGCTGGGATTAGGAGAAGCATTTGACTTACCAAGAACAATAGAATGACTTCCAAGACTCTGCAGAATTCTTTCTTTGCTTTGGGGGAACCTTGACAAATCATGCTTGCCCCTCTCCAGGGAGTTCAAGACTCCAATCGGATCCACACCTGACCTGCGCCCTGTAAAACACGGTTTCCCCTGGCACAGCAGGAACTGAGAAAGAGGCAAGGACAGTGCGGCTCCTCCCCATCCTGGGAAAGCAGCATGCATGCGTACACACATGAGAATGAATGTGCACACATGCATGCAAGCACACACATGGACACACACGAATTGCACACACAGTTGGCTGTGGAAGCCAGGTGCTGCCACACCCTCCAGGTTAGTGACTGCAACCTGCAGTAACCCAGTGCTGAGCCTTAGTGTCTGGCACACCATAGCATGCAGAACTGAAGATAGGGCTTTCACACAGTGAAAAGGTGACATGGAATAAATGCCTGAATAAGTGGAATACGGGCAATGAATGGAGTGAAAAGGAAAAAAGGAGGCATACAATGACGCAAAATGAACCAGAATGAATGGATAAAATAATGAAATCAAACCCATGGACTAGAGTCAACGAACACCACAAAGCTGCGTGAAGGAAGGAGAAATACTGAATGGAGGGGATGAGTGAATGGGAAGAGTTGGGGTGAAGTAAGTGAATGAAGAAATGAATGAAAGCTGACATGGTGCTGACCTGGGGAGGTCCATGGTATAGGGGCAGGGATCATGCAGGGCAAGCGTCACAGCAGCGTTTGACTGGCACTGTGCTCAGAGGCCAGCATGGAGCAAAGCTCATTCGATCTTGTAATGCCCAGCGTGGAGCAAAGCACATTCAAACTTGTAGTGCTCTGTCCTTGGTTTTCCTTAACTGCCTGTGAGCAGCCCTTCTCTTAGTCCTGTTTGGCCAGTGAGGAAACTGAGTCTGAGGAAGCTCTGGTCAGACAGAAGGATGGTTCCAGGCTGCGACCCGGAAGGGAAGCAGAGTCTGATGGCCACACGCAGGCAGGAGGCTCCAGGCGGCAGGGGTGGGGTCTTGGGACCATATCTGTGGAGGGAGGAGAAGGAGGCAGAGGTGCTGGCCGTGGTTCTGGAAGGAGCTAAGGTGGCCCTGAGAGGGGTCCTGGGCCAGGGCAGGGGTCCAGGCCTCATGCCTGCCCCTCCATGCCTAGGACCGGTTGTGGGCTACAGGCCACTGCCAGAGGGTGTTATGAACCGTGTGACCCTCCTCGCCGATTCCCTGCCTCGGGCTGTCCCAACAACGTGTCACAAGTCAGGTGGTCAAACCACAGAGAAGCTTTCTTTCTTGTGGGGACCAGAAGTCTGAAATCCAGGTACTTCCGGGTTGGCTTCTCCTGAAGGCTCTGAGGAAGGATCTCCCCTGTGTCCCTCTCCCAGCTGCAGTGACAGTCATGTGTCTGTAATTCCTGCAGTTGATTCATCACTTAGATTTTGGCCTCTCCCTGGCATTCGAGTCTGCACAGGGCCATCTTCCCATGAGGACGCCAGTTCTACTGGAGTGGGGCCCATCCTACTCAGTGTGACCTCTTCTTAGCCAATCATGTCTGAACTGGCCCTGTTTTCAGGTAAATTCACACTTCCTTGGGGGTCAGAACTTTCATGTATCTTTCTTAGGGGACATAATTCAACCCAAAAGACCAGCCAAGAAATTTTCCAAAGTGACCGGAAGCTGAGTGATGTATACAGCCAGCATCTCTCCCAGCAGCTGGGAGACAGAGTCCTTTAGTCCCACAGGACACCTGGGTATCACAGCTTTTGCTACAGAAACAGAGGCTCCGAGGGTGTAAAGCCCTTCCGAGGGTCACAGAGCCAACAGAAAGTGAAGCAAGGACTGGAAGCCTTGAGCTCCGGCATGCTGTGGAGTTGGCACCTTACCTGGTCATGGGGGAGCCCTGGAAGGAAGTTAAACCAGGAAGCGATCCAATGTTTTCCGGAAAGGTGGACCTGAGCATCCTGGGAAGAATGGGCATGGACACGGTGGCAGGAGGCCAGGCATGCCTTGCTAGGAGGCTGCTACAGCAGTCTGGGCTGGCAGGATGGGGCCCAGGCTGTGGTGGGCAGAAGCTTGGCCCCCAAAAGATACTCACCTCCAAGTCCCCAGCCCCAGTGACTCTATCACCCTCCCCAGCAGAAGGATCTTTGCAGATACAATTTAATCAAAGTTGTTTGTTTTTTGACACAGAGTCTCTCTCAGTTGCTAAGTTGCCCAGGCTGGGCTCAAATTTGCAATCCTCCCTCCTGCCTCAGCCTCCCAGAATTTTGAGATTAAAGTTGTTGTGTGCCACCATGTCCAGCTAAGTCAGAGATCTTGAGGTGGACAGATTATGCTGCACAAGTGAGGTGGGCCCAATGTGATCATAGGGTCCTTACCGGGGTGGCAGGATGGTCAGAATGAGACGTGACCATAGAAGCAGAGGTGCAAAACAGACAGAGACGGGAGGATGCACCCCTGCTGGCTTTGAAAATAGAAGAAGGGGCCATGAGTCCAGGAGTGCAGTGGCCTCTAGAAGTGGGGAAAGAAGGCCCAGGTCTCCCTCTAGCACCTCAAAGGAAACAGCCCTACCACACCTTGACATTAGCCTGTAAGACTCCTTTCAGATGAATGACCTCACGAGTTAAGGATAACTTCATGCCATTTAAGCCCCTAGTTGATGACAATTTACTAAAACAGCAATAAGAAACCAATGCATGACTAAGGCAAGAAAGGCCAGGCAGGGGAGCAGGTGGGCATAGGACACTTGTACAAAGCTGAGTCACGTCCCTCTCCTCCACTCTGCGTATTCTCTTGAAGGACACAGCTCCAGGACTGGTGCCATCCTCTTCTAGCTTATTCACCAGTCCCCTTCCCAACCCCATGGTTATTCACTAGCCTCCCTGGCTCCATACAACCCCATTCCTGGGCCAGGCCCTCCCACGTGCTGTAAATGTGCTCTGCCAAGAATGCCATCTCCCTCCACACACACAAAAAATCAATGCACGTCTGTCTTCTGTCATGTGGATTTCACCTCAGATGCCACATCCTCAGAGTGAGAGACCTTCCAGCCATCCCAGCTGAGGGACTGTAGCCACCCAGGCACTCTCTTTACTCTGTCTGGATTCTCTCTGCAGCACATACGACACAGGCATTTTCCTGTCTGGTTTGCTGATTGCCTGTCTCCTGCTCGAGGTCAGCTGCATAAGAGTGGAGACCTTGGCCACCTTGCTCCCTGGACTCGGAATGCAGCAGGAGCTCAAATATCAGATGGGTGGGGGTGACTGATGGATGGAGGGAAAGATAAAAGGATGGGTGGGTGAAAATGGGTGGAAGTTGGAAATAGAGGAAGATGGAAGTGTGGGTGGATGGAAGGATAAAAATGTGGCTTGATGTTCTCATGGGAGGATGGATAGAATGACAGAAGAACAAAAAGATGGTGCATGGAACTATGAGTGGATGGAAGAATAAATGGATAAAAATGGGCATGGATGGAAGGATGGGTGGATGGGAAGATGGATAGAGGATGGATGAGTGGGTGGATTGATGGGAGGTTGGATGGGCAGGAAAGATGATGATTAGGTGGGATAATGGGTGGGTAAAAGTATTTGGATGAAAGAATGAATAGCTGCAATGTGATACATGAATGGAAGAATGGAGAGAGGGAAGGGAACATGGGTGAATGGAAGGGTCAGAGAGGATAAGTAGATAGAACAATGGGTGGGTGGAAGTTGGATGAAAAGAAGAATGGATGCGCAGAATAATGGGAGTGAACAGAGAAGAAGAAGAAAGGCAGAAGGAAAGATAGATGTAAAGTTCCCCAAGATGCAGCTATCAGACAGAGCAGGGTAGATATTTCTGGTGCTAAATACTGCCCATCTGTGTTCAGAGGGCTCTGCCTGCTCTGTATCTTTCTAAGACTTTTGCTGTCAAGTGACCGAAGTCAACAGGCTGTTTGCACCTTCAGTCCTCTGAGCCAGATACTATAATCATCTTAACTCATGAGCAAATATCTATAGTGAATGAACTCCCCACCCGATGCCTGGCTCCCCTACACAGCTGTTGGCTTAGCTGCTTTATTTCGAGGGCTTGGGAATCCGGGTTCAAAGCATTAGTGTTTGCTTTTCCCAGCACCCAAGGGGCCCCTCAGTGCTTTGGCTTCCTTCCCAAAAAGACCTGCTCCAAATCATTTCCCTGGTTTAAACTTAGAAATCTGTGGCTCACAGATCTGGTGCAAATGCCAGGGCCCTTAAAGCCCTTCACATCCTGGCCCCAGCTTAACTCATTAACTTCATTCTTTGCCCCTGTGCTCTTCTGACTTTAAATCCTAATCACTACCATGTGAAAACCCAATTGCTCAGCCTGCAATCACCCTAAGGGCCTCTTTTCCCTTCTCTCTGCCTAGGGAAGGCCTCATTCTCAAAGTCCCATTGTCCTGGCATGGAGGCTCCAATGGTTCCTCAAACACATCCTCACCACTGGGGCCATCACGGTCTGGTGCCCAAAGCCAGTCCTACGATCCTCCAGGAGCCACCCTGTTCCCCAGGAGGAGCCCAGGATGCTGCCTTCATCATCCTCCCTGGCTGTCAGTGCCTGGTCAGCACTCTCATCCCGCCAGGACTCCTGCCTCCTCCGCCGCTACTGAGCCCAGGCTCCTCCCACTGATGCCCCAACCCCACTCCATCCTTGCTCCTCCTGCCACCTCCTGTAGCTAGCAATGGTCCTCTCAGCCTGGCCCAATGGGTCTCTGCTCCAGCGCGCATCTGTTGGGCTCAGAATAAACCCAGGTCCCCTCATGTCACAGAGCCTCGTCCACTCTGCCACCCCTGAAGCCCTTCAGCACAGCTCTGCCTTCTACTCTGCTGGGCAGCAGGTTCTCAGCTCTGCCTTGAGCAGAGATGCACCCTCTGCTTGGACCACTTCTCTCACCCCACTTCGCCTGGGCAACCCCTCACCTTCTCCTCCTCTTTCCCATCATCCACAATCACAGCAACAGCAGATGACTTTTGAGAACCTACTACATGCTAGACACATGGCTTGCAAAACTACCTCCTAGCCCTTGGGCATAGGCCAATCTCACCACTTCGGACTGGGCTGATTTCCCCTTCTCGTGGCTTGGCCTTGTGACTTGCTTTGGTCAACAGAAAGCCAGGAGCCCAGGCCTTGGAAGATCAGCATCTCATTTCCCCTCTGATCACAGCTGCCATGCAGTGGGGAAGTCCAGGCTGTACTGCTGAGCAATGACAGCCTTTGTGGACAGATACATCAAGGGCCAGGCCACCCTGGCCACTCCAGACCCAGCCCAGGTGGCTGCCAAACCCCCAGTCACATGACAGGGCTCAGGGAGGAACACAGAGGGATGGCCCCACAGAGCCCAACAGCCAAGCCATGAATCCACAGCAATATCAAAGCCATGGTTGTTTTAAACTCCTAGCTTGGTTCATCTTCCAGCCTCAGTTTGCCTAGCTGAAAAGCAGAGAGCGATTCTTGCCTTCCAGGCTTATTGTAGGGTTAGGTGAAGTATCTCCTAAAAGGAGGTGGCCTGTTTCTAACTGGGGCCCAGCCATGAGAACAATGCTTCCTTTGACCCCTCTCCACCCACTGTGCCCCCAGCCCAGGCCACTGTCGGATCCCTAAATGGCCCCAGTGCACAGCTCTCTGCTCCCTCCCCGTCTCATCCTTCCACATCTGTGAAGCATCTGGGGCCGGGCTCTGGGCTCTGGCAGAGCACACAGTGGCCATGGGACAGATGCCTTCCACTCACCCAGAGCAGCAGCCCTTGGGTTCCAGGGGTCGTGGAGAATCCAGAGAAATCATCCCTTCCAGATGTGAGCACATTGTCCGGGGCACGCCATACCCTGGGCACACAGGGAACCCAGCCTGCTGCAGCCTCTGGCTGTGCAAGGCATCAGTTACTTGGCACAGGCAGCAGAAATGAGAAACAAAGGCCACTTCCACGGGAGGACATTCTCAAGGCCAGCTGTCCCGAGGTCACCTGCAGGGGCCAGGCCGGTGAGCAGTGCACAGACCAGCGAGCATGGGAACAGCTCTGTGTAGCGCCTACCGGGAGCTCTGTGGCCATTTCAGTACAGTCTTTGTTTGTTAACTCCATGTACAAGCCAAGCACTTGTAAGTCATTCAGAAAGAGGACCTAAGGTTGCCAGAGAAACACAGATCAAGTAAAGAGTGACCTGCATTCTTCTTGAGATGACAGAAATGTTCCAGATTTAGTTTGTGGTGTTGGTTACACAACTGTGAATGTGCTGCAAACCAACCACTGAACCATGCGCTTTACATGGCATCTATGGCATGCGAATTACATCTCAATAAAGCTGTTCCAAATGGGATGGCAGAAAAGAGCACAGAGCTCAGTGAATTCTCACATTAACCATGGCAGCACAACCAGCACCCAAGTTGGTTGTAGAGCCCAGCAGGTCCCAAGCCCGATCCTGGGCTCCATTTCATTTCTACACCCTTCCTTACTCTCAGAAAATGAGGACTTCTAACCATAGACTCATGTTTTTTTTTGGTACTGGGGATCAAACTTGGGACCTTGTGCTTGCGAGGCAGGCGGTGGCACCACTGTGCAAAATCCCCAGCCCATCATAGACTCATTCTACTGCCCTGTTCTTCTTATAAAAGGAATCACTCAGGGTATGCTCCCTGTGTCTGCCTTCTGCTCAACATGTTTGTGAAATATATCCAGATTCCCAGGTGGCAGAGATACAGTCATTTTCATTGCTGTAGAGTATTCCATTATAGGAACAGCTGATAACCAGCAATTCCCACGGTAAGCCTTCAGGCCACTTAGGTGTGACACCGTGAGCAGAGCTGCTCTGGGAGAGCATGAGCATGCACACGCACTTCTAGTGAGTCAGGAGCAAGGCGAGTGAGTGGGTGAGCCTGTGCTTGGCTCAGGTTACCTTGCCAGGTTACAAAGAGTCTGCTCTGAACCCCACCTGTCTCCCCCTGTGCTTGTGTCATTTGGCTGCCCCAGACACGCCTGCCTGGGAGCTGCCAGGGTCAGATCCCCCTCTGTATCCCAAGGCCACGTAGGAATAATGCCCCCTCAGTGCCTTCAAGGTCCAAGAGCACTGAGCCAGACAGCACAAGTCACTGAACTTGCCCACACACGTGGCCCTCAGGGGTGAGGTGGGCAGAACAGGGTTATTCTGTTGGATGTAGGGGTATCCAGGGAATTTGCCCCCAAAAGTACTCAAAAATAAATTGATAAAATCATGTCTTATTAATCCTATGTTTTCTCTTTAAAACAAAAAAATTTTTTTTTTGTTTTTTGAGACAGGGTCTCACTGTGTGATTCAGGCTGGCCTTGAACTCACTATGTAGCCCAGGCTGGCCTCAAACTCATAGTGATCCTCCTGCCTCAGCCTCCTGAGTGCTGCAATCACAGGTGTGCATGCACCACCATAGCTGGCACTGAAACTACTTTTGAATCATACATTAGTTCTGTTGTTTTAACTTCTGGTTTTCCGATTTTCTTAAGGTCAAGCTCATATTAAAAGTAAAAACATATGTGCAGTTGTTATATTTACAATTTATATTAGAAGTAAATAAAAGCCTTCAGGGTTATTAAAGTCAAATTGATACCAGAAGTAAAAGCACAGGCATTGGCTTCGGGAGCTTCTAAATCTGGCAGGCTCAGAGCAGCATCGGGTGTCTTTCTGTGAAGGTTCACAGCTGGCACAATGTCATTCTGGTGATCTTAGAGATAACTCACAGTCCCTTAGCCACTGTGGAGGCATCAATTTTCCCAGGCACCATTTTTGCAGGGGGACCAATGGCCTGGGAAGGAAAATAGGAGGCCAGAGGGTGAGATGCCCCTGAAGCCAGCCTCATGCTAGCAGAGGAGGCCCATATGTCCCTCGCTGATGATCTCAAGCGGTGAGACTTAATCTCGATAAGCTGCAATGTGTTCCAAATGATCTGGAACGGGCACCCAGCCCGGTTCCAATTTCTTGCCTTTTATTTTTTAATTCTCTCTTGATGACGGCTTAGTATAATTGAAGTGGTAGCTGGGGTTGAAAGATAAAACAGTTATTTGAGGGAGGGAATTTTTCCTGCTGAGCTGGAGGATCAATTAAATCCCCAGCTGAGATATCAGATCATTAGCACCTCTGGACCGGAGGTGGTGCAGCCCAGCCTATCACTCTGGCAGCTTGGAAGCGGCCCCCACTCCGAGCTTGTGCCATCACAGGGTGCAAGGCAGGAGAGAAATGGGGCAGGTGGTTCCCTGGCATCAAGGTGAGGAAGGTAGCAGGAGATAGAAATGCTGTAGCAGCTCCAGAGCAATTTGTGCTTAGGCTGTGTTAGTCAGCTTTCTCATCACTGTGACAAAATACCTGAGTAAATCAACTTAAAAATAAACTTCATGTGAGGCTGAGGCAGGAAGATTGTGAGTTCAAGCCCCACCTTGGGAACTTAGTGACTTAGCAAGGTCCATTTCTAAATAAAAAGGGCTGAGGATGCAGCTCAGTGAAAAGTCCTTCGGTTCAACTCTCAGTACCACCACCAACAAAAAAAATAAAAAACCAACAAAAAATTTAAAGGGAGGAAAGGTTTGTGATGGTTCATAGTTTCAGAAGTTCCAGTCCACGGTTTTGGCTCCACCACTGTGGACCTGAAGTGAAGCTGACCATCATGCTCCAGAGTGTGGCAGAACAAACCACTCCCTTCATGGTGTCCAGGAGGGGGAGGGCTTAGCTTAAGGCCATGCCCCCACTATGATCTACTTCCTTTCACTAGGCCCCAGCTCCGGAAGTTTCTGCCCCCTCCACATAGCACTGCCAGACAGAGAGCAAGCCTTGGCATGTGAGCCCTGGGGGATATTGCAGATCCAAACCTTATCAGAGAGGCCTGATTAGCACCCTTAGCAGGACTGTGCCCTCTGAGGCAGACTCCTCCTCCCATTTTTTGCTTTTGAGTTTTGAGAGTTGCCTGGCTTCACAAATCGGGCATGGATGTAGGACCCAAAATCCCACTTACCTGCCTTCTGGTGGGGTGGCCGTGTAAATAAGCTCCTGAAAGTGGTACTGTGTGTACCCAGAAAACTAGGCCCCAGTTTTCTTATCTGGAGAATCGGGCCAAATGATAACCCAGTTCTGCAAAGCTGTGGGAATTACAGGGAAGCTATCTCTTCTCAGCCTTTTGGCTAAGATCAAGTGGAATTACAGGGATGCTGCAGCCAAGCTCTTGAGTTGAGCCAGGTAGGTGCTCAGCACCAGCACTTCTTTCACTTCCTTTCTTGGCTCAGCTTTGCTTCAGATGTGTTTAATTTCTGCAAAGCCAGAGTGAGCTGGGTAAGATGGGAGTAACAGAAGACTAGCTCTTCGGGCTTGCTCCTTGCTGACCCAAGCGACCTCTGCTCGAGCTGACATGTGGCCCATGTGTAATCAAATGCCCATCTTGGCCACGCAGCCTAAAGGGTCTGTCCCAACCAATTAGCAAACAGCCTCTCCTATTGGATCCCCAGAGCCCCACACCAGCCTCCATGGTCCCCTCGCATCGTCCATGGTCTGCAACCAAAGGGCCAAGCCAGGGCAGCCAGGTCTCAGGGACACTGAGGGTCAGGCCCATTTGGACAGTGTCAACCGTGTCTCCACAGCACTGCACCATGGATGTGCCTTGCTTGGCTCACCAATGTTGTCAGTCCACCATCTGCGGAGCAGAAGAAACTGGGGTTCTGAGAGGGGACATAACCATTCGAGGTCCTCATGGGTGAGTGGCAGAGTCGAGATCTCCAGAGCCTCCCACATGCCTCCAAACGAGGTAGAAATGAGACAGAAACCACTGCAGGGTCAGAAGACAAACAAACTTCTGGGCCCTTAACCTGTTACTCATTAGAAGCACGACTTGTGTTTTCTTCCAAGTCAGGCACTTAAAAGCTATTTTTGCTTTTTTAAAAAAGTAACTGTTCACTGGACATACAGATGCTCAGTGGGTATCTAGAAGCAGGGCAGAGCTGGACCTTCATTTTGCATCTGTCTCCTTTATTGCCTGACAACTGTGAGTCAGATCCCTGCTCACCTCTGCATAGAGAGAGGCAGGTTAACCCTTCAGGGACTGTCTCAAAGCTGGCCCTAAGTTGATAGAACCTATCTCATCGCCCAGACTGGGGACACCAGGATAAAACATTAGCAGGTGCATTCAACTACCAGCGAGCACCCAGGAGTCTCTAAATCTACAGCCATCTTGGATTCCAGCAAAGCCTCCACAAGACTGAGACTATGCCCAGCAGAAACAAGCACCTCACAGAGTAAGGGGGAGGACTTCTCTGGAGCCACCTTGCAAAACCAGAACAAGGTAATGATGACCCAGACCCTGGCCCACCTTAGCCCCTCCATAAAACCTGGCATCATTCTTTTGTGAGTGGGCCAGTTAGATCATCTCCAGCAGAACTGTGTCCCCACTAGTGACTCATGCTAATGTCCCTTCCCTTGTTCTCTGACTTTCTAACTCTGCATAAAAAGTCAGTAACTCTGCCTATGCCTCTCATCCTGAAGTGTTTTCCTATGATGAATCTTCAAGAACCTGCCCAGACCCAAGATGAGGTCCCCATCTACTCTTCGGGGGGAACTGTCAGACCTCGTCTGATGACAGGAGTGAGCAGAATGTGTGGAGACATGCTACATGCAACCCATGTCCTTTGCCTCTGGGAAGACTGGGTTTCAGTATCAACTCTCCCATGGACAAGCTATGTCACCCCAGGCAACTAACTGGAGCCTTTTGGCTTCAGTTTCCTCATTCACAGTAAGACAAAAACAAAACAAAAATGAGGGCTTTTCAACCTGCCTACTAGGGACACCAGAAATAGTTCTTTGCCGTGGGACCACTCATGCTTGCAGGCTGTGTGGTGGCATCTGTGTCTACCCTGCTGTCATCAGTAGCACCTCCCCTCCCCCCAGCCAGGATGGCCACAGATGTCTCCAGACACTGCCTTGCATCCCGAGGGGCAAATTCCCCTTCCCCCAGTGGAGAACTTCTGCTTTATAGGGGTGTTCAGAGTACTAACAAGTTTAGAGAGAGATCCTGACATATAGTCATTCATCAGTTAGAACTGAGTTTGCCAATAAATAACAGTAACCCCAAATACTAGTGCCTTAAGCCAGACAGTGGTTTGGGTCACTTGCACATAAAAGGCCCACAGGGTGGGACTGGTCCACATTACTTCATCTCTATCATTTGGCCCCATTTTCAGGGTCCAAGGTGACGACAGCTCCAGACGACAATGGGAGAAGAAGTGTGTGAAAGGCACTTTGGCAGGCTGGCAGATTCCCAGATGCAGACATATTGACTTCTCACTGACATCCCATTGGCCAAAACTTAGCCACATGGTCACACAGAGCTGCATGGGAGGCTGGGAAATGTAGTCTTTATGGGGGGGGTGCCTTGTAGGAGAAAGAATCGGCTACCTGAGATCAGGGACACCCAGGCCTGCTGCAGTAAGGAAATGGGTTAAAGCCAAAGGCTTTCATAGCCGCTAGAATGCAAGGGTGATACAATCCTTGGAACATCTGGTCCATTACAGTTAATAAATCACTGGACAAGAAATATTAGCAGACCACACAAGAAATAAATACACAAGCTCTTCATGTTTCAGAAGAAATTCTGGGAAGTCCTGTGGGGCTGGTGCCCTTCAAAATCACCCTTGTGGTAATGACATCAGTACATCAGAAAGACAGAGCCCTCCTGATCTAACCATCTTTTATCAAGCACTACCTTCCAACAGTATTACCCTGGGGATTCCCTTTCCTTTTTTAAAAATTTTATTTTATTGGTGCATTTTATGTAGACAATATAATGACATTCATCATTGGAAATTTGCACCTTTACATAATCTCTCTTGGTTCTTATTTTTCCCCCCTTCCCCTGCCCTCCCTTCAACCCCTCCATCCCTCCCTATCTACAAAGACTTTGTTTCCATTTTTTCATTTTCTCATATTAATTCCATTCCCTTCTTTCCTTTCCCCTACCCCTCCCACTTCTCCTTCCCCTTTGCCCCTTTTCTTCCTATTTCACATGACCTATTATACATTTAGTCCTTATTTACACTTTCAGTTTCTCACACCAGAGAAACTATTTTGTATTTATACATGTGTGTCCTATTTATTTCACTTAAGAGTATCGCCTCGGGCTGGGGATTTAGCTCAGTGTTCTGCCACCTCCCTTGCAAGTGCAAGGTCCCGAGGTCAATCTCCAGTACCAAAAAAATAAAAATTAAATAAAAAAAAGAGTATCGCCTCAGTGTGCATCCATTTAGCTATAAAAGTCTCTAATTTCTCATTTTTTATGGCTGAGTACTACTCCATTTTATAAAGAAACCACATTTTCTTTATTCAGTCTCCAGCTGATGGGCAATTGGGCTGCTTCCAAGTTTTAGCTATTGTAAATTGTGCTGCTATGAACATGGGTGCACATATATCACTGTGGCATGATTCTTTTAATTCTTTGGGGAAGATAGCCAGCAGGGGAATAGCAAGATCAAACCAGTTCTAGTTCTTTGAGGTATCTCCATACTGATTTCCACAGTGGTTGCACCAGTCTACACTCCCACCAGCAGTGGAGCAGGGTTCCTCTTTCCCCACAGCCCCACCAGCATTTGTTATTGGTTGATTTCATGATAGCAGCCATTCTTTCTGAGGTGAGGTGGAATCTTAGCGTTGTTTTCATTTGCATCTCTCGAATGACCAGTGATGTTGGACATTTTTTCATGTGTTTATTTGCTATTTCTACTTCTTTGTCTGAGAAATGTCTGTTCATTTCAGATGCTGATTTTTGAATTGGGTCTTTAAATTTGGGAGATCTGAGTTTTTAAAGTTCTTTATAGATTCTAGATAGTAGACCTTTGAGGAACAACAGGTAAAAAATTTTTCCAACATTGTAGGTTGTCTCTTCACACTGTTGGTGGTTTCTCTTGGTGTGCAGAAGCTTTTTAATAAGAAGAGATCCCACTTGCTGATTGTGCTCATTCACGGACAACTGAGGTTTTGTTCACAAAATCTTTTCCTATATCAATGTTTTCAAGAGTTCTACCTAACCTTTATTCCAGCTGGTTCAGCGTTTCTATTTTAATATTTAGATCTTTAATCCATTTCGATTTTAGTTTAGTGCATGGTGAGAGATATAGGTCTAGTTTTAATCTTTGGCAAGTTGAAACCCAATTTTTCCAGCACCATTCATTAAAGAGGCTATCTTTCCTCCAGTGAGGGTGTTGGGCTCCTTCGTCAAAGATGAGGTGGCTGAGTGTGTCTGGAGTTGTTTCTGCATCTTTTAGTCTGTTCCACTGGTCCTCAGGTCTGTTTCTTTGCCAGTACCATGCTGTTTTTATCACAGTAGCTTTGTAGTATAGTTTCAAGTTGGGGGTTGTGATACCCCCTGCCACGTCTCTGTTACCTAGAATTGCTTTTGCTGTTCTGGGTCTCTTCTATTTCCAAATGAATTTTTGGATTGTTTTCTCAAGGTCCATGAAGTATGCTGCTGGGATCTCAATTGGGATTGCATTGAATCTATATAGCAGTTTTGGAAGTATGGCCATTTTCACTATGTTAATCCTTCCTACCCAGGAGCAGGGGATGTCTTTCCATTTTCTGATATCATCTTCAATCTCTCTTTTCAGAGTGCCATAGTTTTCAGAGAAGAGGTCTTCGAGTTCTTTTGTTAGGTTGATTCCTAGGTATTTCAGTTTTTTGGATGCTATTGTGAAAGGAATTATTTGCCCTATTTCTCTCTCAGTGAGTCTGTCATTCGTGTAGAGGAAAGCTATTGATTTTTGTGTGTTGACCTCATGTCCAGCTACTCTACTGAATTTGGTTATTAAGTCTAGAAGACTTTTCATGGCATTCTTCGGGTCTTCTATATAGAGTATCATGTCATCTGCAAATAATGACAACTCGACTTCTTCATTTCCTATCTGGGTATTCCCTTTCTAACACATGAACTTTCAGAGACACACTCAAATCATACAAGCAGTGCCTCAAAACATTAAAAACAGAATCACCATATGACAGAGCAATTCCACTTCTGGGTATGAACCCCAAAGAATAGAAAACGGAAACACACGCCATGTGTACATCTGTGTTCATAGCAGCATTGGTCACAATACACAAAGGTGGAAGCAACCTAAGTGGGCACTGAGAGATGAATGGAGGAACAGAAAGTGCAGTCTGGCCAGACAGTAGCACATTCGCTCTTAGAAAGGAAGGCAGTTCTGATTTGGGCTACGACAGAGATGAACCTTAAAGACAGGCTAAAATAAGCTGGTCACAAACAGACACGCGCTGTGGGATTCCATCTGTATGTAGCCCGCAGGGCAGTCAATTCACAGAAGCAGAAAGTGGATGGGGGTTGCCAGGGCCGGGGAGGGATGTGGAGCGTGGTCATTCGTTAGGCACAGAGTTTCAGTTTTGCAAGTGAAAAAGGTTCTGGAGAGGAATTGGTGGTGGTGGTTGTCGCACAACAATGTGAATGTGCTTAACACCCTGTATCCTTAGACGCAATGAAGTGGTAAACTTCATGTCACGTTATGGCATGTCACCACTTTATGTTATGTATATTGTACCAGTTTATTAACATTATTTAAAAATGTCTCTGTTAGTATGTATTTGCAGTACATAGTGATTACATTCATTGTGGGGAGCTGGTGCGTGTACATTGCACGTCCTGATTATTTTTACGCCCCTTCCTCAGCTCTCCTTCCCCACTCCCCCTATCTCTCGGTCCTTTTCCCACTTGCAAAAGCTCTGTCTCCCTGTTTCCTATCATCTGTCTTTCATTTTGCTCTCAAATGTATTATATTTGGGGTTTCTCATACAAGGGAAACCATGTGATATTTAAGCCCATGTGTCTGATTTATTTTACTTAACATTAGGGTCTTGTGGTGCATCCATTTTCCTACGAATGACTGAAGTTTAACCTGCTTTGTGGCAGAGTAGTGCTCCACTGTGTGTAAATGCTGAGTTTTCTCCATCCATTCACCTGTTGACCCTGAAATGCCTCTGCACTGTGGAAACACATTGGATAGCAGACTGAAGTGGGAGTCTCTGCACGGGCCAAGGAGCTTGGAGTCTCCGGCACACATCATGGAAATTTAGATGCCAGCCAGCGTTTTGAAGAGTTGGGGCCTTCAGGTCCTTCCTAACCCCCTGAAGCCTGCAGCAGGGAAGGGCAGTCCCCCACACCATGTATAACCGTGCTGAGTCCAGGATGCCGGCAGAGGTGAACAGTTTCTGGAATGGATCCCCTTCCCCTTCCCATCTCCTTCCCAGTGCTGTCAGGACAGTAATGCAGGTCTTCATGTTGAAAGAAAATAATAAAAAATAAATCAAATGATGTTGAAATGAAAGCTGGCCCAGGCTCGGGAGCCTGCCCTGGGGGTGACGCTGGCTGCAGATGAGCTGCTTCACACCCCGGATACAGGCCAAGGCTGAACCTGACTCTCAGAACATTTTGTTTGGGCTTACTCTTTAATTAGCTGCCAACGTGAAAAATTGCAATGTTTTGTTTAAAAACCTATACTTCCAGCTTCCCTTGGACCACGAGGAAGATCTGAAACTGTGGAGCCAGCTGTCCCACCGGGCAGCCAGCAGCTGGCTCTGGGACACTGCACCTGTGACACCGCTCCCTGTTGTCCGCCCGTCCGCTGGTGATGTTCCAGCAGTGTGCGATGGGTCGAGATTTCTGGCCTCTAAGGGTGGCTTCAGGACAGGAAGCCTACAGATAACCCAGATTGAGTCCATGTTACAGACGGGGAAGCTGACACTCAGAGAAGATAAACAACTGGCCCGGGACCTCAGTGCCTCAGGCAGCTGCACTGAAATGAGAAACCAGATCTCTAGGACCCCACTCCTGAGCACTAACCATTCTCGAGGCCTTAAAACATCCACACACCTGTGGACACACGCATGCACACACTCACACATGGACAGATCCCAGCAGAGGTGACAGATGGTCTTAGGGAACCTGGATCTGGACGGTCACTCTGCCAAAGCCCCTCCCCGCCAGGGTTGTCTTTCTGGAAGGCAGGCTTGGAGAGCAGGAGACTACCCATGCGGTTTTGCTCCAAGGCCACTAGCCTCCCCAAGGGGCTTCTTGTGGCCAATCCAGGAGGCCAAACAGCTTCCATTCCCTCAAACTGTCTGAGGGTCTTCCTTGGTCCCTCTGCCTTGGGCCTCCATCCAACTCCACCCCTGCCTGGCCGCCTTTCTTCTCCAAAGAGAGCCCAAGAAACAAGACGAGAAGAAGGCTGGGCCCATGGGCACCATGCTCAACATGGTGCTCACTGGTATAGACTCAGTGTGAGCTCATTTCCCAGAAGAAACACCAAGGCACAAGAGCTCTATGAGATGCACAGGCCAGCTGAGCTCCAGGGCCCGGCTTGATCTTCCAGACTCCACCGGCGCCCTGGGTGCAGTCAGTCTGGGATGAGCACAGGGTGACTGGCTCTGCCTCTGCTTCAGCCCTGCTGTCACCCGGCAGCCCGAGGGCCTGGCTTCTCTCTGGGTGCCTCACCGCTGTTCCGAACCCATAGCACAGGCAAGAGCTGGAAGTGTGCAAGTAAAGCCACAAAGGGCTGCCAGGATGAGACGCTGGGGCAGCACACACTCACCCTCCAAGCCTTCCTGAAGCATCTTCGCGCTGATGCTTCTCATAAAGCCATTCTGACTCAGATTGTAATGCAGAAAGGATTGAACTGGAAACACTGATCCGTACCCTGCTTCCTTCACCTAACAGGAAGATCCTCCCATGGCTGTTGCAGAAGGAGGCCACACTGTTATTTTTAACAGCTGTGTAGTGTTCCGTAACATGGCAGCTAGTTGCAGGTATCAATTTCACTGGGCTGTGGGCTGCCCAGATACCTGTTCAGACCTGATTCTAGGTGGGCCTGTGGGGTGTTTCTGGATGAGATTAGCATTTGAATTGTGAGATAGTAAAGCAGATGGTGGGCCTTGTGTCATCAGTTGAAAGCTGAGTCAGGCTGAGTAAGAAGGAACGTGCCCTGTCTCATGGCCTTGAGCTAGGATGTGGCTTTCTTCTGCCTTTGGACTCAGAGGACTCCATCAGCATTCCCATCTGAGGTTCCAGGTGAGCAGATTCCTCAGGGGCCGCTTTCAACCCACCATCCTTGCCACGACAGTTACACCAGCGACCATCTGCTGATGGCTCCTGCAGAGGCGCACTGCAGAGTCCCTACACCTTGGCCCTGGGCGGGGCGGGGCGGGGGGGGGGCACAATCCATGCTCTTCCATGGGGAGACTGGGCTGGAGGATGCAGCTCCCGCCCTGGGGTCTCCACTAGGAGGAGGCCGAGCTGGTTCTGTGTGGTTGTCCTGTTATCCGGTGCTTAGCCTCGGTGGCAAACATTCCCCACTCATGACAGGGCCCATCTTGTGAGACCAAAGCAACTCCATTTTGCCAAAATCCACCATTCCCCTAGCCTCTCACAAATTAATGGTTAAAATGTGTTTGCTCTGGGACAGAAGATACAATCTGTAACAAACCAAAGTTCCTAAGTTAATTACTCAGCCATCTGTTTGCCCAGGAAATGAATGTTCCGGGCCCCCTATCCATAGAACAATCTGTAGATGTGCTGACTGTCAGTACGTAAGGGTCGTGACTAATAGTCAGTGTGTCTGCTGGCCATCAGTACGTGACAGTCGACCACTAACCTTTGCCCTCATTTCCCTCGTAAAACCTACATGTAACCGCCCCTCAACCCCCCCCCCCACGCACCTGGCCAATCAAAAATGTACACTTCGTGCTTGCTAATTGTCAACCAATCATGTAACTGCTAAATGGAAAATCTCTAAACCTTGCTGTAACCTCTATAAAAACCCCGCTAATTTGAAATTCGGGGCTCTCGATCTTGATCCGCTGCGTCGGTGACAATTGAGAGTCCCTGTTCGAGCTTGAATAAACGATCCTCGTGCGTTTGCATCGGAATCGGCTCCTTGGTGGTCTTTGGGGACTTCGCGATCTGGGCACAACAATCTCACCCTCGCAAAATTACTTCAACCCCAGGCGTTTAATAACATGGAGCCGGGAAGACAGTCAGGCCCTCAGTGCTGAGCCCAGGCAGAAGACTGGCTTCTCCCCTGCCCGGGCCACGCCCTCGGAGTTGCCTCATTATGGCCCTGTGGGCGTTGATGGATTCCATGACTTGTAGCCCTTGTCCAGCCCAAGGCAAAACGAGCCTTCTGTGTGACTCCTGAGCACTTAAGTGCCCCCACTCACAAGTCATGAGAATCCTTTTTCTTTCTAAATACATTTGCAAATGCTTGTGTCTTAGCCTCAAGTCAACACCTCGTGAATAAGAAAAGTCCAGATCACAGAGAGCCTCATTGAGCATTTTCTCCAGGAACCAATGTGTCATTCTATTAAATAGGCCTCAGGGGTCTTTGAAAGTTACAGAGACTTGGGTTCAAATTCCTGCTCTAGGGCCTGGGATTTAGCACAGTGTTTCCACTGCCTGCCTCTCAAGCGCAAGGTCCCAAGTTGGATCCCCAGTACAAAAAAACAAAATTCCTGCTCTAGTCTTTGGAAGCTGTGTGATTCTAGGCCAGGGACCCAACCTCTCTGGGCCTTGGCATCACTGTCCACAAGGCTGGAGTGATACACCCAAGCCAGGTAAAGTGAAATACACTGTCGAGTGTGTGTAAACCACCACGCATGATGCAGATGTCTGCTGCTGTCCATCTTTGCAGAGTACGAAGAGGCCGCTGCCAGTGATTGACAATTGGGACCTCCTGGTTTTTAATCTAAGTTCACTTTGCTCCAGTTCCAACTCATTCCTTAAATAATTAATTTATCTTCAGACTTTCATCTTCAAAGCCCCACAGGCTTGTAGTCTTAGGGAGGAGGGGTGAATGAAAGCAATTAAACTCCCATGAGAGCCGACAGTGGCTGGCGGTTAGGAGCTCCCAGCTTGTTCCCGACGTGCTCCACAAGGCCCCTCTCAAGAGGCACTGTCACCTCTGCCACCTCCTCAGCCACACAGTGTGAGCCAGTTGGGAATTGGAAGTCCCTGGGCACCTATCAGCAGGCCAACATCCTTACCTTTGCTCATACAGGACACAGATTCACCTGTAAATCGCCAACATATATTTGCACATTAATTTGGCTATCTTTGTAAGGAAGGAGCACCACAGCAGGGAATTTACGGGCATGGGCTCACAATGCTTGGGTTCAAATCTCAACTACGCTTCTCTTGCTGCTGTGTGACCTTGGACAAGTTGCTTGATGTCTCTGAGCTTCTGATGCCTCACTGCACAAAGGTAATGTGAAGCATCCTGTCAGCGTTGTTGGGAGGGCTGAGGTCAGGATGAAAGGAAGCTCAACCATTTACTGCATGGGTCTGGAAATATGCACAGCAAGATGGAAATGAGGTGGAAGTGTGCATTTAGATTGGTGCACATACATGAAAACAATCATTAGGGACTGAAGGCTTGTGCTGCCCTCCAAATTTATAGGTTGAAACCCTAACCCCAGCAGGATGGTGTTGGGAGTGGCTGTCTTGTTCTCCTTCTGCCTAGAGAAGCCGGTCACCCTGACCGTGCCTGCACCCTGATGCCAAGCTTGAGCCTCCAGAGCTGTGAGAGACACATTTCTGTGCTTACACGCCACCTACTCCGTGGAGTGTTGTTTCATTAACTCAAACTGTCTCAGACAGCTCGAACTCATTATGGAAAACTCTTTGGAAGAAAATAATTGCAAGCGAGCAATCAACTTAGCCTTATTTCCTCTCAGTTGCTTATTTTGACAGTATTTTGGGAGAATCAGCATTTGAGTTTGTACAGATACATATTTTTTTTTCAACCCAAACAAGATTACCTGACATGTTCTGTGCATGGTTTTTGTTTCACTTTGTTTTTGGTCAGTGAGTTCCACCTTCTCCTTTCAGTAAGATTTCCAGTCCATATTCGAGTGACCTTGACATCGACCCACAATTTTTCTCAGTTAGATTGTCTACAGTGGCATCTTACTACCGAGCAGGGAACTGACAGCTCCTGACAAGACCCAAGACCTCAGGCAGCTTGAGGCATGAGAAAGACCCCTAGAGCCACACATCTGAGTGTCTCTCCGTCCATCCGTCCATCCGTCTTCTCATCTATGGCTCACACTGTGCCCATTACGTCAGCCCTGATGCCAGCTGCATACATAACCAGTTCTGGCTCTGGCTCAGCCTTACCTTCTGCAGTGGAGCCAGACCTGAGCCCTGCTCTCCAGACCCAGGCCCTCCCCACCCCCACAGAGCCAGGTGGCCAGACTGCCTCAGTCAGCCAGCACTGCAGGAACAAGGACACCCGGTCCCCAGCACAGTGGTCACGTCCAGACTCGCTCTGAACAGCAGGGCACCCACCTGTCCTTCCTAAGGATGGGGATAGGAAGAGCGTTAGCAGCAAAAGCCAGCATTTCTTCTGGCAGCAAAACAAACCAGACAAAATATTTCCTTTTACAATAACAAACATTTGTGCGTTCCAGCAAAAGGACAAAACTTCTACGTTAAAAAAAAGCAGGTCAATTATTCTATTGGTATTCGCTTCTCACTCTTTCCTGAGTCCTTGCTCCAGAATTCTGAGGAGCCAGAGGAGAGCAGATTTGCCTGGTGACCTTCTCACTCCCTTAGAGGAAAGTCACTGTCCTAGATTTGCCAAATCTTCAGGAAACCAAGAGAGTGTGTCTAGTGCAAACAGCTCTTAACAGGTATAAAAGCAAGTTATGAGATTTTTTTTCAGAAAAAACCCCCACAGTGCTCCTAGTACTGCAGATGCACATGCACGCATGTCTCCGCTCACACACAAGATGCTCGTGTGAGGACACTGGAATCAACTGTGACCCACTTATCTCTTTTCAGAGTTGTTAATCGACCCGCTAAGAATAAGCTCCATGGCTTGGCTCATGCCGAGTACTACAGTAGGGGTTAACATGCAGGATCTTTCTTCATCCTTACAATGGCCCTCTGACAGAACAGCTGTTAGCCCCATTGTGCAGATGACGAAATGGTTCCAGAGAACCCAAGACACTTGCCCAAGGTCCCAAAGCCGGACGTGCAAAGGACGAAGATTTAACCCAAGTAGGCTGATGTAGGGTTAGTCATCACATGACACCTGAGCTTTGCATAAAAGGCAAGTGTGTATGTGCAAAAACAAGAGAAATCGAGTCTCAGTCTTCCAGTCAGAGGAAACCTCTCAGCATCCAGATATATTTTCTTCCATTTTATTTTTCCTCTGCTTTTTTCCCCTACTGAATGTAGCATGAACATTCTCCCCTGCCAACAGGCACATTTCAGGCTGTGTTTTGGGTTCTCAGAGTGTGCCTCAGGAGGCCCAGACTCCAAGATTGAAAGAAACAAGAGGAAGAGAAATCACGATGGATAAAGAGCCCAGAGACCGTGTGTCAGAGCTGGGAAGAAACAGACTTGGGGGCCTGCTCTTCCCAGGGGCTCTTCCCTGGGCTTCTGATGGAGTCTCGTGGTTGGGATGAGGACCCTGTGTCCTCTGTCCTGGGGAAGCTGAAAGGTGGAGATGGAAGGGGAAAAGTGATAACTAGAGATTGCAGAGGGGCTGGGGGAGAGGTGGTCAGATTTGCTGAGTGCACATTGTAGGCATAGATGGAACTATGGCACTGAGCCCCATTAGTCTGCGCACACCTATGATCCCAGTACTCTGGGGGTTAAGGTGGGGGGATCACAAATTCAAGCCCAGCGTGGGCAACTTAGCAACTTAGCAACTTAGCAAGACCTCACCTCCAAAAGAAATTTTAAAAAAGAATGAAAAAATGGGCTGGGGATGTAGCTCAGTGCAAAGGCCTGGGGTTGAGCCCCAGGATCACAGAAAAGAGGAGAAGGAGATATCAAAACATAATTTTCAATTAAAAATTCCCTCTCCCACAAATATAGAGTGAATGCACAATCTAAACTACAGCTCAGAGGCCCAGGATTTAGCTCAGTGGTTTCACCGCCTGCTGCGCAAGCTCAAGGACCAGAGTTCAATCCCCAGTAACAACAAAAAAAACCAAAACTACAGCTCAAGTCAGCAAGGGACCGAGCATGGGACAGAAAACTGGCTGCAGAAGCACTGGAGGGCCTGAGGGCTCCCAGGAGCAAAGAGCAACACTGGGACCAGAGTTCTGGAGGAGACGGAACGACAACGCTGGCAAATGTCCTTCCCAGCCTGAAACCAAACCCCGGGTTCTTGCCAACAGACAGAAAACATTTTTCTCTCCCAGGCAAAACATTGCAAGTTAACCCATGAACCCGAGAATCTGGGCCCTACTCAGTAGTAGGAAGAGAGCAGAACAAGGGCATGATCCCCCAGAGAGTGGAATATAAATAACTCCGGCAGGCCCAAGTACAGGCGGGACGGGTTTGCAAGGACGCGCCAGCACTGTTTGCCTGACTCATCTGCCTGATTCCTGGATTTAGGTCACCTTTCCTTTCCTTTATTTTTTCTCTTTTGGGGGGGCTTTTTGAGTAGGGGTCTTGCTATGCAACCCAGGTTGGCCTCAAATTTAAGGTAATCCTCCTGCCTCAGCCTCCGGAGTGCTGGGATTATAAACTTGTGCCACCACACCCAGCCGTAGGTGACCTTTCTTATCAAGAGGCCTGGCCACAGCAATACTTGCTACCTTGACCACGCAGGTCAGACAGGCACGGAACCCTGGAGTCTTCACCCCATGTTGCTCCCTTCCTGAAATGGACATGGACACCAGAATCTGCCCACGGCCCACTTCCCACCTTGGCTGTGCCGACCTGGAGGCCTCAGGCCCTCCTGCCCCTCCTGCCTCAGGACCCCCAGTCCTCACACCCTTACTGGGCACCTCGGAGGCCCCAGACCCTCAATCTCCACTAAGAGCCACTAAAACACAGAATGATTCTGAAAACATATATGGCTTCCAAATACCAGAAAATCCCTGCTACTCATATAGATTTGGGTGTTTAACATATTGATTGGTTCATTGGCCAGTGTTGTGCTGGAAATGTCTTTGCCACACTGGAAAACAAGCCTTGGGCATCGCTGTCTCCCTGCAAGGCAGCCAGTCTGGGCAGGCACAGCGGCTGCTGCAGACTTGGTGCCAGTGCTGAATTAGATGAGCTTCTCTGAGCCAACAGCTCTCCAAGGCGATATGGTAAACACATTCCCGGTCTTTGCAGAGCAAGGTCCTTTCTCCATGTGAGAAAATGTAAGAATCCAGGAGGACATGAGAAAAGGCTCCCATGTAGGACTGGCCCTGCACCTTCCTTCGCCGTAGCTGTGTCCCCCGAGCCAACAGTTCTCACTCCTGCCAGTGGGATCTCATCCACCACTTCCAGCCCTAAGCAGACTCCACTCCTGGGGACCGACGTGTTCCACCACCACGCCCTGGGCACCACTGCAGCTGCAACTTGTCCTCTATCCGGAGCCTGGCACTAGCTGGGAACCCTCTTCCCCAGGACCTGCTGAGGCCCCAGAGCCTGCCAGCCTGCGCTCCCCACACGGGCATACAGGGACCTGGCCTCAGAGAGCAGAGGGGCTGCAGCTGCCCTGGCCTCTACCCCATGGCCCATGGAGAGGGAGAGCACCGTGCATATCACAGTGACACTGAGAAGCCCCTGGGAAGGGAGCAGCCTGACCCACTGGGCTGCACTTACAGAATAACATCTTTTACCTGGGAGCCCAAGGGGGCTGTCTTTAGGGCCAGCTCCTGGGACAGTGGCCACTGAGATGGCCTCTCAAGGATGAGGTTTCCTGGGAGGGGACCCAGACTGGGATGAGGAAAGATGGATGGGGGCATGGGGAGGGAACCTGCTAAGCACCCCCTTCACCCTGTGCAGGAAATGCCAGCAGCTGGCCAGATGTGGCTGAACCGCACCTGCTCTTCTTAGGGTCCTGCCCCAGTGGGGTCTTCCTTCACGGGGCCACACTCTCTGGCCTGTTCTTCAGCACCTCTGGAGGCCTCAGAGGGCTGGACATGGCAGGAAAGCTGCTCTCAGAGCACAGCTCAAGGCTCAAGAACCCTCGTGGTCCACAGCCCAGGACACCCTGTGAAATCCCCAGGACTGGCTCTGCGGGAGACTCTGTCCCTCAGGGACCCTGGGGACTCTGAACTCACTGAAAGTGAGCAGAAACCCTCATCTGCTGCACCTTTTGTCCACCAAATGCTTCCTGTGCCCCTCTTCCCTTGCATGGGTCTGCAAACCCCGCACTCACTTCCTTTCCTTCACTCTCAAACTCTAGGAGCCAGGGCTCCACGCCAGCTTCCTGCCTCCCCCCCCCCCCCGCTTCACTCTGCAGCCTGTGGCTTCTGCCCTCTATCGCTATGGAAACGGCTCTGAGAGGTGATCGCTGACCTTCCAAGTGCCCAACATAAGGTCCCCGGCAACGTGCTCCACCCTCCTCGTGAGTCTTCGCCAAGCATGGTGATTCACCCTAATCAGGGTGCTCTGCCCACCCTGCCTCCCTGTCCACCCCAGTGCTCCCCACTTCTGCACCCCTCTGGAGGTGACATCTGCCCCTAGATGGAGGTGCTGGACACGCTCACACCTGTGCTTTGGACTCTGACTCCCAAACAGTCCTGCCAACACAAGGGGCTAGAAATCTTGGGGTTGCAGAAGCTTCTTCTCGCTCCCTGCACCCAGTCCCTGCACCTTGCACCCAAGTTCCTCCAGGAGCACCCAGCTTGTTCCAGTCCCACCTTCTCGCATCTTCCCATGGCCCCTACTACAGTTGCTGTCCTGCCTCTGTCTTTGCATTCAATCCTAGATGCATCCTCTCTAAGCTATGTCCCAGCCCCGGTCGTGTGCTGCCCAAGATCTTTCCATGATTCTGCAATGCCTCTGGAATAATGTCCAAGGGCCCAACTGAGGATGGAGAGCCACCTTCACCCTGACCCTATGTTCCTTTCCAATCTAACCTCTGCCTGTCCTTCTGTGATGGCCACACACTCGCTCCCAAGACAAGCCTCTCCCTGTGCACCCGAACTTCTCGAGCCTCCGTGTCTGCCTCTCTCTGGGAGGACACCCAGAGTGACTGTGGAGGCTGTGGGTGCTGAGCTCAGTTCACGGGGCAGAGGAGGACCTCAGCACTTAGTGGCACTGCTTCGTAGCACCCCAGCCAGGCCCTCTCTGAGCTGGGACAAAGGACAAACCAGGAGCCGCGCTGGGGGCTCCCTGGAGAGGGAGCACGGAAACTTCCTACTCAGCTGCCCAAGTCCCTGCGTTCCCGTACCTCCTCCATGCCAGGACCAAAGAATAAAGAGTCAGGTCAAAGCATCACCCAAAAAGCTCACCGATAGCAAAGGTACAGCATGCCCTTGTAAGAGGGACATGTGCTGTGACCATGTGACCGGCAGCATGCCCCAGAGTCACCACAGAGCATAGCCATCATCTCGAATGCCCTGTGTCCTCACCTAAGAGGCATTCTTGACCAAACTGTTGAACCTAAGTATAATGGATACTTTCAACCTAGTTTCTCAAAAGCTAGGGACTCTGGGGATCACGCAGATAAACTGGGAAGGAGGAACTGTCTACAGCAGGCCTGATCACTTTGAAAAGGTCAGAGTCACAGGAGAAAAAGTACAGGCTGGGACAGACTGCAGGACAGTTGGAGATTACAAGGTAAAGACACGTCACCGGCAGTGACCTTTAATGGGATCTTAGTTAACACAGCTTTATGGGACATTTGCACAAAGAAAACTTAGATATGGAATATTAGTATTCAAGAGTTATTGTTCATTGCATTACATACAATCACAGTTTTGTGGCTATACGGAAAGTTATCTTTATTTTCCTGACTGTTCATAGGGAAGAAAGAATTGCAGGGCCAAATGTCACATCATCTATGAGTTACTTCTTAGTGTGAGGAAGGGAGGAATACAGAGAATGGTAAAAAAATACAGTGAAGGGGCCAGGGATTTAGCTCAGTGGTTCCGCCGCCTGCCCCGCAAATGCAAGGACCCAAGTTCGATCCCCAGTACCAAAAAAAAAAAAATACAGTGAATATTTGAAATTTTGTTTAAAAAAATTACTCTGATAAAAGACATATTGCCATTAATCCCCTTTGAAATACTCTCCCTCCCTCACTTCAAACACACTTGTCCCATCATTCTTGCCACTTTCTGAAGCAGTTCTGGAAGTAAGTCCTCTTTCGTGTCTTTAGTTGAACTGTAGGAGCTGTCTTGAGGTCCTGAATTACCTTTCAAGGCCATTCTGACTTCAAGGAAGAGCCGGAAGTTGCAGAGTGCCAGATCCAGTGAGTAAGGTAGATGAGGACACACCAAATCTTTTTACAAGCCTGGCTTTCCATTGGATGGCACTCAGCAGTGGCATTCGCCATATCTTTTATCACACCTTGTAGCGACACTCAGGAAAAAGGACTTCCAGGAGAGCTTCAGAAGGTGGCCAGGTGATGGGATCGTGGGTGTGAGAAGAGGGGGAGGATTTTAAGGGGGATCAGTGGCCACGTGTCTTGTACTGTAATAAATGTTTTTCTATTCAAACATACCATGGTTTTGATCAGTGAACATATATACACAGATGTATATATGTACATGCGCGCGCGCACACACACACACACACACACACACACGACAAAACGCTAGTGACAGGAGTGTAGGCACTGATTAGGCAGAGCCAAAGCACTGGCACTGCAGCCCGGAGCCTCCGATGCTGGCCTTTGAAGCTGATTCCACAGCAGGTCCCTCTGGGCAGGGGCAACTCTGACAAGCCATGGCTTCTGCACACTGCCCAAAGACAGGCGCTGGCATCTTGTATGGGGGATGACTGCACCTGGAGCCAGAGTTTTAAACAGTTTAAGTGATGGTGAGGGGTCCAACTGTGTCCTTTCCCTTCCCGGAAAAAGGACATGGAAGGTAGGGTCAGTCTGGCAGCGCTCACTCCTCTCAGAAGTCAGGAGGAGGTGGAGGGCATGGTCAAAGGTAAAGGTGTGGGCAGAGAGCTGGCCACATTATGGGCTTCGGCGGTGACTGACAAAAAATAGCTTGGAGCCAAGTGTGGTGGTGGCGCACGCCTGCATTCCCAGCGCTCTGGGAGGCTAAGGCAGGAGAGTCTCAAGTTCGAGCCCAGCCATAGCGACTTAACAACACTATCTTTAAAAAATAAAATATAAAAAAAGGCCGGGGACATAGCTCAGCGTGAAGGCCCCAGGTTCTGGTCCTGCAAAACAACAGCAAAACACCTTGTGAAGCTGGCTACTTGGAAGCGGGCCGTCTCTGCTGCACATGGTAGTTGTTCAAGAAAAAACCTTAACGGTGAACACATCATGCACACTAATATGCACACATCACTTGTCCAACTTGAGCTCCGAGTAAGCAGCCTAGACCTCTCTCCTGAGCCCTCCAACACAAGGCCATCCTTCCCACGACTCTTAACAGTGACAGTGGCAGCGGTGTCGAATTTTCCATGCCTGCTGTTGCACTGTCTGCACTCTGACGCCAAGCTGTAGCACCTGGCTGGGGTGCCGCCTTCTCCTTGCCATCTGGGACTTTGCCTGTTGATCACCGGGATGTCAGCAGGCATCCAACTTGTGGCTTTGTGACTCCGAGCCGTGACGAAGCATGTCATCCTGCCTGCTGGTGAGCATGCGCACCCTCCCTCGTGGGGACTGCCCTGGGAGCAGGATCTCTGGGGCATCAGACGCACAAGTGCAGCTCTGATCGCTGTACAAACCCCCAGCGAGTCGACAGCAGTTAGGATCTGAGCGATCAGCTTAGAACTCAGGTCGCCGCCCTTCTTCCAAGTGCCAAGCTACTGTGATGCGGCCACCTCCTCCTATGTGAGTGGGGGCATGGGCTCCCCATTTTTCCAAGCCCCTTCCCAGCCCTGTTTCACTTGGACTCACCTTGCTGTTGGGACTCTAGTGGTAAATGATTGGTGCGTACTTTTACTTCATGTCCATAATGACAATAAGTTGCCTCAGTTTCCCCAATGGGTCTGTCTACCTGACCCCCGTGACCTGAACACTGTGTTCGTATCACTTCAGTGGGGTCTGTAGCCTTGACCAGGAGTCACATTTCCCTGATATCAGGTGACGGAGGCTAAAGTCACTGAAGGCAAGTCGGAGGCCACCAGCCACCATCTGTCCTGCACATGTCGCCCTGTTCCTCCTGTCAACTCCCTGCCAGCCCTGCAGACCAGCCTTATTCACACTTCTGTCTCCCCCAGCCTGGCTTGATGAACACCCTCTTTCTTCCAGGCTGCCTTTTAATTAATTCCAATATCATAATACACAGAGAAAATGAGATCATCCTCACCCTTTCCCCAACCCCCTTAGCTTCCCTCCCAGTGCAACTACAGCTTCTAATTTCTTACCTTTTTTTCAGAAGCAGAACACACACACAGACAGACAGACAGACACACACACACACACACACACACACACACACACACACCCTTCTTGCCTGTGTTGACATAACCTAAGGCTTACGGCATGATCTCCCCCACACTGTGGGCTACCTGGTTCTTCCACGGCAGCACAAACAGACTTCCCTGGTTCCTTCCAGTAGCTACAATTTTCTCTTGCTTCTGTGACCATCTTTACTTCACTAGCCCCTCAGGGGATATCGTTCAGTCACTCCCAGTCCACTACTACCACCACCTACACTGTACTGATCATCTCTGTGCACACTTTGGCACACATCCCCAAGTATTTCTGTAAAACATCTTCCTGACCCGTGGTTATGAGTCTGAGGGCTCTGCATTTCCTCAGTGGATCAGTGTTGGCCCCTAAAGGAGAGACCAGTGTCCACTCTCCAGCGACACGTGAGGCAGCTGACGGAGCTGCAGAGTGGGCACAGCCGATCATTCCCAGACCTGGCTGCACAACAGGACCAGCTGGGGTCACGGCAATCCTGTAAGTGGGACCCCCAGGCCAAGATTCTGAGTTGATCTGAGTGTGGCCCGGTCGTTGCAGATTTCTTAAAACCTCCGAGATGATGCTTGAATGCTCCAAGGTGGAAACCATGGCTTTGAATTCACCAGTAGCTCCCCATGCCTGGCAGCCACAGTATAAACCCACACTCTGTGGCAGGCCATGGAAGGCCCATCATTTCCTGACTCCCACCTGCCTCTGCTCCTCCCCGAGGCACCTGCTCCTCCATAGCAATTCTCTGGCGAGGCCAAATCCACTTCGCTTTCCCAGGTTCACTCCTTCAGCCCAGCTGCCCCTCTGCCAGCACCTGCCCCACTTTGTGAGCCCATCAAGGCATAACCAAGGGTCCCGCCGTTGGGACCCCTCCATGACCCCTCTGGAAGCTACATGTGCAGTGACGTGCTGCAGCCGACCGGCACAGGAGCAGGAGCCTGTCCTTGTCACTTCTTCCCAATTCTGCATTCAATGGCTTTCTGCTGTTAGCCTGAAACTGGTCAGAGAGAGGGGTTTACACCACTGGCACTGGCAACCATCACAGATCAGGAACTTTTCCCTCCAGAAATAGCTCATCACTGTTTACCCTGACCCTTTTTGGTGGCCTGGGGTCACTTCGACACTGGATCTGCTCCTGCTGTCGGAGACTCGGGGTTCCTATAAGAACAAGGGACTGGCTGGGGATGTAGCTCAGTGGTTTCGCCGCCTGCTGCACAAGCGCAAGGACCTAAGTTTGATCTCCGGTTCCAAAAAAAAAAAAAAGAACAAGGGACAGTGAAGGCGGTGAGCACGAGAGTGGCCAACATTTGCAAGCATTCACCAAGGGCAAGTGTTCCACGAAAACTCGCTCATTGACTCCTCCAAACGGCACCGGGGGGGGGGAGGACAGTCACCACCCTGGTGCCCAGAGAGGTCGCAGCCAGTGAGCAGCGCGGACACAGCGAAGCAGACTCAGCAGGTGTCTTTCACATTAAGGAGGGGTCCCAGCCTCTGGAGATGAGCAAGATAGACAGGGGACTGGGGAAGCCCCAGCACCAACGTCCCCAGTGGGTGGCTGGGGACCCTCGTGGCCCTCCCCCATGGCGACTTTATTACTTTATTACTTTGCTAAGGCTGCTGTGACAGAGGTCACCACCTTAGTGGCACCAAACAACACACACATTTTCTAAGAGTGCTGGGGCCCAGAAATCTGAAACGGGCCTCATGGTGCTGCGGTCAAGGCGTGGGCCAGGCTGTGGTCCTTTCTGGATTCTGCAGAGGAGAATCCGTTCATTGCCTATTCCTGTTTCCGGGGCCACGATGTTCCTCCTTCCTTAAAGCCAGCAGTGCCCGGCTGAGGCCTCCAACCGAATCACTGGGCCTCTCTCTCCCACACCGAAGGACCTACTCAAGGGACTGACCAGCAACCCTGATTCCACCTGCAACCTCAATGCCCTTTGCCCCGTAAGGTAACACATTCACAGCTTCCGGGGATTAGGATGTAAACGTCTTTGGGATAACACTGTTCTACCTGCCACAGCCTCCTCCTTTGCTTGCTTGTTTTGTGGGAGGAAGATAACTCCTCTTCTGTAGAACACTTCCAGAAAGGGCAAGGCCTGCTGGGCACAGTGTCACACTCCTGCCATCACAGCCACTTGGGAGGCTGATCCAGGAAGACTGCAAGTTTGATGTCAGCCTAGGCCCTGTCTTAAAAGAAAAAAAAAAAAAAATTAAAAGGGCCGGGAGTATAGCTCAGTGGCAAGCACTTCTGGGTTCAATCCCCAGTACCATAAATGAATAAATAAATCAAGCAAGGCTTTGGTGACACCTGAACAGGATGGAGACAGTACCTCAACCCGCGTCTGGACTCACTTCCGCCTCCTCAGATAGTGAGGATGGTGATGGTGCCGATGAAGGCAGACCAAGTGCACAGCAGGCTGATGTTCCCACAGCAGGCTCTACAAAAGTGAACGCCTCTAACATGAGCAGGGATAATCGTCAGTACTGCCTCACAGTCGACACGGCTCAGCAAGGTCCTGAGGTGACGTCTGAGTGGCAGGGCTGGAGAGGACACAGGCAGTCCCTGTCCAAGCCCTCTGCCCTGCAGTCACGCCCCCACTCGCGGGTCTTTGGGACCAGGGACAGGAGCCATCTGAAGCAGGCTCTGCCAAAAACGGAGGAGATGTCTTGAGGGAGCAGGGACTTAGCACTGAGAACCCAGACAGCTGAGGCTCCATGGCCACCAACTGGATCTGGAGAGCGGGATGCAGGGAGCTCCTCCCTCCCTCTCAAGTCCCCATTTTTGCTCCTCCAATGGGACACGCCCCCTCCCCTTCCTCCTTGTGGATTCCTCTGCTGCTGCAGCACCACCTCACCTCTGCCTGATCTTATAGGGCCAGCATCCGACACCTACCTCCAAAGGCCCAGTCTTTTGGTCCAAACTCCCTGGAAAGAGAGGCAAATGTGATTGGTTCACCCAACCTATGGGTGCCATTCCCCCTTGGATTAGATGTCATTCCTTTGTCTGATTGGACGAAGGATATCATGACCCTAGCTGATTGGCTGGGGCCAGGAGGAGCCGGGACACTTGATATAAAAATCTGTGATAGGCAGAATAATGCTCTTCCTAAAGATATCCAGTGCAGCCTGTAAATGTTACCACACATGGCAAAAGGGACTTTGCAAAGGTGATTTATTTAAAGACCTTAAAATCTGAGACAATTCTGCTTTATGCTGTGAATTGATGCAATCACAAAAGCCCTTATAAGAGAAAGAGGGGAAGATGAGTCCCAATTAGAGGAGAAAAGTGAGGCAAGAAATAGAGGTAGGTAGACTGCTGGCTTTGAAGAGGGAGGAAGAGGCCAGAAGCAAAGGGATGCAGGCGGTCTTTATGCACAGGAAGAGACGGGGGTGGGGGAGGAAACGCAGCTCTGCCCACACCTTGGGGTTAAACTCAAAAGACCCCTTGCCAGCTTCTGAACTCCAGAGCCATGTGCTAGTGCAGTTGTGTTGTTACAGTGGTGCAGGACAGTAGTCATGCCACCATGGCCCGCCCCTTGTTCTTCAGAAGACATAGAGGAGGGGCCTGATCATGTGTCCAGCATCCCAGTGGAAGGGGATGGGGTGAGCCCAAGTGTCTCCATAGGGTGGGTCACTGGGAGCAGGAAGACGTGCACAGGCCAGCACAAGGACTCCGAGAATGCCTGGAGAGGGGCGGGCCCGCTGGGCGCAGGTTCAGTGTCAGGGCCCCTGGAGTCTGGGCGCAGCGCCTGTGCTAACAGGCACCCAGAGCTGTAGGAGGAGCTCTGGGCTGTGAGTCCTCACTGTATCCGGGCCCACCACGGCCACTGTGAAGGTCACATGGTCTTTCCCCTTGAGATCTCAGCTCCTTTCTAGGTCCAGTGAAGGGCTTGTGCTAGATCAGTAGGTCAGCTTTTCCTTTTCATAAAGTTTCCTCGCCAGATGTGGTGGCACATGCCTATGATCCCAGCACTCAGGGTCTGAGGCAGGAGGATCACCGTGAGCTCCAGGTCAGCCCAGGCTACGTAGTGAGTTCAAGGCCTACCTGAACTCTATAGCCAGACCTCATCTCCAAAGCCAAACATTTCAAAGTAAATAAGTCTTCTCAGCAGCAGATGTCCTCCTGTCTTCACCGTAGTCTCCCCTGTGACTCGGGAAAGGTTGCTCAGCTGACACTCAGAACCAGGGCAGGCACTGGTCTGCTCGGCACTCATCAGCGCAATGGAGGCACCATAACCTTCAAGTCACAAACGGGAAAAGGGAGGCCAGAGAAGCGAAGACACTTGCTCCAGGGCACACAGCGGGGAGGAGGTGCATTCTGGATTTGAACTCATGCACTGAAGGGAGTCTGATGGGCTCGAGGGGACACCAGCTCAGGGCGTCTCCTCTTCTCCTCTCAGCCACCACCGCCCATGCCAGGCCTTCAACCACTTCTGCAGGACACTGAGGCTCAAGTGACATGGTCTAAAAGCCACACAGGACCACCCACTGCCCGCCTGCCTGCCTGCCTGATGCCTTCGTCCCTGTCACCGGGCTGCAGGGAGCTGGGAAGCCCCAGGCTCTGGTGTCCCTTGCTCCAAGGTGGACCCCAAGTCTCTGTTTTGTGTGGGCTCCGGCCCCCTCAGGTTCTAGCCAGCAAAGTGACCTTGAGAAAGCCTCTCGGGGCCTTGACTCTAAACTGAGTTGTGAAGTTCACCTCCCTTCAGAGGCCAGAACCTTTTAAGGAAATGAAGAAGAACCACTGCATTAGACACGGCTTTGCACTTTTGGCTTTCACTGATTCAACTGTCCTCATTTGACCAGAGAGGTGAAGTGACTCACCAGGGCACACAGCAAGGCAGTGCAGAGTGGAGCTGGCCCGGCCCAGGCTGTGTGCATCTCCTCTTCACTTCTCCCCCAGGGCCAACCCCACAGTAGGACCTGGTTCTGGTGGTATGGATTTGATGCTCCTGAAACCCCTCTTGTTCCTGTATTTCCTGTAGACTGCAAAACTGAGGCTCGGAGGCACTACCTCCCTGCCTGAGGTCACCCAGCCTTCCGAATCAGAGCCGGGGCCTGGTGCGTGGGAGTCCCCAGTTCACACTTCCTCCTATCCCCTTTCCCAGTGCAGTCTCCCCAGTCGTCCATAGGCTCCAAGGCTGAGGTGTCCCCAGCTGTCCTAGGCACCCAACTTCCTCCAGCACCCCTGGCCCCATCATCAGTACCGAGGAGCCACCAGTGCACGGGGAGCTGCAGATGTCTGGCCCAGCCACCCCTGCCCCTCCCGGGCCGCGCTCCTCTGGGCAGGGAGGGAGGACAGCTCTCCTTGCCTGCCCGGGCGAGCAGCGTTGGCAGAGCAGCGGCTGCTCCTGCCTGCTGCCTGGCTGATGGAGAGATTATTCCTAAGCCCTTCCCATCCCCCCTTGCGGGACCATGCTGGCTGGCTGTCCCCGTGGGACTTGGAGCTCGAAGTCCGATGCTGAGGCAGGACAGCTGGCCCAGCTCCATCTAGCACGGACCTCCAGACCCTCATCTCTCAGGAGCACAGGGGCTTCGGGGTCATCCCCCAAACTCACCCCACTCCCCCAGGACTCCTCTGCAGCTGCCTGAGAGAGATGCGGAATGAATGAACTTCTGCTTTCTGGAGGAGGCGAGGGAGGAGACTGGAAACTAACTCTGCCAGAAACTGCTGCACTTTTCCTTCCCCTTCACCTGCACCACAGACCTGTCCCTTCCTTGGGCACTGAGACATGGGGTCCTCTTGCTCAACTAAGAAGCAGCTGGAAACAGCCTCCCAGAGACAAGAGGGTGAGTTCAGCTTCAGGGGAGGAAGTGGGTGTCTGTTGGGGGGGAGGCGCACAGCATTGAGCGATGCCTTAAGGCATCTGGCAAAAGCCCTGTGGGGAGTGAGCATCTTTCCCAGGCTCTAAAGCAGCTTGCCTGCCAGCTGCTGGGGTGGGTGTGCAAAACTGGGTTTGCTCCATGATTTCAAGGGGGGGCAATGTTCAGTTTCTGGAAAGAGCCCCATGCCGGGAAACTGAGTCCTGGGCTGGATTTGGATCTGCTGTGTAACCTTGGACAAGTCACGTCGGCTCTCTGGGTCTTGGCTTCTGTACTTGGAAAGTAAGAAAGCTCAGGAAAGCTCCCTGGATTTCCAGACCCTCTTCTCTCAGCAGACTGCACTCCTCTGGCTGTTCGCTGTGAGCACATAACACATGCAGCATACGAGAGCCCTGTGTGGGGAGCAGGTGAAAAACTTCAGCTGTGATTCACTTTCCACTGTCTGCTGGAATCCAGCTGGCTCTGAAATTGAGAGGAACTTTTATTTGCATTCAGCCGCCGAGGTTCCCTCCTGATCGGAGTGCATCTGGAAATGTAAGGGTATAGCAGCTCTGGAGACAGCCCTGGCTGAAATGAATAGTGTAAGAAATGATGGCAGAATGCTGAGGGGGAGAAACAGTGGAGACGATCTTTAAGAATATGTGAATGGCCTGGGGATTTGCTTAGTGGTGCCACCACCTGCCTCACAAGTTCAAGGTCCCAAGTTGGATCCCGGGTACAAAGAAAAAAAAGAATATGTTGAATGGGCTAAATCCGCAGGCAAGTGCTCCAAATAGGCCTGACATAGAGAGAGCACTGGAAACGCTTTCATTTTGTAGATACAAGACCAATACCCAGAGAGGGGGAGCAACTAACTCAAGGTCACACAGCAAAGGTAGCTGAGGCCAGCATGCACTGAGTGTGGAGAGGGACTGTCACCTCCATCCCCAGCAAGGTTCCGGAGGGAGAAAGCAATCAAGAGGGGTAGTGCCTTGCAGAGGCCTCCTGGGTGAGGCGCTGGGTGTAGCTGGCACAGCCTACCACCTTGGACCTTCAGCGGCCCTCACTGCTCCCTCCAGGATGGCAGGTGTCAGCTGGCTGTGAGGTGGCAGTGCTCCTGTCTACACCTTGGGGACGCCGGGCACATCAGAAGTGCCTGGAAGTGGCCCCGCCTGTGACCTTCCCTGCTCCCTAGATGTGGCTCCTGATGTGGCCAACACACCACCCCAGGCACCCAGAGCAAGCAGAGGGCCCGGCAGGCTGGGGCTGGGCCTCCCAGGGAATTGAGAGCCTCTTCACTCGCTGTCCCTGGCAGAAGGGTGTGAGTCTTGTCCTTGGAATGAACGAGGTTCAGATCAGAGAGGTGAAGCCACAGGTCCAAGACCATGCAGCCTGAAGGCCGTGCGGCTGTGCTAACACCCATTCCAGGCAGATTCTGTCTATAAGCTCCGTTCCTCTGGGCCAGGGTTGTTTACTGATACGCTTCAGGCACGTAGTAGCTGCCGAATAAATGTGTCCAGTGAAGTGTCAGAGAATGCATGATGCATGCGGCATTGCAGGAAAGCAAATGTGTGAAAATGTCCAGGATGCCCACAACTCCACCAGAGACTGACTACTCCTCGTCTTCTTGCTTTGCCCTCATGTCAGACAGGTGAACCCCCAGCTGCCGGTCTGGATGCCTCCAGGATGCCCACACCTTCCAGATACCGGAACCCGAAGCCCGGGCACCATCCCTATGGCTCCTGCAGCCCCCTGAGCCAGTTCCTGCACAGCCCCCTGGAGCCGCGGGTGGTCAAGGGCCTTTACTACCGCAGGGCACGGAGGGTGGGTGCGCCAGACGCCTCCCCGGCCACCGACCTGAAGAAGGAGATCCTGGTGAATGTGGGGGGCCAGAGGTACCTGCTGCCCTGGACCACGCTGGACGCCTTCCCGCTGAGCCGCCTGAGCAGGCTCCGCCTGTGCCGCAGCCACGAGGAGATCGCACAGCTCTGCGACGACTACGACGCCGACCGCCAGGAATTCTTCTTCGACCGCAGCCCCAGCGCCTTCGGCGTGATCGCGAGCTTCCTGGCGGCCGGGAAGCTGGTGCTGCTGCAGGAGATGTGCGCGCTGTCTTTCCGCGAGGAGCTGGCCTACTGGGGCATCGAGGAGGCGCAGCTGGAGCGCTGCTGCCTGCGCAGGCTGCTGAGGAAGCGGGAGGAGGCGGCCGAGCTGCGCCGCGAGGAGGCGTTGCAGCTGCGGCGCGAGGGCCCGGGGCCCGCCGTGCGCCCCTCGCGCTGGGGCCGCTGCATGAACCGGCTGCGCCAGATGGTGGACGACCCGCAGTCGGGTTTGCCCGGGAAGGTCTTCGCCTGCCTGTCCATCCTCTTCGTGGCCACCACGGCTGTCAGCCTGTGCGTGAGCACCATGCCTGACCTCCGGGCCGAGGAGGACAAGGTGAGTGGTCTCCAGGTGGCACGGGGAGCGCACCTCGGTCCCTCAAGGGCTCCATGCAAAGGTCTTTATTTCTTAAAAGCAAGAAGGAAACACTGCATAGCATTCCATGTGCCCTATGTTCATGTTTAGACCAGCACCGTCATAAAAGATACTTTTTCCTTTCTTCTTTTCAAGGAGGGGGCTCACAAAGGCCAAAGTGCCTGGGCCCTCCAAAGTCATTACGTCCCTGGCTCTGGTAAGGGGCCCTGGATGTTGACAAAGTCACACCTGGTCCCAGCCTCGCCTCACCAGGCTCTGTGGCGGGGGCAAATCACTTCACCTCTCTGAGCCTCAGTTTCCTCCTTGGTAAAACGGACATTGTCACCTCGAAGGTTCACAGTGGGGTGGTGTATGTTAACTGAGCAGCTACTTTATGCCAGTCACTAGCACAGTGTTCCCATGGGGGCCAGAGCTCCGTTTTCAGATGAGGACACTGAGGCATGGGACACATTTGCTTTTGTACCCTAAAGATGATGGCAGAGACTCTCTCAGCCTAGTCTTCCTGTCCATGTCTCAGTCGCAGATCCCTCGGTGAGTCTCAGTGGATGGGACTCAGAGGGAAGGTGATGTGTAAGTGGCCCTCCCCCAGGAGGCCAGAGCAGACATTTCACTTACCCACTCCTCTCTAGGGAGCTGGAGGAGATGCCAAGGTCGCCAGGGGACCAGATGGTCTGAGAAGTGAAGTAGGAACCTAGTAGTTCTCTAGGAGGAGAACTACTTGGAGAACCTCAGACTAAAACTGGATTGTTTCTCATAGGAACCGTTGCTCCTCTTCTGTTCTATACTCCCCTATGGCTCCCATTGTCCCAGCTCAGGGCACTGACCTTACAGGAGATGAAGAGAGCCGATGAAGACATACACAGATGCACCTAACAGGCGTGAGTGTATCTGAGTCCCCTTCCCTTGCAGACATGTCCCAGGGCAAGACAGTGGGGTCAGAGGACTTTCCAGATGGAAAACCTGCTTGTGCTACTCATACAGTAGGCTACCAATAAATATCTGTTGAATAAAACGTGTTTATCCAACCCATAAAGATTTGTCCTAAAAAAGACAACAAAAATACTTAGACTTTCAAACAGCAACCCCCACCCCCACGAGAGCTCTGATTGGAAGCATGTTTTCATTCTTTTGCACAAAAGTGTGGGATTTAGAAGGCCGCTTGCTCACGGACGTGTTTACATTTGGACTCTGTAGTCAAAAGATTAGGACAGAATAAGCCATCTCCTTACCCTGTTCCTCAGCTGTGGCCAGAGCCTGGGTGGTCACAAGCCTCTTCCTCCTAGGGCTCCACAGGGAAAGGAGAAACAGTGAGGGAGCCCCAATCTGAACTGTGCAGAAGCCTAATGGTTTGAAAAATAACTGAGGCTACAGACCCAGCATGGCTTAACATGACCTGGGAAATCAAATTAGAGGTGGTCACAGCCCAAAGCCAGAGTGGAGCAATCAGGCAGCCCTGTCCTTGGGGATAGGAGAGGTTGATGCTCATATCCAGCTGCAGTGTCTTTCTGTGTCCCTGCAATGAAACCACCTTTGCACATGCTGCTCAGATGTGCAGGCCAAGAGGGTCTGTCTTTGCTGCTGGGACAATAATTCAGAGATGCAGGGAGGCCGGGGATTTTTGTTCTTTCAAGTCTGAGGGTCACATTTGCATAAAAAGCTGCTGTTCCTTCTCCAACGCGTGCCTTGTATTTCATATTTGCCCTCCGAGACATCAGGCTAGAACAGCCCTATTTTATGAGCCAGCTGCTTTGCTGGCCAGCTGCTTCTGGGGCCACCCCAGAAGTTAATGTCACACCCTGGGGACATGATGACCCACAGAGCTCCTCCTGAGATGGAGGGGAGTGATACTTGTTGGAGAGAGAGAACCCCTAAGGATGCAGGTTCCCGTCCATCTCTCCTAGCTTCTCCAGCAGCGTACCTGGCTGTTGGGAGGGTTAAAGGTCTTGGCCCCAGATCACAAATTTAAATGGAGGAAGAAAGAGCCTCCTGCCAAGTGCCCGAGCACCCGAGAGGCAGTGGAGCCTGGAGCTCTGGGTTTTCTTGGGCTCCCTCTAAAGGGCCTGGCAGAACCAGGCCTGGGGTGTGGAAGACCTCATGGTTCTCGGGTCACACTTCCCCCACAGCCTGTGCTGGGAGATTCCGGCTCCTCACTAAGATTGGGCTGAGGAAGGAAGACACAGGGTGTTTTTGTTATATTGTTTTGCATTTTTGAGACGAGATTTTCCTGTGTAGCCCGGGCCAAACTCTCAGTCCTCCTGCTTCATCCTCCCGACTGCTCGATTACAGGTGTGCAGCACCACCCCAGCTACAGGGAGAGTTCTAAAGGCCAGGTGGGACTCCTGGGTCCCAGAGCCTTGCCCTCTTGTGCCATTCTAATTTGGCCACCTCCCCACTGAAGTTTCCACCTGCCCACTGCTGCCTCCTCTTTCTAGAAAACTCTCACATGCAGCCCGAATCTTCCCTCCTCTGTCCCTCTCCAGGATCCTGAGTCAGCTTCCCAAGGAGGCCCCTGCTCTCTACAGCTATTCTATGTTCAGTGGCATTTGGCAATTGTGCTAGCAATTCTTCACAGATTTCTGCTTTACTTGGGCTTTTTCCTCATCAAATCTCCCTCTATCCTGCCCAAAAAGATGCATTCCCCACTTTCTGGGCGGGGGCCACCTTTCCCGACTCTACTTCACACTGTTCCCTGCCCCTCATCACACGTGCTCAGCTCTGTGGGTTCCACTCCTGGCCCCCATCTGGAGCCTATAGCTGGGGCACAACTGGTGGCCCAACCCCATGAGAAAGTCCTCCTGGGTGGCCTCTGCCTGCCAGGATTGGGGGCCTGAAAGTCTTCTCCTTTAGTGACCATGGCCTGAAAGTCTTCTCCTTTAGTGACCATTCAGGACCCCAGCTTTGCAGCTGGGGACAGTGAGATTTGGAACTAATAGAGTTGTATATACAGGACTAAGTTTAGGGCACTCCTCACCCACCTGGGTACCAAAATCCAAGGATGCTCCTGTCCCTTCTATGAAGGGTGCCGTGTACCAACGTTCAGTCATGTTTAGATGACTTGTAACATCTAACACACTGCAAGTGCCGTGTAAATAGTTGTTCTGCTGTGTTGTATAAGGACTAGATTTTTTACAGAAAGAAAATCAGTATGTGTTCAGTACAGATAAAACTTTCCTTCTGAATATTTCCAATCCAAGGTTGGTTGTAAAACCGGTGGACACGAGGACCCGACTGTGCTTATTAGACCCGTGCTGTGTACCCAGCCCTGTGCAGTTATTTCCTTTGATTTCCTGATTTAATCATCATGACAGTTCTATTCTAAAGTGGGGAGACCGAGGCCCCCAAGGTTCCTGACTTGCCAGAGCTCAGCAACTCAGTGTCCTTGTATTTAGTGGAGCACCAGCCACCCCACTGCCCACGGTGTTGGGCCCAGGGCGGCAGCAGCAGCAGAAGAGGAAGGAGGAGGAGGAGGAGGAGGAGGAGGAGGAGGAGGAGGAGGAGGAGGAGGAAGAGCGGTTAGATCAGGAAGCATCTCTACAGTGCCAGCCCTGGGGCCTCACCCCAGAACATGCCCTGGGGGTCTTTCCCCATCAATCCACTGTGCCTGGCGGCAGTGCCATCCTGACAGCCATTCCGAGCATCCTGTAAGTGGGGACAGGCCCACAAGCAAGGACACCAACCATCCCCATTCGCCTCAGACAGAGAGGGGTCCCAGGACCTGAAGTTTCTGTGTGCAAACCCAGGAAGATGGAGCAAATCAGGGCGAGTCACTTCCCTCCCTACAAAATACAACTGGAAAGAAACTTTCTCAGAGAGACAAAGAGAAAACTTCTCTTTCCTTTCTTCTCCTCTCTTTTCTCCTACAAATATCTGCTGGGCTGGGGATTATTCTCCAGCTGGAGCCAGAAATGCCTCCGTCCCAGTCTGGCTGCAGAGGCTCTGACCTTTCTGACTGGTGCCTGTGCCGGGCTGGTTAGGGATGCAGAGCAGAGCCAGGTGCGGCACAGTGACTTGGCACAGCCGCTTGCTGCAGTGTGGGAGGAGCTGGCCAGGCCCAGAGGACGGAGAGGTGTGCATGGCTTGAATAGCCAAGTGACAGCATTGCAGGCAGCCTGGGACGGCCAGGTCTCTCTGGGCTGGGAGTCGCCCCCCTGCTCTTCCCAGGCTGCCAAGGGGGAAATTTCCAGATGTCAGCGAAGGAGGAGGCCTGGTTTGGAGGATCCAGCCCAGTCTAGCACTTCCAGCTGCTCAGAGTCCACAGGGAGTTGCCAAAGTGCGCAGTCCTGGACTCGGCTCCAGGGTTTCGTTTAGCGATGGGGGGGCCCTAAGAATCTGCATTTGTAACCAGCACCCTTGGGGATTCTCATGGCAGGGTTTCTGAACCAGCTATGAGAAATCCAGATTGTGTTTCAGCCTCTTCATTGGAAACCGAAGCACAGAGCGGGGGAGGCGTAGGGATCACTTTGAGGTCACATAGCAAGTTTGGAGCAGGACTAAGAAAAGAGGATCCAAAACTCCTGAGCCCTCCAGGATCCTGGAGCAAACCTCAGCCAGGTGGGGCAAAGCCCCGTCGGTGGGTCAGAAAATGTGCTCGGCGTCCTGTAAAATCCAGCAAGAGGAGGAGGTATGGCATCCTCATACTGAGCGGGTAGACTGTCTGAGGCCAGGGTATCCAAGTGGGCAGCGTGCTAATAGTTGTCGGCAGCATCATTTGCACTCATCACAGCAGCCTTTCTGGGCGGAGACCAAGCAAGAGTTGGAATTAGAAGCCAGACATGGTGGTGCAGAGTTGTAATCCCAGCACTTTCGGGGGCTGAGGCAAGATCACAAATCGGAGCCCAACCTAGGCAATTTAGCAACTAAGTGGGGCCCTGTTTCAAAAAGGGGTTGAGGTGTAGCCAATGTGAAGGTCCTGGGTTCAACCTCTAGTATTGGGGGACAAAAGAGGTAGGATTTGAACCTGGCCCATAAGCACTTAGGGCTCCATTTCTCAACAGCTCCGGCTCCAGGGAAGGGAAAGACATGCAGAGCAAGGGACAGGCCAACGGGGGTCGGCATGGGCCAGGTCCTTTCCTTTTCCGTAGCAGCCAGACTTAGAGAACATTTCGATTTAGGGTTCCTCTGAGCCTGGGCACTGGAAGTAATTTCCTTTTCCACTTTAAAGCATTTTAATGCAAAAAAATTACAGTTGCCAACATCTTGCTTTTCACATAGGCAGCTGGCTTTGGTCATTCCTTCACTCATCCATCAAGTGAGTGTGCACGTGTGTGCGTGCATGTGCGCATGTGTGTGTGTGTGTGTGTCTGTGCATCCATATGCATATATGATATTTATTACCAGATTCTCAACCCTGGCTCCCCATAGAATCATCAGCAGGGGTTCTGGAAAATTCTGCTGCTCAAGCGAAAACCTAGATCAATTAAATTAAAGTGGGGGTATGCTGGGCATCAGGAATTCTCCAAGCCCCCACATGATGTTAATGTACATCTGAAGCTGAGAACAAGGCACTGGAGCAGTTTCTCAAACCTGAATGTGCTGAGCATGGTAGCGCACCTTTATAATCCCAGCGCTCGGGAGGCTGAGGCAGGAGAATCACTGAGTCCGAGGCCAGCCTGGGCTACATGGTAAGTTCAAGGCCATTCTGAACTACATAGCAAGACCCTGTCTCGAAAGAAAGAAAGAGAGAGAGAGAGAGAGAGAAAGAAAAAGAGGAAGAAAGGAGGAAAGAAAGAAAGGAAGAAAGAAAAAAAAAGAAAGAAACCCAGAACCCAAACAAACAAACCAAAAAATTCACAGCAAAAAACCCAACTTTAGGGGCTGGGGATTTAGCTCAGTGGTTCCACTGCCTGCCTCGCAAGTGCAAGGTTCCGAGTTTGATTCCTGGTACCAAAAGACAAAAAACAAACCTAACTTTAACGTGCACCAGGGAATCTTGCTAAAATGCAGGTGATGAGGCTGGGTGTTCCTAACAAGCTCCTGGGAGACAGGTGTTTTGGGCTCTAGGCCCACACTCTGAGGAGCCAGGGGCTGGGGGCTCTGTGAAGAGCCAGGGCCAGGGAGCCAAGCCACACAACAGTGACCACAGATCAGCCGCACCTAGCTGGAAGCAGGCCAGGTCCCGGGGCGGAGGGTCACAGCCTCGAGTCACAGGGCAAGACAGCTGCCCAGCCCAGGCTCCTAGCCCCCAGAGCCATGCTGCTTCTGCACTGACTGAGACCCCAGAGCTGGGACAGTATCTGCAACAGGATGGGCCCCAGAGGGATTAGGGGTGGCACGCGGAGAAGTCACCAAACAGCCTATAGGGGCTAAGAGACCTGAATCGGGCTGGATGCTACCACCTACTAGCTATGTGAGCTCAGGCAAGTCACTGAGCTGCTGTGACCATTTTCTGGGCCTATAATGAGGCCATGCTGGACGTGAAGGCACTCTGGCTGTGACATCTGTCACCCCATTGATCGCCAGGGTTGATTCAGCTCATCTGGCTGGCCACCCGGGTGTTCCCTTCCTCTCTCTCCACTCCATGTGCTTCCCTCCTGAAGCTGCACACTCAGTGGAAGAGGACGGCCACCCCAATAGAGGAGGACCATTTCCTCAGTCAAGGGTATACGAGCAGCTGTGCTCCCAGGCTAGAACCTCCACACAAGCTCTCAAGGTCCATAATGACGCCATGCCACCTGCTCACAGCATTGTCATGTGGCTAAAGGGACAGTAGCAGAGCAATGGCGGTACCCAGAGATGCCTGTATCCGTGATGGCAGAGGTTTCCCTGTAACAAGGAGATGCAGGATAGCTCAGCTTCCAAAGCAGGGGCTGCTGATTTCTGTCTTGTGAAACACTCCCCGGGGGACAAACTCAGGCAAGCGGGCAGCTGTCCCTGTGAGACCCAGATTTTCCACCCAGATGTTCCATCTCCCTGGGGTGCTGGTCTGGTCTGCCTGCTGGGGTTGGTTGCAGCCCCATCTGGGCTGTGCTGGCTGCAGAAGGGGCTGGGGGTGCAGGAACTCACGCCAGTGTCTGACACTCCCAACCCAGAGGTGGTTCTAGGTAGGTGACAACTTGGTCATCTGGCCACACTTGGCTGGAAAGGGTAGTCTCCGACCCAGCTGACCTGCCACGTACCAGGCACTACCTGAAAACCATGCAAAAGGAGGTTGGGTGGAGAATTAGTCTATGCACAGAGCCGAGGCCCACACCTGTCTGTGAAGGCTTCTCCCCCGAAGGCGTCTCCCCTCGCCAGCGCTGCCAACCCCACCTGCCTTCTGTTGCTCTCCTTCGCAGGGTGAATGCTCTCAAAAATGCTACTACATCTTCATTGTGGAGACCATCTGTGTGGCCTGGTTCTCCCTGGAGTTCTGTCTGCGGTTCGTCCAGGCTCGGAACAAGTGCCGCTTCTTCCAAGGGCCCCTCAACATCATCGACATCCTGGCCATCTCCCCTTACTATGTGTCGCTGGTGGTGTCTGAGGAGCCCCCAGAAGATGGGGAGAGGCCGAACGGCAGCTCCTACCTGGAGAAGGTGGGGCTGGTGCTGCGTGTGCTGCGGGCACTGCGCATCCTCTACGTGATGCGCCTGGCCCGACACTCGCTTGGGCTGCAGACGCTGGGGCTCACAGTGCGGCGCTGCACCCGGGAGTTTGGCCTGCTGCTGCTCTTCCTGGCCGTGGCCGTCACCCTCTTCTCCCCATTGGTCTATGTGGCTGAGAACGAGTCTGGGCGGGTCCTGGAGTTCACCAGCATCCCTGCCTCCTATTGGTGGGCCATCATCTCCATGACGACGGTGGGCTACGGGGACATGGTCCCCCGCAGTGTGCCTGGCCAGATGGTGGCACTCAGCAGCATCCTGAGTGGTATCCTCATCATGGCCTTCCCGGCCACATCCATCTTCCACACCTTCTCTCACTCCTACCTGGAGCTCAAGCGGGCACAGGAGCGGCTCCAGGCCCGCCTCTGCCACCTGCAGAGTGCCCATGCGGCCAGCACCAGTGAGCGGGAGCTCCTGGCTGACGTGGACGACCTGGTATCCTCCGAGGGCCCTGCCCTGCCTGCCGCCTACCTGTAGCTCAGATGCCTTGTGTGTGCATGAGTGCAGCACGTGGTTCCAACCCATCATCCTTGCCAGAAACAAGCTATCTCTACAGATTCCTGGAGCTCTCCCAAAGCAGCCACTGTAAGCCCAAAGGTGTCATCTGTGTGACCTCTGGTCCTCCTGACCTTGAAGCCCTGTTCCCTTGTCCAGTCTGCTTGCCTTGTCCTCCCTGCCTGTCTGCTCAGCACAGCCCACCTAGCTGGGCAGGCTTAGTCCTCCATCTTCACTCTTCCTGCCCTGCCGAGGCTGTGATGTCCCACATTGGGGTCCCTGTGGCTGCAGAACTTCACAGTCAAAGTTCAGTCACTTGTCAGCGTCTGCCCTGGGACTTGCAGCAGTGGCAGCTCCTGCGCCCTCCCTGCCTCGGGATGCTGGGGGAACTGCTGGGAGGTGGCTGCTAACAGATGAGAAAACAACAGCGGCAAACAAAGAATGGCCAGAACGAGTCTGGGGACAGATCTAACCAGGGTCTGTGCCCCAGTCAGTGACCATGGTCCAGGAGACGGCAGGGGACTGTCCCCTGGACAGTCAGTATGGCGCCTGCAGAATCCCATTCTTCCCCTCCAACCCTCTTCCCTGGCTCTGTGGGAGGGGCGTGTTCTCTGTCCTCAGCACCGCCAGTGCTGTTTCCTAACGAGGCCACCATCTCTTCTTCCCGGGTTTGTGCAAACCTCCCACCTTCTACACCTCCCTCCCACACACACAGCATACCTGGGGCCGTGCGGGATGCCACTCGCCAGCACAGAGGCTCTCAGGGGCAGCTGCACTCTTGGCGGGATGCCCTCCAGCTCCCCAACCCTCTTAGGGCTCTGCACTGTCCCTGCAGAGACTCAGCTCTCTGTGCGTGGCTCGGTACCAGGGACATACCACAGCTTCGGGGAAGAGTCACGAGCAGCCTCAGCGTCTGCCCCACACAGACCAGGACCTGTACCCTGGGCGCAAGTTCCGAATTTCAGTGTGTTGGTTCATCCATGGAAAGATTCCTCGCCCTTCATAGCCCACAGAGGAGGCTGATGCAGGACCGTGTTGGGGCTGAGGATGGCAGGCCTCAGTGCTTCGTGGAGGGCAGAGTGATGTGAACGATTCCAGTGAGGATGACGGTGACACTCAAAGGGTCGTGCGACCAGACTGGGAGGGGAGGGTCCGAGTGTTTCGGGGAGGCCTGTGGGCCCAGCTCCTCTGGGTCCCTGACTGCAGCACCTCCGTCAGGCCCTGACCGGGAGCTCTTTGGCACTTCCCGGAAACGACACGGTCTGCACTGTTGCTCACACTGGCTGGGAGTCTATGGAGAAGGTGGCCAGGGTGCTCATGGGTGGGTGGGGCCTGTGGGTCTGGCCTGGGTGGTACGGGGCACAGTCGGCCTTCTATCATGGGTAATGAGTTCTTAGAGTTCATTCTTCCCTCATCTTTATTGTAGCACTGGGGACTGAACCCAGGGCTTTCTCATTGAACCACATCCCAAACTTTTTAATTTTTTTTTTTTTTTTTTGAGACGGGGCCTGGCCAAGTCACTAAGCTGCCCAGGCTGGGCTCCAACTTCTGATCCTCCTGCCTCTGCCTCCCAGAGTGCTGGGGTTACAGGCACGGACCATCACACCCAGCTTCTTCTGCTAGCCATTAGCAAGGCCTCCGGTGCCCCACACAGGCTCCCCTGACTACTGGGCAAGGCCGGGGGCACTGGCTCGGGGGAGCACTGGCATCTAGCTTGAGGCCAGGCCTGGCCTCCTCCTAGTATCCCCCAGCTGACCCAGGCACATGACCCCATCCATGTAGAACCGGAGTCCGGGGGGGACCTCAGAGCCTCCCAAGCTGACAGTCCTCCAAGTAAGCTCTTGGTAGAGTGGCCCATGGTTGTCACACGGGGAAAGCTCTGCAGCCTGTCAGACCCGCCCTGGGCACGCCACTGTGCCCCGGGAAGTGACCAGCATGGTCTTGTGGGCCTCTGGTTGTGTCCTGGGCACCTTGGACAACAGCCATATGAGTCTTGTTCTGGGCTAATTTGTCTGTGTATGGGGTGCTTGGAGTCAAGTCCAGGGCTTTTATACTGAGCTACATCCCCATCCTTTTCTTTTTCTTTTTTTTTTTTTCCATTTTGAGATGAGGTCTCACTAAGTCTCCCAGTCTGGCCTCAAACTTGCAATCCTCCTGCCTCCGCCCCCCAAGTAGCTGAGATTACAGGCATATGTGACCTCTCTGGCTTAATTTTTTTAAAATAACTACTCTTAGGCAAACTATTACTCTCACTGAGAGTTGGATAATTTGGGTGTCTACTGGGACCCCGTTTCTCACTCCCTCTGTGACTCTGGGTAGTCCTCATTCCCTCTCTGTCGCCTGTGGGTTTGGCTGGCTGTGTGGTTTTCTGACAGGTTCCCCCAGGCACCGTCAGGGGGGGTATAGCAGTCCAGCTGGGCAGACGGCTCTCTGACATGGCAAACCCATGCTGTTTAGAAGAATCTGAAATTTCCCAGATGCCATCTCTCCTCCAGTCAGTGCCTGTCCACAGCCCCAGGACCTGAGGAAAAATGCTCACCCCTCCTTCCCATGGGAAGCAGAGAAGAATCTTCCACAGCCATCAAAAGCCCTGGAACCTCCCCACACCCATTTGCTGCTCAGCAGGGACTGAGGAGTTTGTTCAAGCTGCAATAATTCCTAATTACCACTCTGCCCATTGCTGGAACCAACTTCCACCCAGACAGCTCCATAAAGGCCTTCCAAGGCTAAACAAAAAGTTTAAAATAAGTCCATCATCAATATTATAAGATTCCAGAGTCCCGGGGCCAGCGATTTAGCTCAGTGGTTTCGCCACCTGCCGCGCCCAAGTGTAAGGACCGGAGTTCGATCCTTGGTACCAAAAAAAAAAAAAAGATTCCAGAGTCCCAAACACTCCTGGTTGAAACTCTCTAAATTAGAGGTAGATAATTGGAATTGATTGCTTGCATGTGGGGCTTAATTAAATGCTCTAATTTTCCTCCTGGGTAACATCCCAGATGACAGGTTTAAATTGCCTGAGTCTCTCCTTGCTGAGCAGCCTCTCCTCCTTGTGGTTGGATGGGGTGGGAATAACAGGCAGGTGGCTGGCAATTTCTTCCTCCCCACAGGCCGGAAACCAAGTAGCCTTCTTCCTGCAGAGTGCTCTTTCTAGGGTGTCCTGCTGCTGCTCTTAGGCGTGTCCAAGGCGAAGTCCAAGCCCTGGAAGGAAATATTCAAACTGAGCTTAAAGCCCATTCTGCTGGGCTTTCCTGACAGAGGAAGTGGGGTTGTCTTGCGGTGTCCCTGGCACTTTCTGTGACAATGGACATGGACATCGCCTCCGTGGACCTCCTGACTCACCTGACCTCAGACAGGCTGAAAGTCCTTCCCAGCTGGGGCCGTGTGGGATTCTGGGAACGGTTTACACCACCAATCGGAGCAGGAGCAAAGAAGGAGAGGGGTACGGAGAGAGCCATACCGTGAGCCCTCTCCTATCCACAAAGATGCGCCTTCGACAGAATGTGGAGTAGTCCACCCGCAGATGGAAGTTCGCTGCAGTCTTTTCCTGCCCTCTGCCCCCAGCGGTTCCTACTGCCTCCCACGGGCACAGCTCTGGCACCCCCAGCACAGGGCCATCAGCAGTGGATTATTAGCCCCCTTCCTTTTCTTCATGCTGATGTGCCAATAAGGGGCATCGCCTTCTGAATTATTACTGGGTGTTGAGAACCAATCAGGTTTGCATCATTTTATTTGGAAAACATGTCAAATTCACAAAAAAGTTGCAAGAACCTTATATAGGGATAAAGCATCCGAACACACCTCTTTTTTTTTTTAACACATCATCCCATTTGCTTTGTGCTTTGTCCTATCTATATTTTAATTTTGTATCCATAGAGCATTCCACTAAACCACTTGAAAGTAAATTCCCTACACCATGGCCCTCTGCTCTCGAACCTAATTTTTTGGGGCGGGGGGGTACCAGGGATCAAACTCAGGACCTTGAGCTTTCCAGGCAGGCATGGTGCCACTGAGCTAAATCCCCAGCCATGAACCTATTTTTAAAACTATTATCAAAGATATATTTCATTGCACAGTAATAAGGAGTCACAAGCTTGGAATATGCAAAAATATCAATAAATGCCAACACATTTGTTAATTTAAGTAGATCAAAAGAAGATCATCTATGAGCGTTTCATTGCCCTGAGGAAATATAGTGTGGTTCACCCCCTACTCTCAGAACTGTAGAATGTGCTAACTGCAAGAACTCGCAGGCACCATCCGCCCAAGGATGCTTAATCAAGTTTGTTGGGTTTTTTTCTGTTGTTAACAGGGATCAAACGCAATTCCTTCTGCTTGCGAGGCAGGTGGCAGAACCACTGAGCTAAATCCCCGACCCACTTAATCAAATTTTTATGTGGTCCCAGAGGCCCAGGAACCTTTCCAGTCCAAAGTGTCTGACAAGTCCATCAGATTCCCATGGGAATCTATGGCCTCTGCCTGCCAAAAGGGCAGAGAGTTCAAAGGTAAACCAGCTCCTTCCTCCGAGGTAGAAGACCCTCAAGGATGACAGTGCATGGATCCCACACCCAAGGTCACTGCTGTCCAGAGCCACAGCGAGGAACTGCCACAGCACACTGACAGCAGATGCGAGGTTTTATCTCCTGTCTGCTCCACTTTGTCCACTAGCCTAATAATCTCCTTGTACAAGCCTTTTCCTTCCATCCAGCACAGAATCCAGGATCAGAGTGACTTTTCCTTGTCCTGTTGCCTTAGCCTCCCGCAATCTGGCCATTTCTACGGCTTTCCTTTGACTCAGAGGACATGACGTCAGGGTGACCACATCATACACATCACCCTGCACAGAACGCGCCTCCTTGTCTGTCTGATGTCTCCCCATGCTCGGGCTGAGGCTGCATGTGCTGGGCCAGGCCACTGCATGAGTGAGCTGTGTCCCTCCAGGATGTCACATCCGGGGGCACCTTGTCCCCCACAAGCCCTCTCTCTGGGAGGTGACCCCAGGAAATGCTGGCAGGGAGTGGGCACTGAAAAGGAGAGGAAGAGGAGGAGGATAGAAAAGTGCTAGCCTGGCCTAAAGACATCCAGTAAGAAACCAAAATGAACCCTGGTCCTCCTCCCAGCACAGCCATCCAGGTCGAATGTGCCAGCCTAGCCAGCCACGTGCCACCTCCCTGTCCACCTCACTCCGAGGACAGCATTTTCCCTGTGCAGATAAGCCGGTCCCCAGGGCTCGGCCTGTCACCTCTACCTGTGACAAGGAGGGAACCTCTGCTGCCCTCCCTCACCTGGCCATCTTCACCAATTCTTAGAGCTAAGAGGACCGGGGTGGTCACTGGGTCCAACCTGCCCATTTTACAGATGCAGATGAGACGGTCCAGGGAGGGGATGGAATTGGCAGGACACAGAGTCAGGGCCAGCCAAACCACGACCATCCTGGCTCTGGGCACACAGCCATGTGCTCCCCGCTCTGGGAGATGGGTCCCAGACCAGCCGGTCTCTGAGCAGCATCTGTCATCTACCCAAGGGACACCTCCAGGAATGCGACACTGGTTAAAAATAAAACAAAAGGAGCCAGCCCCACTCTGCAGTGGCTGCTTCCAGAGACACTCAGAGAACTACACCGTGTGTCTGTCGCAATTCACCTTCGCCGTCCAGGGAACAAAGCCAAGGGGCCATCAGGCTCCGTGTGATGCGACTTGGGAACACATCCCAGCACCCTGAACTAAAATTAGCTGATCTTGCTGCTTCCCAAAGCTCCCATTGTCCTCAGCCAGTGACCAGGCTAAGGTCCCCTGGGGACCAGTAGCAGGCTCACCTTGCGCCTTCCCGGGTGAGCTTTTGGGCCCCCTCCCTGTGCACCTGAGGGAAACATTACATGACACTAAGGCATAGTGCAGTGGCTTCTCTGGTGTACTGGGGACCACCTAGTCATGAGGCCACTGGAGTTGACCCTGGGGACTTAGAAAGAGATGGGGAGGATGTCCTGGAAAGGGATGGCGGGGCCCCGGGGTCACCCACCTCAGGCCGCTGGTAAGACCCAAGTCAGGAGTTGAGCAGGGTGAGGTCTTTTGTGTGAAGAGATCTATTAACTTATAGAAAATTGACAAGGAGGTGCAAAAGACATAGCATTTATTTACTAAACGGAGATTTGCAATTCAGTCCACTAAATCAGGGGGCCCTGAAGAATGTGCCCTATCTAGGACATGTTTAGTGTGGTTTGGTTTGGTGTGGTTTGGTTTCGGTTGGGTTGGGTTTGGTGAACCCAGGGCCTTCACGCTGAGCTACATCCTCAAGGTATTTTTACATACTTTAAAAAATTTGAGACAGGGTCTTGCTAAGTTGCTAAATTACCCAGACTAGGCTCAAATTTTTTTATCTTCCTGCCTCTGCCTCCCAGAGTGCTGGGATTATAGGTGGGCACCACCACGCCCGCTGGAACAGGCGTTATATGGGGGTTTCCAGTGTAAGTGTTTTCCAAAGGTGCTCATTGGCCGGGCACGAGTCTTAAATCACAAAGCTGATTGGACAGGTTAGTTAATTAGGGTCCTCGGCTGAGAGAAGCTGACCTCGCTGGCAGGGGCTCACAGGTCCATAGGATGAGTGCACGGTGAACATCCAGCATGCAGCATGTTACCCTGATGAGGACAAGGCACCCCTCCGCTTCAGAAAGCCTCAGCTTGAATGACCACATTGTCACTGACATCCAAAAACCACTAGTAGGGGGAAGGGGGACTCAGAGGAGGAAACCGCCCTCGCAGGGGCTGCTCAGACCTACTCATCACTGGGCAGCTGGAGTGAAGCACTGTGTGCTCCAGGAGACAGTGTAGGTGGAAACGCAAGGGCTCATGGGACAGATGTAAATTCCCTCTCATGCTACTCTCCCACTCCAGTGTCCCTGCGGTAACAGTGCAATACTTAGAATAACACACCGGTAAGTCTCAGAAGTGACTTCCTTCTATGTTCAAGAAGCTCCGTTCAGACTTCATTAGACAAATAAATGAACAAAATAACAAAGGAGGAATTGTTGGCTCGCATAGCTGAAAATCCAGGTGGAGTTCAGGTATGGTTTAATCCAGTGCTTCAGCCAGGAAGCAGAGCAGCCCTGAGGGGGGTAGAAGCCAGGTGTGGACCTTGCATTTGCACCCTGGGCAGAAGCAAGGTGGGTTCCTGTGGGGACTTGTGGCCGTAGGGACACAGGGACAGGGGCAGGCTTGGGTCTGCAGCAGAGAAAGTGCTGGAGGGGGCAAGAGAGGAAGTCCAGGGCTGGCAGGGCCACAGTGATGTGGAGCCTGTCAGTCATTCTGGCACCTGTAGAGTGACAACTGACCCTGTGAGGCCACCCACCCTTACCTCCTCCTTCCTGGTGACAGAAAGGATCTGAGGTGAAGCCAGAGCTCTCTTCACCAGCCCTGTAGTAAGGTGGCCTGTGACTGGACCTGGACCAGAGGAATATGGGCAGGGGGACTCCAGGATCCTCCTCTAAGAGCAGGCCACCTTAGCTGGGTGTGGTGGTGCATACCTATAATCTCAGTGCTCTGGGAGGCTGAGGCAGTAGGATTACAAGTTCCAGCCCAGCCTGGGTGACTTAGCTACTTAGCGAGACCCTGTCTCAAAATAAAAAATAAAAAGGCCTGGGGATGTAGCTCAGCGTGAAGGCCCTTGGTTTAATCCCTAGTACTGCAAAAAGGAAAATGAAAGATAAAAAGAGGAGGCCACTTCCCTTAGAGGTGAGGGCGGCAACACACACCCTCCTTGCAGCAGCCTTGTGAGGAAGAGCCTCCTTGGAACCAAAGGACTTGGCTGTTTGCATCACAGCACCTCAGCAGGCGCCTGCTGTGGACACAGGGACCTAAGTAGAAACTGGGTCTTTCAAAAAATAAGAACCAAGAGACTCATGTAATGGTACAAGATCCCGATGATGAATGTAACTGTATTTTATACCTAAAATGTACCAATAAAGTTAATGGGGGGAAAAAAAAGAATGTGCTCATAAGCCAAACATCCTAATTATCACAGTTTTAGTAATACCATATTTCAGTTATTCTAGGTATTTAAAAAATTTTATGGCTCAGGGAATCGAACCTACAACGTTTGCATTGAATTACATCCTCACCCTTTATTTTATTATATTTTCTTTTATTTCATTTTTTGAAACAGTGTCTTACTAAGCTTCCAGGTTGCTGAGATGGGGCTAGAACTTGATGTCCTCCTCCCTCATTCTCCCAGTGTGGCAGGATTAGAGCCGTGCACCATCATGCCTGGCTCTTAAAATTTATTTTAAAGTAATGTTTCATAGAATCTAATGGTTCCTATGGTCCAAATACTATTATTAGATTGATAATAGATAGATATTTTATTATACTTTAGGTAAAGCGAGAGCTGAAATCTTTCCTGCAGATTTTTTTGGTTACTTATTATCTTGTCTTCTCTAGTTGATAATCTTAATAAAAATTGATATCCTTGGGAAAAAAACCTGGGTCTTTCAGACAGCAGTGCACAGTCAACTAAGTTTTAAAAAATATTTCCTGTAACTACTTTTCTGAGATAGGAGCCACATACCATATGATTCACCCTAGTGTGCAACCTTTATACTTACAGAGTGATGCACCTGTCACCATATTCAATTTGAGAACATTTTCATCACTCCAAATGAAATCCCATACTCATCAGCAGACACACACACACACACACACACACACACACTCCATTTCTCCATCCCCCTAGCCCCAGACAGTCTCAAATCTACTTCCTGACAACAGATTTGCCTGTTCTGAATGTTTCATATAAACAATCCTACAATAGCCATGGCCTTTTGTGACAGCCCTGTTTCACTTAGCATCATGTTTTCAAGGTTCATTTATCATTCCACCGTATAGACAGCCACATGTGGCTCATCCACTCCTCAGTTGGTGGCATTTGGGCTGTCCCCACTTTGGGAATATCATGATAATGCTGCTGTCAACTTTTGTGTTCAGGTTTTTGAGAGAAGAATACATTCTCTGAGGATGATAGCTAGAAGTGGAATTACTGGAACTACTTTGAGGAACAGCCAGACATTTTTGCGCCCTGGCTGTGTCATTTCTGTTCCCCATGAGCAGGGCTTTGCCTCCTCACTAGCACTGTCCTCTTTGTCCTTTGATTGGAGCCATTGGTGGGGTTTGTTTTGCATCCCTTGATGGCTAATAATAAAGAGCTTCTTTGCCAGAGCATGCTGCCCTTTCAGGATCTTCTCGGGGAAAATGTTTATTCAGACCCTTGGCCTCTTAACTGGATTGTGTTGTTTATATACTATAAATACAAATCCTTTAACAGACAGATGTTTGCAAGTCTATGTCCCCCATTCTGTGAATTGTCTTTTTACTTTCGTGGTCCTTTGAATAGGAAAGTTTTAAATTTCAATGAAATCCATTTTTTTCTACTTTTTCTTTTTTTTGTCTGCTTTTGGTGCCATGTCAAAGAAAGCTGTGCCTAATTCAAGGTCATGACGTTTTCCTCTTCTATCTTTATATTTTCTTCTAAGAGTTTTGTAGCTTTAACTCTAATGTTGAGTGTATGACCTGAGTTGGGCTTTGTGCATGGCGTGTAAGGAAGGGCCCATCCCTATGCTGTCATCTGGGTACCCAGGAGAATGGATGTTCTGGAAAGCTATATCCCCAGTCCTCAGTAGGTCTTTATTGGCTGCTTCTGTGGGAGAGATATTTTCAAAGGGCCTGCAATGTCCTGTTAACTTAGAACAGGGTTCTATTCTCTCCCACCCCCTTCTGTAAGGCCATGCCCGAGTCCTAATTGCCAGTCAGTCAGTGCTTATCTGTCAGGCACTTTGATGTGGTAGCCCCCACAGGAGGGCATGGAGAGAAACAAGGAACCATCCCACCCTGGGGCTGATGGCAGAGCCAGGGACAGGTCCAGCCCACTTCCCACTGAAGGTCACTGAAACCTTGCAGCCTGCACATTTGTGAATGACCCTCACTCACTTGCCGGATGGAGAAACTGAGGCGAGTGGCCCCTTGGGCTCCCAGGTCCATCCTTCCACTTGGTGACACCCAGGGACAGTAAAGTGCAAAGGGTGCCCAGGGTCCAGCCAAGACTCCAGAGCCCCAGGCGACAGAGGAGGAAGGCTGGGGGCAGGGAGGAGCCGAGGAGGCAGTGCTGCCGAGTGCCAGGCGAGATCCACCACCTCCCGATTTAAAGGTGCTACTGTTGGCAAAACGTCCCCAGGAGGAGATTAGGCCAAGAAGACATCACCAGGCTCTCCGGTGCAGAAGTGGCATTCATCATCACCCTGCAACACTAAAGCTGAGTCAAAGAAACAAGCAACTGCTATGGAATGAAAGCACTGTCTGGGGAGGAAAAGGTGGGGCAGACAGACATCTGCCATCTGGGGGCGCACTGTACTTATTTGGCAGAGCACAGAGCAGAGTTGATGTCATTTCGGATAGCCTGTTTACCCAGCAAGTATGTGATTAATGAACACCACAAAGCTCACGGCACCAAGCTGAAGTCTGAGATGGCTGGTGTGTTTCTTCACCATTGCAGTACGAACAGTCAATCAATTTAAATTATCTTCCGGGGTAAACAATGGGTAATAAGTGGGCTAATCGAAGGGCTTGGGTGTTTCAAAAACTCTGGAAAATTATAAGCATGATATAATTATTTCGAAGTTGGCCCAATTTTTTAGAGATGATACCTAACGCTGGCTCAAACCTCCCTCCTGCTTGTCTCTCCCTCGGCAGGAAGTCACCCAACCTTCCCCTGGGAGCCCTCGGCACTCATCCCTCCCCCTTGGCAGCTCCCCCTGTGCAACTCCTCCCTGGGCTCTCCCAGCACCCATTTTCTCAGCCCAGTGACAGAGTTCTAGCTCTGATGCTATCTCCCCAGGCCCCTGGCCTGCAGCTCCCTCCCTGGGTGGCAGCTGGCTTCTTCCTGGCCTCCTGTGGCTTTCAGGAAAGGGCAGAGCAGAGTGACTAAGCCAGAAAAGGACCTCAGCAACAACACTGCCCAGTCCTCCTTTTGTAAATCAGTAAATTGGGACTCAGGGAGAGTTGTGTCCAAGGTCATAGAAGGGAATCCAACAGCAGCCCAGGCAATGCCAGAGGCGGGGGACCAGGGGGTTCAGACCTCAAACAGCTGGAGCTATGTACTGCCAGAAGGTTCCCAGCCTCACCCCACAGTTTCCTCACCTGTGCAACTGGGCTGTGGTCACACCTCTCATGCACTCCGGGCGGTTTCACTGTCCAGCCTGTGGAGGGCCTTGGGCCTGGGAAGGTAAAGCTCTCGCTGGTACTTTTCTCATGCCGTTTCCCAGCTGTCATGTGATGAGCAACTTCCCCCTACCACACTCTTCCACTATGATGGTCCTGCTGTGAACCAGCCAACCATGGACTGAGAGCCCTAAAACTGTGAGCCTAATTAAACTTCTATTGGCCCAAGGTGTGGGTATCTGGTATTTTGTCCCAGCAAGATGAAAGCTAACAGATATATCCCAAATGGCAGCAGCTGTGGTGCTGTAGGAATAGGGGAGAAGGGCCGAGCCAGGCCTCAGATTTGTCCTCCCTCACTGCCACTGCAGATTGGGCCCACGACCTCTGAGAATACCGAAGTCTGAGGATTCCAAGTCCTTTACTTAAAATGGTGCATGTTCCAGTATCTCCTGCACATCCTCCTGGTTTTGTTTTTTTGAGGTGCTGGGGATGGAACCAGGGCCTTGCACACTCTAAGCAAGTGCTGCCCCTAAGCTATGGTCACGGATGCTTCACGTCATCTCAAGCTTACCTATAATGCCTAATACAGCACAGTTGGCACACTGTGTTGTCTGACAAGAAAAAGCCTCTGTACCTGCAGTACCAGTGCACTTTTTCCAAGTATTTTCCACGTGGCTTTTGGTCGATTCTGTGGACATAGGACCTGAGGATTCACAGTTGCCACGCTTCTCTAGATGAGTGCACCATGTGCCTGGAGGTTAAGTGGCTGGCCACAGCCATGCAGTCAGTGGCGGGGACAGGCTGGGGGGAGGGGACCCAAACCTGGGCTCCAGGTCAGGACTGACCTAGTCCTGTGTGATAGCTCTGAGGGACCCGTTTGTCTTAGGTAAAGTTCTCCACAGAAACAGAACCGACAGGATGCACACAGAGTTACAGAAAGATTTATGATAAGGGTCGGCTCACACCATGTGGAGGCTGAGGAGTCCCATGACTTCTGGGCTGAACGTTGGCAGTCCAGAACGCTAGGCATATCATCTCAGTCCTAACCCAAAGGCCTGAGAACCCAGGGACCAGTGTGGGTGCTCTGGTTCCAGTCTGAAGGCCTGAGTACCAGGAGCGCTGATGTCCAGGGGCTGGAGTGGATTCATGCTTCCTCCACCTTTTGGTCTATTCCAGCTCTCAGTGGGTTGCACAGTGCCAGCCACGTGGGGGACGGCTGTCTTCCTTACCCTGTCTGCCCAAGTACACACCACTGTCTCCTGGAGACACCTCCCAGGCCCCCTCAGCAGGGATGCTCTGGGAGCACTCGGCCTAGTCATACTGACACATGGAATCACAGATGACCAGCTTTCCAAGGCCCATCTCTGTCTGCATCATGTAGTTCTGAACCCTGAAACTGCTGGGGACCAGGGAGCCTTAGACTGTAGAGCTGGGGCTCAGGATTGGCCATGGTCCTCAACTGCCCTCAACCCCAGGGCCAAGGATTTCAAAACTGCTGTGCTCCAGAACTGAGTGCATGCGCACCTACACTAGGCACCCTCTTCCACCCCAGCAGGGGCTGCAGAGCACCCACCACCCTCCTGGTTCACCAGGACCCCAGAGAGGGGGGAGGAAGAAGTACAGAGCTGGAGCTGGAGGAGCACTGTCCCTCGCCACAGAGGAGCAGGCAGGCTCTGGAAGCCACAGGACCTTCCCAGTTCCAACAGCTGGGTGGTCTGGGACAAGAACTGCTGAAGCCACTGCCCAGCCTGCACCCTTCAGCCTGGGGCTGCTCAGACCCATAGGGCTTCCTCCACAGGCCAGGATGGGCCTACGTGTCCCTTGCTGCTGCCCCAGGTCCAAGCCCTGGACAGGAAGGAATCAGAGTCTCCATAGTGAGTGGCCCTGCACCCACACTGCTGGAAGCAGCTAGGGCTCCACCACGGCCCTGTACACAAGCAGCGGGCAGGGAACCTACCTTCCTCCAAGCTGCTTCCACCAGTGTCAACTAGTGCCCACAACAGTGCAGTGACTGGGAGGAGGGGATCCAGGTGAGAGCCCAGCAGACGTGAGGCTTCTCAAAGAGAGGTGAAACACTCCTCCCAATCCCACTGGCCTCTGGCTCCCCCACAACATGCACATACCCAGAAACACCAGAAACCTTTTCTTTATTCGAACCCAAATGGGCAGCAGCCCTCACCCCATACTGCAGCCCCGACCCAGTTCACCCGGCATACCCCACGCCCTCCCTGCTCCCAAAGGGCCTTCCCTGGGGTTGCAGCTCTGCAAGGATCTCAGCCCCCTGAAAGTCCAGCTCAGCTCCCGAATTTGCCCACCAGTAGCTTGGAAGGCCAAGAGCCCAGGCCCTGCTGGTCCAGGAGGAGTGACAGCTGCTGGCGAGCCTCCTGGTAGGGTCCAGCCTGGACGGAGAGGGCAGGAGAGGTGAGAGGGCCCTTGCAGGGGCACAGAGGGTCTAGGGGAGGGGCGGGGGGAAGAAGACCCACCTTGGCAGCCTCATAGGTCTTTAGGGCCAGGAGGTGGGGCTGACCCAGAGCAGCAGCGGCCTGGCGGAAGGCCCGCAGGAAGGCAGCCTTACAGAGACGGGAAGGAGGCCCAGGCGTGGCCCTGAGAGGACGCGTGGAGGTCAGGGGGACATGAAGAGGCTAAGGGAAGAGCACAGTAGGCCTGGCCCACTCTTCACTCTCATTATGTGGCACTATCACAAGCCACAGGGTACTGGCCACTGCCACTCCCTGTGAGGGGCTGAGCCAAGGTGAGAACTACGCAGGCTCTCACTGCCCCCCAGCAGGGAGTGGGGAGCCCCCCACCCAGACCTCCCTCAACCCAGCTCCATGGAGCCTCTCTCACTTGGCCTTCACGCGGCCAGTAGCCACATCCACAACTTCCACGTCAGGGTCCCCCAGGCTCCAGTTGAGGCTCAGGCCGTGGGAGGCGCTGGAGACAGGGTTGGAGGGGGCCACAGGGGGCCCTGAAAACAGGTGCAGGGTGGTGCGGACGTAGGGAGGTGGCAGGCACGACCCCGAGGTGCTGTCTAGGCTGGGCCGGTCGTGAATGGCCCTGCTCAGAGTCGGGGGGTCATGGCAGGGATCAGCTGGGGGCAGAGGCACAGGACACAGCGTGAGTCAGCACCACCCCAAGTCCCCAGGGCCTGCTCCCTGCCCTGACGCCCCTCCCACCCCTTACCCAGGATGAGGCTGGTGGCGTAGAGTGGGGGCAGGAAGTGGGCCAGCAGAGCGCCACCCAGCCCCAGCACTGCCCAGCGCGCCAGCTTGTCGCTGGCTGACAGGCAGCCCACATGGGTGTCTCGGAGTGTGTGCGCCACGTAGGACACCGGCTTCAACTGCCCGCAGATGTGGGCCTGGAGGCGGAAGGAGGAGCTGAGCAGAAGGCCATCTTCCGAGGGCGGCGGGAGGCTGCAGACGACAGGGCATTTTTTGACCATGGTTCCTCAGGGAGCCAAGCTGGGGACCCCTGCCTCGGGGACCCCACATACTAGATGTCGTGGGCTGCTCCTTTGGGAGTGTTGCTGACGTACAGGTGCAGGAAGATCCGGGGCTTGAGGGCAAAAGGGGGCCCGGGCCCAGGCTGGGGGGCCAGCACAGAGCGCTCCTTGCCTTTGGGGCCCCCCTTCGTGGCCAGCAGCAGCTGCCGGAAGAAGAACCTGGAGTGACAGGCAGAGGACGACTTGGGACCACTGTCCCCCCAGGGCTGTGGCAGAGCCTGACCCACCTACCCTCACCTCATCAGGGCCCGGCGTGCGATGATCAGACCATGACAGTCGTGCAACTGCCGGCCCGAGAACTCCAGCCAGCTGGCACAGGTGCCACTGCCTGTGCCCAGTGCCACCAGCTCATAGATCTCCTTGGTGTGGCCCTTGGCACCCGGGAGCTCTGTGCAGGGAGGAGGCAGAAAAGGCTCAGCCCAGGGCAGGGGCCCAAGGGGGCCGGCCAAGGTGGGGCAGGGGATGGGGTGAACCCTACCGTGCTCCAGGATGACTGCAGCCACTGTCCCCATGCAGGCCCTGTAGGGAGAGTCATCGCCCAGCAGGCGGTCCAAGCCGGCACTGACCACGGCTGCGCAGCGCTGCTCGTGGGGCAGGATGTCCTCTGCACAAGGGCCAAAGGGCAGCAGTGGGGCCCACCGGTTTGCCTGCCTCCCCGATCTGGGGCTTGGGCCAAGAGCCAACCTATCTTTGCTTGGGTCAGTGACCGTAGGCTGGCAGGGGGTTTCGCGGGGCTCTGAAAGAGGCAAGGGGAGCTGGTTGCCGTGGGTGCCAGGCCTGACTTCCCACCCTTCCAGAAGCCAAGGAGAAGAGCTGCCACTTCCAGACAGAAAGGTCCCCAAGCTGCTCCACTCGCTCGTGGTGCTGGCCCCAGTGCGGGCAGGACTTCCAAGGACCCCAGAGCAGGGGTCAGCCCAGTTCCCTAGCCGGGAATGCCAGATGGTCCTGGCAACTACCTGGCCCACACACAGCCTAGAGCCGCTTCCGCCTCCTCCTAACCACTGAGACCCTGCACCTCCTGCCCAGGGGCTGGGTTACCTGTGCTCTCCAGCTGACTCCGGATGTAGCACAGGGCAGAGAGTGCCGCCTGCTGCTTGGCCTCCACTTTGGTGTTCGCAGTGCCCAAGGGGCACACCATCCCATCCAGTTCTGCACACACGGAGAAGGGGGAGCCAGGACCTGGGGAAGGAAGGTGTGGGGGAGGAGCCCTTTCTAGGAAGGGCCACCACAGCCACTTTCGCTGAGGCTCCCTGCTGACACCTGCTCGAGGACAACCAGAGTAAGGACCAGCCCTAACCCTCCCTCTCTGGGGACTCTGTGGACAGAGCTGCCGTGACTCCACTGTGTGGGGAAGCACAGGAAGGCAGGCAGTTTGGCCCAGCGAGGCCAGGACCCAAGTCCAGGTCCACCTCCGAGCCTGTGCTGTGTCTCAGGACCAGGACCTGAGCTCCCAGACAGCTTCCTGCCGGCTGCCAGGCACATCCTTTTATTTCCTTCCTCCTCCAGGGACCCCAAATTTGGAAGATTTTTCTCTCCAACACCATCATTTCATGTGTTGCTTATAACAGGACAAAGACAGATGAAAATCCTAGAACTGGGGTCACAGGTCAAAGGGCCAGAACATTTTAAAGTTCATGGTACTTGCTGCTAAACTGTCTCTCCAGAGGCCTGGCCTTCAGGAAGGGACCCCCCTCGGCACTGAGATGCACCAACCCAAAGGGTGACAAAACCAGCAAGTACAGCGTAGATGAACACAGAAAGAACGCTGCCTCTAGAAAACCACCATGCGGCAGCCACTGCAGCAACTGAATTTGGCATGATTGCGTCTGGAGGCTAAAACCACAAAGTAACTGTGCTATGGGACAGGATATTTACACAGGCTCCAAATGCTTCCCTTCAGATGACCTATTAAGCACAAAGAGGAAAGCAAAGACACCTGGCGGATTCCACCCTACCCTCATGACTGCCAGTTGAAAGACCCACTGAGATCCTAAGACCCCCATGGCCACCATTACAATGCAGACTGGACCAGATTCTGAGAAAACAGATGTCCAAACTGAAGGACAGTTGACAAGACCACTGGGCATTACGTTTCAAAAATATCAAGGTCAAAGACACCGAGAGATAGAGGGAGGGAGGGAGGTGGAGGGGAGGGGAAGAGGAAGTAAAAAGAATTAAGATGTGTCATGTACATGCATCAACTCCCCCATGACGGATGGAATCATCATGTACTGCAAACATGCAGTAATAAGAAAAATCAAAATTAAAAAGAGCAAGGTCATGCAAGACATAAGAGGGAATAACTGTCTTAGATAGAAAGATAAGTGTGATGGCCAAGTGCATTATGTCATGCTGGGAAGGGGGCAAAACGGCCCTTATGGAGCTGCTGGGACAAACTGGGAAAACGTGAGTGTGAGAATGGGTGTGGTGACGTGCATCTGGAATCCCAGCACTCTGGGAGGCTGAAGCAGGAAGATCACAGATTTGAGCCCAGCCTGGGCAACTTACTGACTTAGCAAGAGCCCATCTCAATTAAAATTTTAAAAAGGGCTGAGGATGTAGCTCAGTGTGATGGCCCAAGGTTCAATCCTCAGGACCATGAAACAATGACAACAGGAAAGGGAAAAGAGAAAGGGAAACAGAAGAAGTGACTATGGCAACTAAATGATAGCGTTTATTAAACTTCCACAAGTTGATCATTGTACTGTAGTTCTGTTCCATGTCTTTAAGAAATATATACTACCATGTCTAGGGGTGCAGAGCCCCTAGACATGGGGTCTGAAATTAACTTTCACACTGGGGCTCTGTTTGAGTTGGAGAGCTAGAGGTTGTACTCAGGAAGAGAAAAGGACTGGTCATGATTATTCTTAGGCTGTGTGTACAGTATAGTATTGCCTTTACCAAATTGTGTTCACTATCTGTGGTGGACTGACTAATGGGCCACTTGTACCACCCAGCTGAACTGAATCAGCGCGGTCTAGGCGTGAAGGATCCACCTGAGGACTGTTACCAATCGCCATAAAAAGAACTGGAGTCCCTTTGCCTGTTGATTTTTCTAGGAGAAGCTTGCTGCGGATGGTTTTCCTGATGGGAACTAGGCTGTTCTCATCGGAGGAGCTCAGGCCTCCCTGTCCTTGGGAATGGCTGCTGTTCTCGTCAGGGGAGCTCTGATCTTCACTGTGAGCATCACTTCCTGGCTCCAATGTAGATCTCTCAGCCTGGTGGCACAAATCCTTCATCTCACTGGCATAGGTTTTCTAGCTTCCACCACTGGCCTTTGAGCCCTCCAGGTGCAGCCCCTCAGTACAGACAAGCATGAGACATCGCCATGGGCTCTAGGCCACTGGCTGGACTCGAGGAGGACATTGCCTTGGACTAAGCCTTTAGCTGGACTTGTGTGGGAAGCTTCTGGGATCCAGGCCCTCAGCTGAATTCTTTGGGCTTCTAGTGTGTGGTTAATCTCTTGCACTCCTTTGCATTTGACTTTTTGGGTAATTATCATAAAATAATCTTATAAGTTATATGTCTTGTATTTAATGTATTCCTTTGCCAAATCCTGCTGACTACAACAAAATCTTTAAGTCATGGGCCAGGCCTCATTCAGGAATCTCCTACACTGGTGTGGCAAGGGAAACTGCATATAATTGGACCTTTAAAACAGTGTGTAGATGCTGGGTGGCACATGCCTGTAATCCCAGCACTTGGGACGCTGAGGCAGGTGGATTGATGCAAGTTTGAGACCAGCCTAGGCTACACAGTGAGTTCAAGGCTACCCTAAACTACCTAGCAAGACCCTGTCTCAAAAATAAGTGTGCAGAAGATAATAATATTCATCTAGCCATAATCCTGCCACATCTGACCTCAGCAGATGTTTGGTGGACCCTGCGACCCCACCGCCTCCCTGAAGGTCCCAGGCTCAGGTCTAACTCCGTCTTTCTCTCGTGTCCCCTGGGTTCAGCAAGTCACCCATGAGCCCTGGACCCCAGCTGGAGACGCTGCCCTTCCCCTCCCAGTCCCGTCTCTGTCACCACCTCACCTGCCGCAGGGTCCTCGTGGAAGGTTAGCGTGGCGCCCAGCCCCGCAGCGTACTGCGCCAGCAAGGCCACGGCCTGGCCGGGGGGCGGGTCCGCGGGCGGCAATCTCAGCTGCCCGGCCACCTTCAGCAGGTCCCCCGCCAGCCCTGTGGGTGGCACAGACACCCTCGCGTCGTCCCCAGCCCGTGTGGTCCCATGCTTCCCGCCGCCACCGCTGGCCCCGGCCTCCGGGCCACAGTCCCCTGCCGCCGCAGCTGAGGCCTGGGGCTGCTCACGCCCCTCCACGTCCTCCTCAGCCTTGCGGGCGGCCGGGGATCCCCAGGCATCCCAGCCCATGCTGGCTGACGACCGCCAGTCGCTGCGTGGGGGGTTGATCTGCAGCGACGCTGCCAGGCGGAGCTTCCTGCGGCCGACATCCTCGGCGCCAGTGCCCGTGCCGGCCGGCGAAGCCATGGCGGAAAGCGAAGGCCTTGACTATGGAGGAGACGAGATCTCGTGCCGCCTGCGGCTTTTTACACGCCAGCGCTCCCGCGTGGTGAGCACGTGCCTGATAGCAAGCTCCGCCTCTACCTAGTTCTGGCCAATGAGGGTGTACAGAGCTGGGGCGGGCGTGGTATGACTGACCAATGGGAAGGCAAGAGTGCAGACCTTGGAACTGCGGAGCCACCCGACCAACTTCCAGCTGCAGGGCGGGGCTGTGGGAGTGGGGTGGAGTGGGGTGGAGTGTGGGGGGGGTGTCACTGCATCTGCCTCTTCTCTAGCCGTGGGTGGATAAAGGAAGAGCAGGAGAAGATGCTCTGTAGGACTCACACTCGGGCTTCTACCCCAGGACACCCCCAAACCACAGTTCTATCTAGCCACTTCTCCTGAGACTGGGTCCTCCTCCGCCAAGGGCAACTGTGCACACTGTAGCAGCTCCACTGAATTATTAGCATCCTTACTGCAAAACTTCACCTCAGGCCTTTCTTAAATTAAAAGCAAGTGCATGCTAGCCAAAAACTAGCTCTCCCAGAGTTCCACCTGTGAGCGCATGAGGCTTTAGGGGGACATCCAGACACAAGCCGAAACAGAGATGGTCCTGTGCCGCAGACCAGCTGCAGTCGATGCAGGGTAGGAAGGGGAGAGGTCTCAGGCCGGCGAGTGAGAAAAGAACCTTCACAAGCAATGTGCAGGTTCCCTCTGAGAAGTCTCAGGGTCTGATTTATTTTTATATCTTTAAGCAATGGCCAGGAGGCATTGGGCAGAACATGTTTACATTTTAGGTTGCCTTAGCAATTTCTATAGAAATAAAGGTTATTTTTTACTAAACAAAGTATATTTTTCCTAAGCTGATTCATTTCATTGAACATCATGAATACATTTAAAAATTACAATTGTCCCCTTATTTACCCACACCTAAGCAGAACAGAAAGTAACTTAATCAAAATCTCTATATCAGCGGGGATACAAGCAAGATTTAGTTAATTAAATGTCAAACTTGTGGTCGTCAGCTGGCCCTTGAGAAACTGCACAATGGTTAATATAGTTTGCTATTAGCTCTCTATTTTTTCTATACCTTTATTCATCTTGCTTAAATGTTATTTGGGTTCATGGTCCATGAGCAGGAAATGTTTACAGTACTTTGAGAAAAGCTGAGTAACTTGCCTCCTTAGTGTATTTATCTGTCTTAACTTTCTTTCTATTTCCCATTTTCCACTGTGTCTTACATCTAAAATCTGTCCTTTCAATCTCTTTATAAGACCCCTTTAGTAAAAAGAAAGTCATCAATAGAAGAAAGGAGTTACAGTGTCAGGAAAACAGAGGGATTTTTAGGAGGGGTTTCTTTAGAAGTGGGTGTGACAATAAAACTAAGAGAAACAGGAATTTGGGACTTTTGAGCAAGATCAGATTTCACTACAACATTGCCAATTTGCATCATGGAGAATATGTTGTTAGTCACAAATACAATGATTCCTGTGACCAAAGTAACAATTGTAAACATTAGGGCAAGAAAAAATAAAACATGAGGGTACGATGTGTTCCACCCTCCTTTTCCCCCAGCTGGAACTTTGTCAAGCAGCATTGGAGGTTGGTTGGGCTTCGCCAGTCCTGGGTTATCCAGGTGAGTTCAGTGTAATCACAAGGGTCCTAGAGTAGGGAAGAGAGACAGCCACACAGATAGCCTCATTAGAAAGATGTGACTGGCTCCTGTTGGCTTTGAAGAGGGAAGGAGGGGTTCGATGAGGAATGAAGCCAGCTTCCAGGAGCTGGAAAAAGAAGACAATGGATTCGCACCTTAAGCCTCCTTAGGGAGCACAGCCCTGCTGACACCTTAACCTGAGCCCAGTGCCACCTGTGTTAAACTTCTGACCTTCAGAGCTGTAAGATACTGGGTTGTCTTAAGCCATTAGGTTTGTGGTAACTTGTTACAGCAGCAACAGGAAACTGATTTAAGTGTCCCCCCCATTTTTTGCAGACATACACCCTCAAATAATTGTGAAAAACCTATGGACCCTGATTCTTTCATCACAAGTTTGGTTACAAAGATGTAATTTCTGACTTATTATATGGTACAGTCATCCTTTAAATATATTTTTACCCAAACCATGGAAATGGCATCTTAGCTCTTCCACTTAGGAAAAATGCAGACCCAGATAATGGAATGGCAAAGCTCATGCTCTGAGTCAAACAAGTCAGCTAAGTCAGACCTACTTCCCATCAGAAAGCCTGACTTCATCTTTCAATTTAAACAAGTGTGCTGACATTTTTCCAGGAGAACCATCCCATTTCATTACCTCTTCACTGACTCAATATTTAAGGAAAATTTGCTCTTCTAGTTGTTAGGGATACAACAACTTCTGCGAGGGACTTCTCCAGACAGATTTCCTGACCTTGTAGGGAGACATCTCAATTCCAAGGTAGCTGGTTAAAAATCCATAGCCTAACCAAGAGTTGAAGTCTTGATGGGAGAAGGCATCATGGCTAGCAGTGTTCTTTTCTTTTCTCTCTTGAAAAGATGTTTTATGGAAGTATAATGTTACATATATAAATCATTCATTGAATTTTCACACACTGCCCATATTCATGTAACCAGTGCTCTGTTGAAGAAATAATAGCTCCCCAAATCTCCCTACTACACCCTTCAATCGTTGTTGTTGTTTTTCTTCACTGAACCTGCTTTACTTAGTCTTATAAGGGTTCTTTCTCATAAGAGGTCTGCTCTTTAGAATCTCCCTCTTGTTCAGTGGCATCCTAGGCCAATACTCCATGGTGGGAAGGGAGTACCTGGGAAAGGGAAGATGGGAACGGACCATCAGATTCCAAGCACCGTCCTCCAGTAGAAACTATGCAGAGATAGAAGCTGAGAATCTGCAAATTGATCCTTTAATACAGCATTTCTCAAAGTGTGGACCCTGTAGCATCAGCTTCACCTGGGAACTTGTTATAAGTTCACATAATTGAGCCATGTCCCAGACTTACTGAATCAAAAACTCTGGGGTGGGGCTCAGCAAACAGTCCTAACTAGGCCTCCAGATGCTTCCAGTGCACACAGAAGTTAGAGAACTCCTGGGCTAGGATAATGGTAAGATCTGTGACTGGATGGTGCCTCTTAAAGTGTGGCCCTGCTGGATGTGGTGGTGCACACCTCTAAATTTCAGCTACTCTGGAAGCAGAGGCTGAAGAATCATGACTTCAAGGCCAGCCTGGGTAACTTAGTCTGGGGGCGGGGCACAAGACTTACTCTGTGTGGGGGGGTAACTGGGGGTTGCTCCTGAGAGTATAGCTCAGTAGGAGAGCATTTGCTTAGTATGTAGGAGACCCTAACCCTAATCCCAGTGCGCGGGGGGAGTGGCAGGAAGCAGGAAGTCTTCACTCCAACCTCAATCTGACAGAGTTTAAGAACCACCCAGAGGGCTGCTGATGTACGCTAGTTTGAGAACCACTGCCTAAAGCTATTCCACCTGGGCATCCCTGGGACAGCCTCACATCCAAGGGCGTTTGTGTCTTTATTTGTAAAGCCAGCTCCTTAGCATTTAAGGACAATCAGGAAGGTATGTAAGACTAATACAGTGCCTGGGTTACAGTAGGTGCTCAGCGTTTGTTGAGTGAATTAACTTAGTCCTCACAACCGCTCTGTCAGATAGGAAGTTGCTGAAGCATAGGTGGGGTTTGAATCAAAGTCAATCCCGGTCCTCCAATTCTAAAACTTGATGGAATTTATTTCTACTGCTGTTCCACTTCCACTCGGTAGGTGGAGATCGAGGGCGCTCGTGGGGTCGGGCTGGGAGGCGGGAGTTCCTGTCACCCAGGGAGCACTTCCGGCCCAAAACGGAAGGCCGTTCACTGCTGCTGTTGGGGCGGGCTCTGTGTGAGTGCCGTTGATGGAGTGCTGCTTTCGGGTTCCCTTGTGGCACGAAGGTTAGGCGAGTGTCTCGGGGTAGTCCATTTCCCCGACAAGCACACGGAAGTGCGGCCACGGAAGTGCACGCGCAGACTCGGCGCGGGTCTGGGATGTTCGAGAGCGCGAGGAGGTGCCGGGGGTGCGGGGTCCGAACCCCGGTCCCCTGTTCCAGGCCCACGTGTGCTCCGCCTGGAGCTGATGCCGGCGCAGCCGGGTTCTGCCGCCCTGGAGTGGAGGTGTAGGACCTGGGGAGCTCCGGCGGGGGCGGGAAGCCGGCCAGGGGTAGTCGGGGCTGCTTTGGGGGGCTTTACTGAGGCGCCCTCGCCTGCCTGGGCTTGTTTTGGGCTATTGGAACCTTTCTCTTCCCATTCAGCCATTCCTAGATTTGTCCTTCTTTCATATTTATGTACTTCTGTGTACTGGTTGTTGCCATTGTAGGAATCACTAAGGGTTAGGGAGACTATACAGTTCCTTTTGTAAGGGGCCTGTTTGGACAGTTTTGTTTGTTTGTTGTGTGTTTGTTTGTTTGTTTTTGAGACAGGGTCTCCCTTTGTAGTTCAGGCTGGTTCTGAACTCACCATGTATCCCAGGCTGGCCTCGAACTCACGGCGATCCTTCTGCCTCAGCCTCCGGGAGTGCTGGGATTACAGGCGTGCGTCACCACGCCTGGCTTGTTGGGGCAGTTTTAATCGGACAGCTTCATTTTTAAATTCCAATCACAGCTTGCTACACACACTCTGGTGGGAGGAGACAGGGTGTAGTGGGAGTGTCATCAGGCAGGGTCTAGTGTAATGGTGGGATTTGGGTCCACGTCTCAGGAGGTCAAAGAATGAAGTTGAAAGGAGGAATCAAGAATAGAAAAAGGAAAAAAAAAAGAATAGAAAAACAGCTCCCAGGAGTTGGGAGGGTATCAAAAAGTGGGCTGCCATGGGAACTTTTTGTCTAGGAGTTTTTATACCAGAATGACCAGGGCTCAGACTTCTGTGGTTCAACCTATAGAACTACAGCCAGAGTCGAGGCACATAGCAAGGGTACATCTGCAGTGCTTCTGGGCCTCTATCCTATCCAAGTGGTTTATTAAAAAAAGAAAGTGAGAAAGAAAAAACATTTTCCAGATATGTAGGAGCAGAAGTTGTCATAGTGACCGTCCATCACCTTGCTTGTTAAGTCCCTGGACTTAATTGTCCATCTGGTTCTTATCTACTCTTGCTTGACCTCTTCTTATCTGACCACAGCCTGGTCATTCTGACTCTACCTTGGGCCCAGTCCCACCCCAGCAGCCTGGTGTCTTCTGCCTAAAGTACTAGGAGGTCCCCCTAAAGAGGAGTTGGGGACCTCAACTGTCCCCACCCACAGTGTAGGTTCTTTTTTGGTACCAGGGATCAAACTCGGGTCCTTGTGCTTGCAAGGCAGGCAGGCAGGCGGCAAAACCACTGAGCTAAATCCCCAGCCCTAGGTTCTTGACTTGTCTTGGAAGAGCATTTCAAGACTTGGACTTTGAGAGGAATAGATAGGTTTACTAAGCAAAACTAAAGACGTACGCACTTAGAAGGGAGTGTAGGCGTTCCAGGGGAGAGGTGCATTAGGATCAGGGTGGGCATATTTATGTGTTCTTGAGGATAGAGGTCCTGGGATTTATGGATCTATGGTAAAAGAAAGCATGGGCCTGTTGTATTTTTTTAAGGCTTAGGAATTTAGGAGTGAGCATCCTGGAAGGGGCAAAAAAATTTATAACCTTGGGTAACTTTGGTTGTGTCCTAAGGCTGCAAGTTTTTTAAAGTACAATTTTGAAGTTAAGATTTCCCTTGTCTCCTTTCTACCTATCTTTTATTCTATCCTACCTCGTGAGCCAGGGGTTGGGGAACTGGGAGAGGCATCCCTAACTCAAGAGCCAAAGGGCTTTGCAGTTGGGAACGTGCTGGTGCTACCAAGCAGAGACAGGATGGGCAAAGGCCCTGTGGTGAGAAATAGCATGGCAAGGAAGAGCCTAAAGGAGATCAGTGTGTTTGGAGCCCAGAGGCAGCAGAAGACCTTTTCTGTGCGTCTTCCAGTTTATCAGGAATGCAGCTATCTCTGGGAGGGCTGGGTGCTGTCCTGTGAAAGCCACATTTTTCACAAGGATTCACTGAGCACTTCCTCCATCCCTGGCAACTGTTCCCTCCTGTTAGGGAAAGGAAAGTGACAGCAACCACCACAGCAGGGACTCGGGGATGAATCAGATGCAGTCCCAGTCCTCAAAGAGCTCATGTCGTAGTTGTAGTGGTAGTGAAAGTGGAAAAAATACATGCCCCTCAGGGCATGTGTCAGTCTTGTTACAATTGTGGCACTTGTGTCTAATTAGAACAAGAGGACACATGCCCTGAGGAATGAATAGTCTTCTGTTGGCACATGATTACTTGAACTGTTAGGGGCTATGTGCACAATGCTGAGGGTTCATGGATGTTCATGGAGGTTGCAGAAAAAATGGATAAAATGCAGCAGGAGTTCCATGGGGAAAGATTTTTGCTTACTAAGACTGTAATGCAGGTTTTGCTTCTGGTGCCCGGGAGAGTAGTGGCTCACAACTCCAGCTCTGAATTCGATGAGGATCAGGGTGTGGCTCTGGCAGTCCCTGCTGTCACACTTGAGCAAGTTACGGCTTCCTGACCCTTAGGGTCCTGAAGCCCAAAGTATAGTCACTAGAAGAACAAAGCATGGAGCAACACACCTGGCAGATGCTGGTGTTCAGTGATGCTGCTGTCTTTGTAATAAAAGAGGAATGATGGGGCTGTTTGTACTCCTAGAGGGCTTTGTATTTAGCAGAGCTCTTTGGTGTAAGTTTATTTTTATTCAACACAAGGTACATTTTCTGATAAGCACTGTGCTTGACAGTTAGAGACAGATGAATGAGATTCACTCCCTAGCTGTGGAGGGACTGGAGCGTAGCCTTATGAATGTAGTGTGGTCTGCACAGGTCATTGTAGTACATAAGAGCTATGACAGAAGCTGACCTCACCCCCCCCCCCCCACTCTCCTTGTTCATCCTGTGACCTCCTAGTTGTTTCTCACGCGTTTCTCCCCCAGGACTTTCGCATTTGCAGGTTATTCTACCTGGAACGCCTCCCAGGTGCGTGCGGTGTCTCCCTCATGAGGTGCGGGCTTTCCTTGGTTGCCATTACTGAAAGTAGGTCCTTGCCCAGCACCGCCCCCTCCCTCACATTGCGTGCGTGCGTGCGTGCGTGCGTGCGTGGGTGGGTGGGTGGTTTTCTGTTTACTACTCTTTGGCTTTAGGCTGCATATTCGTTTGATTTTTAGTAACTGCTTCGTCAAAGAAAATATCCCTGTCTTAGGGCGCTTTGTGCACTCCCCAGGAACTCTGGGAGTCTTTTTCAGTGTCATGCGTCCAGAGAATGCTGGTGTGACGCTAGGTGGTGTTTTCCAGGATGGACTTCCCCAGCTCCCTCCGCCCCTCATTGTTCCTGACTGGCCCCCTTGGTGTGAGCGATGTCCCCGACCTGTCCTTTATGTGCAGCTGGAGAGACGCGCTGACCCTGCCAGAGTCCCCACCCCAGGACTGTAAGGTGAGGATGGAAGGGGCCCCGGCGGCTCCCGGCTAGGCCCTTTTATTCGGTCCCCTTGTTAGCAGTCATACCCGTTGGCATGGTGCAGAGTGGGCGGCATCAGTGCAAGTGTGCCAGTACCCAGGCCACGCAGGACCCGCTCCTTTGGGGGCAAGGGGACTGCCATCCATAGATCACTCAGTGGAAGCTGTAGCTCCCTCTTGCCTGCCTCCCTCTCCCCCAGACTCTCATCCTGTTAGGTTCAGCAGCCCCTGTCTGCGCCAATAATGCACGCTGTGTGTGAATTGGGATGGGTCAGGTGATCCCTGCCCTGGACTGGGTCAGGATGAGCGATCACATGAACGGACCCGTGGGTAAAATGACCACTCCGTGTGCTTATGGCTCTGAGCAAAACCCAGGGGGTTCTGAGGCAGCAGAAGGGGGCGGGAGGGAGGACAGACCGCCCAAGACTTGAACTGCCTCCTCGAATCCTGAGCCACAGGCAGTCAGGGGCAAGTGGGTGAGCGGATAAAAGGTTTCAGCAGGGCAGGAAGAGGAATCAAGAGTCAAGGCCAGTCCCTCTGGGAGCCTCAGTTGCGGGCCCTTTGGTCTGCCCTTGAGCCAACCCAGCTCTGGGAGGTGGAATGAGCTTCCGGTTCCTGATATGAGGGACTGGAAGGAGAAAGTGAGAGTTAGGTAGGATTCTGGTCAGCCAGTAATGGCATCAGGGCCTCCTTCCTTGAGAGCTAGCACAAGCAGAGATCAGAAACACGAACTCGGCCTGGGTTCAAATGGCAGCTCTTCTCTTTATCAGCTGTCACCTGGGCAAGTGGCAGCCTTCCTGTGCCTCAGTTTCTGCATCAGTGAAATGACGCTGACACTCTACCAACTTTGGAGGGTTGTTGTGAGGATTGTCTTGTCATCGTGGTGGTTTTTTTCCCTCCAGAACACAGCTCCGCACTTGGCCGAGGCCCTGCTATGGGAGCCAGCGATGCCTGGGCCCCTCCCGCTGCTGCCTCCCTGTCCCGGTAAGGGTCTCAGGCCTCTGAGCTCCCTGTCTGTCACTGCTCAAGCCCACCTCTCCACGATAGCCTGTGTCTTCCCTGCCCTTCCCTCACCTCCCTCTCCCCTCAGACCCCTGGGACCCTGGTGTGACCGCACAGGACCTCCTTTTCCGAGGCGGTTTCCGCTACCGGAGGCAGCCCCAGGTCGTGTTGGACGTCACTGAACAGGTGAGTGGTCCCACAGTGGAGGGCACTACATGGCCTGGGGTGTGCGTAGTGACCGGGCTTCTCCTGCCCCAGCTCAGCAGGTTCCTGTGGAATCATGGGGACATAGCCTTTGGTCCCCTGGGGAAGATGATGCTGGAGAATTTCAAACTGGAGGGAGGCCGGGTGAGTAACCCCTGCTGGCTGGGAGAAGAGCCCCCAATTCCCATCCTGTCCCCTCCACCTCGCTCAGAATCCAGGCTGTGAGAGCCTGACAAGGCCTTTCCACACAGAACCGCTCTAAGAAGATGACAGTGGTCAGCGCTAAGAGGCTGCTGCAGGACCTCGGTGGACACCAGCCCTGGGGGCAAGTGGCGAGGGGGAAGGGCCGGGCCAGGTAGGCCTAGTGATGGTGGGATGTAGAAGGCACTGGGACGCCGATCCAGGTCTCCCATCGTGTTCCTTCCCAGCCCAGCAGCGTGAGCCACACCCCTTCCAGCTGGCTTAGGGGAAAAGCGGTTTCGGTCCATGGGCTTTGTGCCTAGCTGCGGCCTGGCATTAGAGTCATGGCGACGGGGCTCCATGTTTTTATTTTCTCACTGCTTCCCTCTGCCTGCCTTAATTCCTAGCAAGGCTGCTGTCATGTGGCAGCAAGATGGCTTATGATTCCAAGGGAAGAGTCAGTGTCCTTCCTGAGGCACCGAAAGTCCCAGAAAGGACTTTGGTTGGCCTGGCGGGGGTCTCACGCCCAGCTGTGAACCAATCACTGTGCCATGGTGGTGGACAGCTTGCCCAGGTGGGGGTCTTGTGGCTGCGCCCCGGTGAGGGGACAGGGTGGTGGCCCCCAAAGAAGGAAACTAGGTAGATGAGGGCCATGTGCTCTGTGCCTGCCCTCCCTCGGGATGGTCCCCAGTCCTTGTTCTCACCACTGCCCCAGTGAGCCTCTGCTGTCCCCAGGTGTCCCTGGGCCCACCTCAGCCACCGACTGCGCCGCTTCGCCATCGTTGGGGGCCCGGTGCTGGGCAAGTCAGTGTCGAGTCTGCTGGGGAGGCTGCTGCACGAGGAGCTGGCCACGCGCTGGGAGCAGCTGCTCCTGGATGAGGCCTTCACTGGAGGCACCCTGGCCTGGCTGCCTGGAAGGACCCCGCAGGTGGGCCAGCTGGTCTACCCAGCTGGCGGTGCCCTGGACAGGCTTCGTATCCTTTCTCATCAGGCAGGGGTCCAGGGAAAGGGCAAGAAAGTTGGGGCTTACAGTGGCCAGAGCTCATCCCTTTTCCTTAGCCAGAGGCTCAGGTTTCCAGGAGGTCAGTCTGACCTCAGGCAGTGACCCCCAGGTCCTTGGGGACCCTGGGTGCATCCAGCTCCAGGGACCTGTGCGCCAGGTGGTGACCAACACTGTCCAAGGAGAAAGTAAGGCCCTTAGGCACCCCTGTCCCTCCGTGGCAGGCCTGCAGCCTGGCCCCAGGGCCTGATCCTTCCATCCCTCCTCAGCGCTGCTGGCTGTGCGCTCTGACTACCACTGTGCTGTGTGGAAGGTGAGGAGGCAGCGGCGGCCGGCCCCTCTGCAGGTGCTGCGGGTTGCGAAGGGGGCCACGGGGATCAGTCTCAGGTGAGGGGTGTTCAGCGGGGAGGTGGGCCTAGGCGGAGGGCGCCTGGCCACGCTAATCACAGTGTGCCTGTAGCCCTCACCTCCCTGGGGAGCTGGCCATCTGCAGCCGTTCCGGAGCCGTCTGTCTGTGGACCCCCCAGGATGGGTAATGCCCTTCCCCCTAAAAACCTCCACCACTGCAGAGCCCGTGCTCCCTCCCCAGTGTGTCCCGACCGGTCTTCGGTCCGACCCCTCAGCACACACGCCCTGCCTCCAGCCGTCAGCCCCCGCTTCCCCATCCCCCCAAGGCTGCAGCAAGTCTACAAGGACCCAGAGACCCTGGTGTTCCGGGACCCTTCTCCCTGGCGTTGGGCAGACTTCACTGCCCATCCCCGGGTGCTGACTGTGGGTGACCGCACTGGAGTGAAGATGGTCGACACTCAGGTATGGGGCGAGGGCTGAGGGGCAGCAGAGCCAGCTAGTGGCGGCAGGGCAGCTGACCTGTTCTCCGCAGGGCCCCCCGGGATGTGGTCTGCTGCTTTTCCGGGCAGGGGCTGAGGCCTCCTGCCAGAAAGGGGAACGTGTCCTGCTCACGCAGTACCCGGGGCAGTGCAGCCCCGAGTCACTGCCCCCGACTCTGCATCTCATCTGTACCCAGGTGAGCAAATCCCCCTTCCCTGTGCCATCCTGAGACCCCCCTCGCCGCGAGCCAGACCAGCCCCACGGAACCTGACCAGTGAGCCTGCGGGCAGGCTGGGAAGCCCTCTCTGGCGGTGTGGTCCTGCTTTGCTCCACTATGGATTAGCAGCTGCAGACAAGGAGGGGTGCCGAGGCCAGGATGCCTGCCCGCCGGGTCCCGAAGTGTGCAGAGGGAGGGGAGGAGTTCCAAGGTCACTTGAGGGTCTGCCCCCACCAAGGATCTCAGATGTTAGGTGGGTCCCAAACACAGGCCCAGGTGGCGGAAGGTCAGGTGGCTTCTGTGTGAGGAGACTGCTGCACATCTCTTCAGAGGCCCCTTCAGTCCATCCCTCTGCCTGCTCAGGAGGCACCTTCTGTTCAGGGCAGCACTGCCTGTTTAGAGTGCTGTCCCTCCAGGGTGTGCAGAAATCCTGAGAGCCCTGGGGCCTGGAAAGGGCTACCATACAGCTGTGCTGGTCTCAGCCAGGCCCCTCCCTCGTGTCCTTCTTGGCCTCCAGTTCTCGCTCTACCTGGTGGATGAACGCCTGCCCCTGGTGCCCATGCTTAAGTGGAATCATGACCTCCCCTCCCCCGCCCTGCTGGCCCGCCTGCTGCCTCCAGCCGGTCCTGGCTGCCCACAGCCTCTGTTCTTGGGTGGCCTAGGTGGGCAGGTACAGCTGCTGCATATCACAGGTGAGGCCTGGGGGGCGAGGCCATGGACAGGTGGGCAGGGCTTGGGAGGAGGGGGCCAGAGCCAGGGCCTCAGTCCTCTGTCCTCTGTCCTCTGTCCTCCTCTCTCCTCTCTCCTCTCTCCTTCCTGCAGGAAAGGAGGCCTCTGCACCCCGACTGGCCGGGCCCCCCCAGTCTCTACCTTCCCTGACTGACTGCCTCTCTGCATTTCCCCTGCTGGAGCCCAAGAGCCACCAGCAGCTGCAGGAGCGACTGGAAGCGCCAACCATAGGTGCGCGGATGGGGAGCTAGCTCGGGGCTGCGAGGGCTGCAGGCCCTGTGGGTCCGGGTCATCGTCATTCCTTCCCCAGGTCTGGCCTGTGCCTCCCCGCCCAGTGCCTCCACTCCCACAGCGTGGCTCTTCCAGCTCTCGGCAGCTGGGGATATCTTCTACCAGCACCTCGCTCTCCAAGCAGCGACCAGTTTCCACCGAGACTGCGGGCCTCCTGGCGACCCCAGGCCCGACTCCCCTGCACCCAGGGCAACAGCACCTCCTATGGATCAGAGGCCCCCACCCTCCTGGTCCCCCCAGGTCACTGCCTGGTGCAGCCGCTGGCTGGAGGCCCTGCTGCAGGTGCCGCCTGCATCCCCTGTGTGGACTGCACCCACCTTTTCCCATCGCCGCCTGCTAGGCCGCCTGGAGCCCCAGCCGGTGGAGGGGAAAGTGCCTCAGGCTCTGCGGGCGGCCATGGCCAGGGGGCGGATTCTGCAGCAGAGGGACCTGGGCCTGCTCCCTCGGGCAGAGCCACCCCCTGCCCCTGAGCCAGGCCCACAGGATGAGCTCAGTGAGCGTCTGGAGGCAGCCTGGGAAGGCCAGGGGGCTACATGGTGGAAGAGACAGCAGGGTAAGGCCTCGGAGCCAGGGAAGCAGACCAAGCGGCCCAAGCGCCGCACTCCGCTGTCCAGCACCTTCTCTTCGCTCACCAGCTGCTTGGACTTATCAGATACCAGCAGCCCCCCTCACAGCTCAGAGCTCAGGCCCCAGCCCCCTGTGACCCCACACTCCCAGGAGTCAGCTCAGCAACTGTGGGCCCAGGGTGACCACTCAGAGAGGTGGCAGACCCTTGGGGACTACATGGCAGAGCTGCCACTTACAAAGGGCACCCCTCCCCTGGGACATGTGCCCACACCCCCCTCCCAGGCCTCCAGTGTCCAAGCCACACCCTCCCGGCTTCCTACCCCTGGCTCTCAGCCCCACCGGAAGAGGCCACGGATGGGCTTCTGAGGGCACCAGTGCTGCTCCCACTGAGCCCGTCCTCCAACGTGGACCAGCTGTCCCTTCCTCAAAACAAACAGAACTTCCTGGTGTAGAGCTTTCTGCCTCTGGAATGCTATTGGAGACCTAGAAGAAAGCAGCTGGAACCAGGAGCTGAGTTGAAGGATCAGGACAAAGCAATAGTCTGTGTTTTGGACATCTGCCTACAAACAGACCCAGAAGCCTCTGGGAAAAGGCCTGGTGTGAACCAGTGTTGCTGCTGTTCCTGGAGACAGCAGGGCTGTGCTGGGAAGCAGGGCCCTTGTGTCTCCCAGCGTCTCAACTTCAGGAAATGGGGCACTTGTCCCACGTGTCTGACCTGGTGGCACAAGGCCCCATAGCCACTCCCTGGCATGGCCTCACAGGACGAGGGGGGCAGGCATAGCGCAGGCTGGCAGCTTGTGAGGCAGAACAGTCCCGTGTGTGTCTGTAGAGGGCAACACTTGGGTGCCAGGCTCACGGGTGGAATAAACCTGGCAGCCGAATGTGACCTGGAGTACTCATGTTTGCAGGCTGCGTGGTGTCCCCTCTGCTGGGGGTGAGGGGACACTTGCTTGAGGTTGTACGGACACTAAGGTTTGATCCACTGGGAGGGAAACCTCAGCACAGCTGGCAAATGCCTTGCACAGACAGCGGTCCGGGAGCACACTGATAGTACGTTTTCATCATGCTGACGAGACGTTTATACACTTTATCCTGTAAGTGACAGGGAAACGGGCTCTGGGCACAGGAGCGTCCAGTGAAGGCCGAGGGTACAAAGGGGGGCAGGGCCACACAGGCAGCTGTCACAGCCAAGACCCCAGAGCACGCTGAGCAGGCGGCAGCACTGGGGGGAAGAGGTGACCTGTGTCCACTCCTGTCACTGCTGGTGCGATGGTGGGGACCCTGGGCTCAGTCCAAAGGGAATTCCACGTCCCCCCAGCCTGCCCGCATGCTGGGCTCCTCGGAGGCCACCTCAGGCTGCGCTTTGTCCTTTTCAGTTTGGTCTCCTAGAGTTGGAAGAGACCAGGACTCAGTATTCCTAGGAGCAGAGCCAGTCCCTCCCCACTTCCCCTTCCATCAGGAGGGCATGAGGAGGTAGAAACAAGTCATGCCTGGCACCCCAATCTAGGTATCAAAAGGCCCTCAGCTCATTTGTTCTCCATGTGCGCTCACTGGCTTCACAGGCTGCCCCACAGTGCCAGCCACCAGCACAAGGGGTGGCCACTGGGCACTGTCCCTGCTTGGTATGTCAGGCGCAGGTTCTCCTGCCCCTGGAGCACCATACTATGCCAGCTATCGCCTTGGTTTTTTTTGCTTATTTGGGGGGGGGGTACCAGGGATCGAACTCAGGACCTCGCACTTGCCAGGCAGGTGCTGTGCTGCTGAGCTAAATTCCCGAGCCTTTATCACCTTGTTTTGTCCCCCACCCTTCCTCCCTCCTCCGGAAGCCTGGGTCTGGAAAGGCCAGGGCTGGGTAGTGAGGAGGGGAAAGCGGAGGTTCCGCAGCCCCCAGAGTACTGAGAGCTGCATGGCCACAGGGCCGGGGCACTTCAGAGTCATGGACTTAGGAGCATCACCTGTCAGGTCTCACGGCCCATCACAGACGCCTGCCAGGAACCTGGGGTTCTCGGGCTGACCGAGGTGCAGCTGGTCCCCCACTTCCACCCCAGCGTCCTGGGCTGGGTGCCTCACCTGGGGAAGAGGTTCCAGGCGGGGCCCGTCCCTGTCCCTGCCCTCCGAGGTGTCTCTCCGGCAACACGGGGAGGCTAGTGCTTGGCCAGAGGGCTTGTCGAGGAGCTCCTGAATGAGCGGTCTCGTGGACTTGGTGTCTTGACTTCGGATTTCCACGTCCCTCGTCACTTCTTTGTTTAAAATACCTTCGAAAGGTGCCTTGGCCTTCTTTGAGGTGTCCCTGGAGACTGTGAATATGTGTGAGAGCGCACCTGTGGGTGAGCGTTCTGGGCTGGGGAGCGCTGTACCGTCCAGCTCTGTGCCGCTGTCATGAGTCATGCTTGAGACGGCCTCGATCTTCGGAAAGCACAGCTCCTGTTGCGGGAATAGGTGTGTTTCAACATGCTGCTTTCACGACAGTCACTCTAAACCGCACCCTGCCAGCAGCTCTTCTGTGCCCACAGTGCGGTGACCCCAGGGAACACGACTCCAGCACTTTCTGCTGAGTGCTGCAGTCTGCTGCCCCCCACCCCGCCCTGGACCCCACACTGCACCCCGCACTGGCCCGGCCCCTCCCTGACACGGCACGCCTTAGCCCATCCTTGTGCAGAACACTCTGGAACTTTGCTCTTGGACACCAGTGCCCCATGGTGACCACAGCCACAAGGACCTGTTTCCTTTGATGGCGACATCATGCAGAGATGATGTCCCATGCTTCCTTTTCCCTCAGGCCCCTGTAATGCTGGGAGAGGGCAGGTGAATTAGGAAAGTGCCCGTGGGCCTTACCCACTCATACCTCCCTCACTTCTCCTTTTCCTTCCCTCTGTAGCTTTAGTCAAACACCTTCCTAAGATGAACATGTAAATGCACCATAACAATAGAAAATGCTTTCCAGTAATTATGTACAGTGCACAGTTATTACAAATAGCAATAAAATGGATGTGCAAGAAAACCCAAGTGGCCAATAAGAACACCTTAAAACAAGCAGGAACAAATAGCTACAGTTCCTTCAGGCAAAAATGTGAGCATATGCAATGCTTTCTTTGATCTCAGGACTTTTCCAGAGAGGAAACTGTGCTGAATGATAAGAACAAAGTGGAATTCGGTCTGATTATGGGACAAATGTGTACTGATAACCTTGTCCTGGTCTTCCAGAGGTGCGCCTGTGTCATCAATGTCTTCCAAGTCAGGCAGGTCCTGAAAGAGGCAACGAGCCACAGGTCACCAGACAGGCAAGATCAGGAAACACGGTGTGTGGGGAGCCTTTGGGATAGGCCTGCTGGGCACAGAGGAGGAGCACCGCTCCCACGCGGATGTCACTGTCACCAGCCCGGTGCTGCCTTTTCAAGCAGGGGCTCTAAGCTAGGAAAGTGAGAGTTTGCAGGCTGTGCCAGGCTCCAAGGATCTCCACATCTTTGCTTCATTTTATTTTGGAGACATAGTCGGTTCATTTTGGGAGAAATAAGGGGACCCAAATCAAAAGTACCGGTGTAGAGATGAGTCTTGGAACCCTAGTGGGATATTTTGTACCTCCCCAAGCTGGTAGATCTTTCACTTTGTTCTGTGTTTGTTCATCTGCACGCAGGGGAAAAGCACAGTGATTAGATGTGTGAACCCTGCAGCCCTGCGGCCTGGGTTAGAATTCCCACCCTGCCGCTTCTTAGCTGTGTGGCTCTGGGCGGACTGCGTAACCTCTCAATTTCTCCATCTGTAAAATTGGGATAATAGTATACACCTCTTAGAGTAATTAGAAGGGTTACATCAGTCAATGCAAATCATGCTTAGACCAATGCCACACACTGAGTAAGAACTCAAAAAATACAGGATACTAATATATAGTCAGTTCTCAAATGTTAAGCGATTAGTTGTCCAATTTTGTTTCTTACCTAAAGAACCAGAAAACTAGAAACCTCCTGAGGATATTGACCATGATCAGTTTAACGCTGAGTCCTGAAATTTTGAGATTTGGGTGTGAGAAATGAAACGCCAGTTGAGAAGTTTAACAAGATAATGATGCAGGGAGAGAGGGTGCCAGCTGCCCAAGGGGGGTGCGGTGACAGGTGCTGAAGAGCACTTCCCTGTCCTGCCCGTCAGAGTAGTTCCTGGGACACTGCGGCAGGGGTATGGGTTCCCACGGTGGCTGTCACTCGGCCAGTGTGTCAGACTGCAGTCACCATGAGGACAGCTTCAGGAAGGAAGGGTCCTGAGGCTGGGGTCTGACATTCACTCAACAGGCCCAAGGGACGGGGCTGGAGCAGTGCATCTGGAGGGCGATGAGAACTATGCCGGCCGGTAAGACAGAGAAGCTTGCCAGGCAGGAGACAGGGGCTCTGAGAAGCCCCGGTGACCCCATGGGGCTCTGGGGACATGAATAGCCCCAACTGCTTTGCTATTGACTTCGGGAAAACTTGTCTGGAGCTGGGCAAACAGCACTTGCTGGGCCCTCGCTGTGTGCCAGAACCACCTGGGCAGGTCTCCCCGCCTGCTGCCCCAAGGCCACACCGCAGAGGGTGGCGAGGACCACAGAGGTGGAGACTAACACATTCTCCAAGGCGGAGTGTGCCTGTACCTCGATGAAGAGCTTCTCCTCAGTTCCCGGGCTAATGGCTTCTGCGTCCTCAGTTCCGGTCCCACAAGGTTCTGTGGCCAACGCGCCCTCAGCAGCCGGCACCCTGGAGGAGGTTGACACTGGGGAACACAGCAGCAGTGGTCAGCCCTGGGTGCCAACAGCAGCCCCATGAGCCACAGCACAGGAATCACAGCTGAGGCCTGGTGGCAGACACCCTGAGCCCCTCGTGGAGAAAAGACCAGAAGAAGCCGCCCCTCCCTGCTGTGACCTGGAGTGAGGCCCAAGAGGAGGTGCCAGCTGGCCCTCAAGCAGGAGCCGGAGGGGGGACCTGACCCACAGCAAGAGGAAGACAAATGTGCTCACAACAGGGCCAGCTTCCCACCACTGGCCTGTGCCACCTTCCCGTCAGTCAGGGGACACTGCCCTCAGCCTCCAGGGCCCAGGATTTGTTCGAATCAGGAAGAGTGGATGGCAGGCCCTCCTTCCCAAGGCTCCCTGCGGGGCACCTGGGCCTGGGCACTACAGAGACCGTGTGTGACAGCAGCGAGCCCGAGGCTGAGAGGGCAAATAGCCCTGAGAGCTTCCAACAGAAGTACCATGCCTGTGGGGTCACAAGGCCCAGAGCGCCTCCATGGGGAAAGCTTTCTGGAAAATGTGGCCCTGCCAGGGAGAAACTCTTCCAGAAGCCCAGGGATGGTCGGGCCACGGAGGTGTTCCCTAGGGCGAAATCCAAACAAGGCAAATTTCTAGATGGACACAGGAGCCAGGAGAGGAGCAGTGGCCAGCACCTGGCGAGGGTGGCCGGGCTCCCTGGAGCAGCTTCTGTCCTCAGTGGCTGTGGCTGCGGCTCTGTCCTCTCTGTACTCTGTGGTTGGGCCTCTGCCTACTCTTCCTTCTCTTCATTTCTGACTCACCTGGCACCCAGTCCCAGTTTCAGGGAATCACTGATCCCAATTTTTGACAGGACAACGGCACGCGCACGCACGCGCGCGCGCGCACACACACACACACACACACACACACACCCCGTCTCCACAGCCTGTTCCCGTAGGCATTTGCATTTCCCACATAACTGTTTCTCTACAAAGATCCATGCTATGAGATTCCTCAGATGTTATTCAACATATGGGAAATGGCTAATAAGCCCGAACTCATAGAAGCACTAAGGCCAGGCATGGTGGCATATTCCTATAATCACAGCACTCTGGGAGGCTGAGGCAGGAGGAACGGGAGTTAGAGCACAGCCTGGACAACTTAGCAATCTAGCAAGAACTTGTCTCAAAATTTTTAAAAAATGGGGGAGGGAAAGGGCTTTGGGGCCACCATCCATCCTGCCACTCCTGGCCCAGAGGAAAGGGCTTTTTGGCTGCCTTCTGTCCCTCCGCTCCCAGCCCAGAGGAAGGGGCTTCTGGGCCACCATCCCTACCACAGCTCCCAGCCCCTGTTCCACCTCTCACCCCCCCACCCCCCCCCCCAGTCGAAATGAGAAAACATGTAAATAAGTCTCAAAACCAGACTTCCAGATCACCTACAGCAACCCCAAAGGGAAATGAGATGGAACACTCGGATACTCAACCACCTCGACCCACTGAACTGGCAACAAAAGGGGATCTGGAAAAAATGAAATCAGAAATAATTTCTCAGATAACAGCAGAGATTGTGCTCCTAGTGTAAGACATGATTAATAAATCTAGAGAGGAGCTGAGGAACATGATGGAATCCCAACATAGGAAACAAATGGAATCCATAAAACAGATGCAAATAGATTTCCAGGACATGAAAAACTCCACTGAAAGTAGACACAGCAGAATGAGCCAATGTGAGGACAGAATTTCAGATATAGAAGATAAGATTGCAATTAATGAACCAGGAAAAGAAAAATTGCTTCAAAATTACAAGGGAACATGAGAAATCAATCCAGCAGCTGCTAGACGATGCAAAGAAGAATAACATGAGACTGACTGGAGTCAATGAAGAAACAGGAGAGAGTGCAGATGACATAAAGAAAACTCTTCACAGAAGTAATGGCAGAAAACTTCCCAAGAAGGGGGAAACAACTAGACATACAGATAAGTGAGGCATATAGGACTCCAGATAGCCTTGATCAAAAAAAATCTACACATAGGCATATAATTGTTAAGATTCCAGAAACTCAACAGAAGAACAAAGTTCTACAAGCAGTCAGAGAAAAGAAACAAATCACATACAAAGGAAAGCCCATCAGAATCACAGCAGACTTCTCAACACAAACCATCAAGGCAAGAAGAGCTTGGAGTGACACATTCCAAGCCCTGAAAGAAAACAGCCTCCAACCCAGATTGATGTACTCTGCAAAACTATCTTTCAAAATTGATAGAGAAATAAGATACTTTCATGACAAAGAGCACCTTAGGAACTTTGTGCATACCAAACCAGCACTCCAAAAAATTTTACACAATATCCTAGGAACAGACATTGAGGATCACAACCCCAGGAAGCAAAGCAGAATGAATGCATCTGCCATGACAAGAAATTAAATGTAAAGGGGGAGAACCCAACAAAAAGAAAAAGTCATGGCAATGACAAGTCAATACGTTTCAGTTATAACTATCAACCTTAATGGTCTCAATTCACCAATCAAAAGAAATAGACTGGCAGAATGGGTCAAGAAGCAAAATCCAACAATATGCTGCATACAAGAAACACACTTAATTCAAAAGGAAACTCATAGACTGAAAGTTAAAGGGTGGAAAACAATACTCCATGCGACGGGAACCTGAAAAAAACCAGGAGTAGCTATCCTCTTGGCAGATCAAGTAGATTTCAAACCAACACTGATTAAGAGAGACGAAGAAGGACACTACATCCTTGTAAAGGGAAGAATCCCAGAGGAAGAGATGATAATCATAAATATCTATGCACCAAACACTAGTGCGCCCAACTATATAAAACAAATACTAACAGACATGAAAAGTCATATATACACTAATACAATTGTAGTGGGGGACCTCAACACCCCACTGTCACAGATAGATAGATCAACTAGACAAAAAATAAGTAATGAAATACTAGAACTCAATCGAACTCTTGAACAAATGAACTTAACAGATGTTTACAGAGTCTTCCACCCCACAAAATCAGAATACACATTCTTCTCAGCTGCACATGGGTCACTTTCCAAAATAGACCACATTCATACATAGAACATGTTTAAGTAAGTGCAAAAGAATTGAAGTTATCCCCTGTATATTATCAGAACATGGTGTGATGAAATTGGAGATCCATAGCAAAAGAAACTGGAGAAATTTCATAAACATGTGGAAATTGAACAACACACTTCTGAATAACCAATGGGTCACAGAGGAAATCAAAGAAGAAATCAGACAGTTCCTTCAAATAAATGACAGTGACAATACAACATATCGGAATCTATGGGACACAATGGAAGCAGTCTTATGAGGGAAATTCATAGCAGTGAATACTCATATTAGGAAAACAGAATGAGCCCAATTAAACAACCTGATGCTGAACCTCAAGCTTCTAGAAAAAGAAGGGCAGGACAACCCCAAAGGTCATACAAGGGAGGAAATTATAAAGATCAGAGCAGAAATCAATGCAATGGAGACTAAGAGAATGATGCAAAAAATCAATGAAGCCAAGAGTTGGTTCTTCCAAAGAATCAACAAAATTGACAAACCCTTAGCCAACCTTATCAGAAAAAGGAAAGAAAAGGCTCAAATCCATGCAATTAGGAATGAAAAGGGTGAAATTACAACAGACCCAGCAGAAATCCAGAGGATCATCAATACCTACTTCCAGAACCTATACACCAATAAGATGGAAAACACAGAAGAAATGAACAGATTCCTAGATATGTATGAATTACCAAATTTGAACGAAGAAGACCTAAAAATTCTAAACAACCCAATATCAACCAATGAAATTGAAAACGTAATTATAAACTTATCAACTAAGAAAACCCCAGGCCCTGATGGCTTCACTGCTGAATTCTACAAGACATTTAGAGAGGAACTACTGCCACTACTGTTTAAACTCTTCAATGAAATTGAAAGGGAAGCAACACTCCCAAATTCATTCCTGGAAGCAAGCATCACCTTGATCCCCAAAGCAGAGAAAGACCCAACTGAAAAGGAGAACTATAGGCCAATCTCACTAATGAACATAGATGCAAAATTCCTTAATAAGATACTGGCAAATAGAATGCAGAAGATCATCAAGAAGATCATACACCCTGATCAAGTGGGATTCATCCCAGGGATGCAGGGATGGTTCAACATACGCAAGTCAATCAATGTAATACACTATATCAATAGAGCCAAGGACAAAAACCATATGATTATCTCCATAGATGGAGAAAAAGCATTTGACAAAATCCAACATGCATTTATGATAAAAAACCCTACAAAAAATTGGAATAGATGGTCTCTACCTCAAACTGATAAAAGCCATCTATGAAAAACCCACAGCCAATATCATACTAAATGGTCAAAAACTGAAATCCTTCACACTCAAATCAGGAACAAGACAAGGATGTCCACTATCACCACTCTTGTTCAATATAGTTCTGGAAACACTAGCCACGGCAATTAGACAAGAGAAAGAAATAAAAGGAATAAAGATAGGAAATGAAGAAGTCAAACTGTCATCATTTGCAGATGACATGATACTGTACATAGAAGACCTCAAGAACTCCACCAAAAGTCTTCTAGACTTAATAACCAAATTCAGTCAAGTAGCTGGTTACAAGGTCAACACACAAAAATCAATAGCTTTCCTCTACACCAATGACAGACTCACTGAGAGAGAAATAGGGCAAATAATTCCTTTCACAATAGCATCCAAAAAACTGAAATACCTAGGAATCAACCTAAAAGAAAATCAAAAAAGAAATCAAAGACCTCTTCTCTGAAAACTATAGCACTCTGAAAAGAGAGATTGAAGATGATATCAGAAAATGGACAGACATCCCCTGCTCCTGGATAGGAAGGATTAATATATTGAAAATGGCCATACTTCCAAAACTGCTATATAGATTCAATGCAATCCCAATTGAGATCCCAGCAGCATACTTCATGGACCTTGAGAAAAGAATCCAAAAATTCATTTGGAACAAGAAAAAGACCCAGAATAGCAAAGGCAATTCTAGGTAACAGAGACATGGCAGGGGGTATCATAGTCTCCAACCTGCAACTATACTACAAAGGTACTGTGATAAAAACAGCATGGTACTGGCAAAGAAACAGACCTGAGGACCAGTGGAACAGATTAGAAGATGCAGAAACAATGCCAGACACACTCAGCCATCTCATCTTCAATAAAGGAGCCAAACACCCTCACTGGAGGAAAGATAGCCTCTTTAATAAATGGTGATGGAAAAATTGGGTTTTAACTTGCCAAAGATTAAAACTACACCTATATCTCTCACCATGCACTAAACTAAAATAGAAATGGATTAAAGATCTAAATATTAAAATAGAAACTCTGAACCAGTTGGAACAGAGGTTAGGTAGAACTCCTGAAGACATGTGGGAAAAAATCTTCACCTGCTTTTCCTCAGACAAAGGTCTACTATCTCGAATCTATAAAGATCAGACCTCCCAAATTTAAAGACCCAATTTGAAAATGGGCATCTGAAATGAGCAGACATTTCTCAGACAAGGAAGTAGAAATAGCAAATAAATACATGAATAAATGTTCAACATCACTGGTCATTCGAGAGATGCAAATGAAAACAATGCTGAGATTCCACCTCACTCCAGAAAGAATGGCTGCTCTCATGAAATCAACCAATAACAAATGCTGGCGGGTCTGTGGGGAAAGAGGAACCCTGCTCCACTGCTGGTGGGAGTGTAGACTGGTGCAAGCACTGTGGAAATCAGTATGGAGATACCTCAAAGAACTAGGACTGGGAAGTCCCATTTGACCCTGCTATTCCACTGCTGGGGATCTTCCCCAAAGAATTAAAAGAATCATACCACAGCAATATAGTGGGCCCATGTTCATAGCAGCACAGTTTGTGATAGCTAAAACTTGGAAACAGCCCAAATGCCCATCAACTGGAGACTGGATAAAGAAAATGTGTTTTTTTTTAATAAAATGGAGTACTACTCAGCCATAAAAAATGAGAAATTAGAGACATTTATAGCTAAGTGGATGCACATTGAGGCGATACTCTTAAATGAAATAAATAGGACACACATGTATAAATACTGAATAGTTTCTCTGGTGTGAGAAACTGAAAGTATAAATAAGGACTAAAATGTATAATAGGTAATGTGAAATAGGAAGAAAAGGGGCAAAGGGGAAGGAAGTGGGAGGGCTAGGGGAAAGGATAGAAGGGAATGGGATTAATATGAGAAAATGGAAAAATAGGAACAAAATCTGTGTAAATAGGGAGGAATGGAGGGGTTGAAGGGAGGGCTGGGCAAGGGTGAAAAATAAGAACCAAGAGAGATTATGTAAAGGTGCAAATTTCCAATGGCGAATGTCATTATATTGTATACCTAAAATGTACCAATGATTAGAATGAATAATCGATAATGCAAAATAGGAAGAAAAGGTCCAAAGGGGTAGGGGTAGTGGGAGGGGCAGGGGAAAGGAAAGAAGGGAAAGGAAAAATGCTGAGAAATGGAAAACATGGAAATAAAGTCTTTGTAAATAGGGAAGGGTGGAGGGGGTGAAGGGAGGGCTAGGAATGGGGAAAAAATAAGAACCAAGATGCATCATGTAAAGGCACAAGTCCCAATGAGAAATGTAATTGTGTTGTATACCTACAATGTACCAATAAAGAATTTAACAAAAAAAAAAATGGGGGAGACTGGGGACGTAGCTCATTGTTAAGAACTTGGGCTCAATCCCCAGTACTGGGAGGAGGAAGGTATACAAAGTATGATCAAAAATATGGTGTTTACTTTTTTGACAGTAAAAGACAAACTGTTATTAATCCTCCTCAAAATACTCTCCGTGGGCCAGGGATTTAGCTCAGTGGTTCTGCTGCCTGCCTCACAAGTGCAAGGTCCCGAGTTCGATCCCCGGTACCCCTCAAAAATACTCTCCCTCACTTCTTACACACTTATCCCATCTCCCTTGCCACTGCCCAGAGCAGCTCTGTAAGTCCTCTCTTGTGTCTTTACTTGCATTGTCATGGGTGCCTTGACGTCCTGAATGCGATCAAACTGTTCTCTTTTCGTGGTCATTTTTGTTTTAGGGAAGAGCCAGCAGTCGCATGGTACCGGATCTGGTGAACAGGGTGGATGAGGACACACTGCATGTGTTTACGACCTACCTTTCCTACCTTTCTGCATGGTACTCGGCAACAGCGTTTGATTTTTGGTGTTTTTTTTTTTTTTTTTTTGGTTCTGAGGATCAAACTCGGGACCTTGTGCTTGCGAGGCAGGCGCTGGAACCACTGAGCTAAATCCCCGCCCCAACAGCATCTGTTTTTGATCACACCTCCTAAAGAAACTCACGGAAGAGCACTTCCAGAACTGCTTCAGAAAGAGGCAAGAGTGATGGGGTAAGTGTGCTCGAAGTGAGGGAGAGGATTCTGAGGAGGACTCATGGAAATGTGTCTTTTGGTATAATAAATTGTTTTTGTGGTTTTGAGATAGTCTGTGCAGACCAGGCTGACCTCAAACTCTCTGTGATCCTCCTGCCTCAGCCTCCTGAGTGATGAGATTACAGGTGTGCACCACCATGCCCAGTGCTACTATAATAAATTTTTTAAACTTAAACATTTGCCATGTATTTTGATCACACTGTATATTGCTAATAGCTTTACATGTTTTTACTTTTTTTTAACACAGCTACTACAAGGTCTCTTCTCAGTGGCTCCTGCTGTTTTTCTGTTGACAGAGCTGCTCTGGGACATGGGACAGCTTGTGTGCTTTACAGTCTAGGAGCAGCAATAGAGAGGTGAGGCTCAGGTCCCAGATGGCACCCTTGCTTGGCCTGAGTTACCTTCCAGGGGCACCAGGTTCAGGTTTGGGTTTGGGTTCAGAGCAGGCAGGCTCCCTGCAGGCGGCCTGCCTTCCACCTTCAGCCAGTGACATCCCCAGGCCACACCTCTTCCCCGAGGGCCTCCTCTAGGGACAGCTCCATGTTCTGCTGCCCCTCCCGGCAGTCTGCCAGTGGCATCACCCCTGAACAAAGGATGTCACAGGTGAGCGTGGGGAGAGCACAGAGTGGTGCACTTCTGAGCTGAGCACAGAGGTGTCAGGCATCCAGGAAAGGAAGAACCCAGAGGGCTGGGCGTGGAGCACACCTCTGTAATCTCAGCCTCTGGGAGGCTGGGCAGGAGGATCACAAGTTTGAGCCCAGCCTGGGCATCTTAGTGACTGAGCGACACCCAGTCTAAAAATGAAAAATTAAAAAAAGGGACGGGGATGTAGCACAGCGCAAAGGCCCAGGGTTCAATCTCCAGTATCACCACACATGCACACACAACTGAGAGCGATGTTCACGGGAGTGTGGTTCACACCTAAATAAAGGGAGCTCAGTGTCCTGGAAGAGATTACTGAGTGCCTACTCAATGGAAGGGACATAGCAGTTGAGAAGACATCCAGCAGGAGGCCCTGAGGAGACGCCTGTAGGAGCCGTCATGTTTAAAGCCCACAATGTCCGCCTATACTTCCAAATGGTTCAAGAGAAAATTCAAATTCCTTGGGAGGCTGAGGCAGGAGGGTCTTGAGTTTGAAGCCAGTCTGCCCAACACAGGAAGACCTTTGCAAAAATAGGACTGGGGGTGTAGCTGTGCCCTATGAGGCCCTGGGTTCCACCCCTCAGACAAGAGGGGCAAAGAGTGAGCACAGAGACATGGAGATGCTGCACTGCAGGCTCTGAGGGCCCTGAGCCATGGGAGGTGGCTGCCACCACAGCTGGAAAAGATGAGATTCTCCCGGGGCCCCCTGAAGGGGCACAATGCCCAGGCAGCCTTGTGTGTGCCCAGTGAGACCACGGGGAAGTTTCACCCCCAGACCTATGATGAGACTAAGTGGGAACTGCGAGAAGCTGGAGTCACGGCCCGGAGCTCCTTGGGCCTGGACCCTGGACCACCTGCACAGTTAGTGCCTGGTCCTGGGTCCCAGTTCCTGCCGCAGAGGTCCCAGGCCCTTTCTTCCAGGGGGCCCGGAGCGCCTATTGTTCCTGTGAGGCGACCTCGGTGGGCATCTGGTGAGGGCTGCACGCCCCTCCCACTCCGTTCTCCAGGGAGGGGAGGCAGCAGGATGGAGCTGTCATCCACCATGAAGAGCCCTGAGCTCTGAGGTCAGCACCTCCGGGAGGTGCACATGGAGGTGGCAGGAGGGGGCAGCCCCCATGCCCCTGAGCTCCTCCCCCACACCTTGCCCTGGGCACAGCCCATCCAGCTGTTCATCTGGAACCCTTTGATGTCAGAAACCAGAAGATGTGGCGCACACCTGTGATCCCAGCACTCAGGAGGCTGAGGCAGGAGGATCACCATGAGGGCAAGGCCAGCCTGGACTACACAGTGAGACTCTGTCTCAAAAAAAAAAATCCTACACATTAGAGACTGAATTTGACAGCCCAGCCTGGCCTGATTGACATGGAACTGCTGGGATGCCAGCACGTACCTCCCTCTCGGCCTTTCTCTCTCCTATGCTCCTCTGCCCGCTGCTTGATCATGGCCAGGGCCTCAATGCTGTCTGTGATCTTCTTCTGCTCTCTGCTCTCCCAGAGCTCTCTCTCCTCCTTCTCTGCCGTGTACCCTCCTCGGGCCCAGGCCTCTGCGCATGCTCTACATGTGAAAATAAGACAGAAGCAGGGGAGACCCAAGGGTAAATCCTGTGCAGATGCTGTCTGACCAGACTTGCTCAGTTCCTTCAAAATCAAAACAGAAGGCACAAAAGACAAATGATTTAGGAACTTACATCCACACAAAAACCTGCATGTGGATGTTGACAGCAGCTTTATTCTAACTGGCAAAAGCCAGAAGTCCTCTATAGGCAACAGGACAAACTGTGGTACAGTGCCAATGCAGTATTATTCAACAACAAAAAGTAAGCTATCGAACCACACAGCTGCTATTAAGTGGAGGAAGCCAGTCTGAAAAAAGACAACATGCTGCAGATGCCAGCTCCCTGCATCTGCAAAACAAACGCACAACTGTGGTGACATTAAAGGACCACGATGCCAGGGGGGCTGGGTGGGGATATGGGTCAGATTTGCAGGGACTTTTGGGCATGAAACTACTCCATCTGGTACTGTAACGGGGCACACGTGATATGCATTTGTGTGACCCAAAGAATGAGCCCATAAGTACCGTCCATTGTAGAGTTCAGTGAATAATAAAGTGTCAGCTGCGAGACCCAAAGTATAGCAGATGACTCTCAGGTGTTAGTAACAGGGAGGCGGCAACGGGCAGGTGTACAAGGGAACCCTGAGAACTTTCTGCTTAACTTTTCAGCCAACCTCAAAGTGCTATCTTAGAGAGTCTATTTGTTTTAAAAACTGAGCAAAGAAACTGGATAGTCATTTTCCCAAAGAGTACATACAAATTGCTGCTAAAAGGATGCTTGACTTTCTTTTTTTTTTTTTTTGGTACCGGGGATCGAACTCAGGTCCTTCCGCTTGCAAGGCAGGCGGTAAAACCACTGAGCTAGATCCCCGGCCCAAGGATGCTTGACAATAGCCACTGGGGAAATGGAAATCAAAAGCACAATGAGACACCACTTCATGCTGCCTTCGAGGACCAAGTAAGAAGGTGGGTGGTGACAGGTGTGGTGAGAATGAAGAGCCAGAGGCTGCACACACTGCTGGGAGAAATGCGACATTGGCACAGCTGCTTTGGGAGACAATTTGGCGGCTCCTCAAAAGTTAAGCATAGAGTTCCCGTTTGATCCAGCATTTCTATCTGTATGCCCACAAGAACGAAGCCTACATCCACACAAAAACTTGTGCACAGAGACAGCAGCATTATTTACAATAGGCAAAAAGTAGAAGACCCAAATTTCCAACAATAGATGGAAAAACAGAATGCGGCAGGCCAAGATGGAATGTTATACAGCAATAAAAAAGGATGGAGCCATAGGTATGTGTGGTGCCATGAGTGAAACTTGACGACATGATGCTGTGTGATTGAAGCCAGGCACAGAGGCCGTGTGCTGGCTGAGTCCATCCATACAGAACATCCAGAACAGGCAGATCTGCACACAGAAAGTGGCCTGTGGGTTGCCAGGGCTGGGAGGAGGAAGGAACGGGAAGTGGCAGCCAATGGAGACGGTGTTTCCTTTCGGGGTGATGAAATACCCCGAAATGGTATTTCCGCAGATACGCTAAGAACCATTGCATTTAAATGGGTGCGCCATATAGGGAATGAGTTATAGCTCAATAAATCTGTTGTGTTTGTTTTTTTTTTAAGTCCAGTGGCTTAAAAGTAGGAGGTTTAACTTTACAGAGAGGAACAGATTCCCACTGGGTAAATCAAAGGTACAGAAGGTATCTGGTGCCACACCTGCCCGGCAAGCACAAGGCCCTGAGTTTGATTCCCGCTACTGGAAAAGAAGAGGAAGGAGAAGAAGAAGAAGAGGAGGAAGGGAGAGGGGGAGGAAGAACAGGAGGAGGGGCGGGGGGGAGTCTGGAAACAGTCAGGGTCTTGTGAAGTACACTAGAGCGGAAGACCACAAGTCCCCCAGGCAGAATGTGCTGTAGGAATTGACTCTGTTCTGGTCCCAGCCTCTTATCTCCAAGCGGACACCGGGCACCATGCTAGATAGGGGCTGAGGCCACGGTGACCCTGACACCCAGGGCTCCCAGGTGGGGTTGCCCTGCAGTGCGCTGGGTGGGGGGGAACAGGCCTTGAGGAGGAAGTGAGTCTGTGCTAGTGCTGGATGCGTCATCCCCAGGCGACAAGAGACAGAGAAGGTGCCATGCAGGATGGGTGGCAGGCCATGAGGTCCCTCCGAGGACAGCAGCACACACCTGCAGCCGTCAGGACAGCATGGGGACACCCAGGGTGGGCACTGGGACACGGCTGTGAGCAATGCCAGCCTGTGCTACCCTGGTGTGGGTGGCGGGGCTCACTGCTCACGGCTGCGTCTGCACTGAACTCTCATGAGCCTCGCCTGGCTGGGGTTCAGGCGGGAACCACAGGGCGCTGCTCCTTGGTTCACTGCTAGGAGCCCCATTCCAGGTTGGGGCCCGGCTGGGAAACCTGGCCAGCCTGTCCAAGACCTCCCGGAGCCCAGGGAATGGTCAATCACCCGGATTTCTGCTTTTCTTACCTGGGGAGAATAGGGGCTCTAACTTCTACTTGAATTGTTTGTTAGTTTGATTTCAAGTTATGAGCTCAGAAACACATTACAAGCTACATTTCTTTTGAAATGTCATATGAGTCAAAATTTGTATTTCATTTCTCCTCAAGCATTCCACTTTAATACACAGTTTTAGCCTAAATTAGAATTACTACTGACCTAAATCAAAAGGTAAAGACACAAGTGAAAGCAGTGACAGTAGCTGCTTCTCAGGAGGCTAAGGCAGGAGGATCGAAAGTACAAGGCCAACCTGAGTAACGCAGAGAGATCCTGTATAAAAATAAAAAGTTTTAAAGAGCTGGGAATGTATTTGTGTGTGTGTATATGTGTATGTGTATGTGGTTTTTTTGTTTTGTTTTGTGTTTTTTGAGACACGGTTTTGCTTTGTAGTTCAGGCTGGCTTGAACTCACTATGTAGCCCAGGCTGGCCTCAAACTCATGACGGTCCTCCTGCCTCAGCCTCCTGAGTGCTGGGACTACAGGCATGTGCCACCATGCCTGGCTGGGCTAGGGATATAGCTCAGTGGGTAGAGTGCTTGCCAAGTATTATCAAGGCCCTGGGTCTAATCCCCAGTACTGCCAAACAAACAAGCAGACGAAAGCTCATTTTAAACAAGGAAACTGGGGAGAAGTCATGAACGAACTATTCATAAAGGAGGGCTGGAAAATGACCAGCCTCATCAGGTAACCAAAAATGAAACTTAAAACAATGAGATACCATTTTCACTCAGCAAGTAACTTGGCAAAGATTCTTTTACAGGCTATGTGTGGTTAGATTGTAAACTGCTACAAACTCTCTGAAGAACAATTAGAAACTGTAAGAGTTTTTTGAAATTCTCAAACCATGTGTGTGTGTTACTGGGGATTAACTTCAATGAACCCAATGGTTTTACACTGAGGTATCCCCAGTGAGTTTATTTTATTTTTTAAAATTTGGACACAGTGTCTTGCTAAGATGCTAAGTTGCCCAGGCTGGGTTTGAACTTTCGATCCTCCTACCTGGCATGCACCACCACCCCTGGCTTCAAGGGACATTCTTTAACCCAGTGACACCACTCCCAGAATCCCATCCCAAGGAAATCTAGCAGTGAGGTAAAAAAGAAAAGAAAAAAAGCTTGTCTACAAGGACAGTTATCAAAGGAGTACAAGATTCTATAAATAAGTGCTTGGATTCTATTACAGGCAGATATGTGGCCGTTAGACTTGTGTCCAAAGAATATATAATGATGTGTGAAAATACACAAAAATCAGAAATGTAAAAAGCCTAATATTATGCATACTTGACATTACATATCCAAATATGACCCAGTGGCTTCTCCTTGTTCACCTGTCCTTTGGAAAAACTGGCCTGTCATCCAGGTAGGTCAGGTATTTCAGCCGCACGGTGACTGTCCTTCGATAATTTGGAATGTTCTTGATAACAGGGTTTCCCATCAGGTTCAGCACACGCTGTAAAGCACACAAGCAGAGCCAAACTTAATAAATGAAAAAAGACTGGATTAAAGTACATGTGCAGGGGCCTGGGATGTGGCTCAGAGGTGCCACCACCTGCCTCGCAAGCGCAAGGTCTTGAGTTTGATCCCAGGTACCAAAAAAACAAAAAACAAAAACAAAACAAAATAAAATAAAATGAAGCACATGTGCCGAGCCCCAAGAATAACTCAATACAGGGTCTCACTATGTAGTCCAGGCTGGCCTCAAACTTGCAGCGATCTTCCTGCCTCAGCCTCCCGAATGCTGGGAATACAATATATTTTCTTGAGCAAAATGGAAGTGCCAGGTCCTGTCCCGGTATGCTGATTGGCAATATCGGGACGTGTTGCCGCTCTAGTGCCGTTAGAACTGGCCAGATCACGGAGCGACCCTCTCTTCTGCTTGAGCTTCAGGCCTCAGACCTCAGTGTCCTTCCCGAGCAATACTGGAAGACATTTCCTGAGGCCTTTGCCAATTGCAGGGATTCTATTAGTTTTGCTGCCCAATCTCAAACTGAAGTGCATCTCAGAAAACTGATTGTTTTCTTTCCTCCCAGGGCCCATTTTGAGAAGACATTCACTGGTGACAGATAAGGAGCATGTGCCACCACGGCTGGCTGGGACTGAAGGGTGGAAAATGTCCTCATCCACTGTGAGCACCACAGCATGGAGGGCCTTTCTCATGGGGCCGAGGTCACAGACCAGGAAAGAGGAAGGCCCAGCAGTGGCCATGCTGTCCTGCCTCATCTTCAAATGCCAACCTCCCCATCTGCCCAAAGAAGCTCAAAGAAGGTGTATGGTTAAGACTGAATGAATCATTTTAAATCTGTTTGCCTAAGAACACTAAATATTGTTCATGTCTAAGCCAGGCATGGCAGTGCATACCTGTAATCTGAGCACTCAGGAGGCTGAGGCAGGAGGATCACTGAAAGTTTGAGGCCAGCCTGGACTACAAAGTTTTTGAGACCCTGTCTCAAAAACCAAACCAAAACAACACAATATTTTTCATACATCTAAACTGGTTTCTGTTGCTGCAGAAGATAAATGTGTTGCAAACTAGTTAGTTTACCATTTTTGACTCCATTCTGGTACCATCTGTGCCGAATTTTCTTTTTTTTTTTTTTTGGTACCAGGGACCGAGCTCAGGACCTTGTGCTTGTGAGGCAGGTGGTGGAACCACTGAGCTAAATCCTCGGCCCTGTGCCAAATTTTCAAGGAACTTTTTCTTCATGGGCAGGGGCAATATCCAGGGCCAGGTAGTAAAGGGATGTGTTGCATGAGAAGAATTTAAAGCAAAAAATATAGCAATATAGTTTTGTTAACATTACTGAGGATTAAACCCATGGGTTTCACACTGTGCTGTATCCCTAGCCCTTTTTTGATTTTCTATTCATTTTATTTTTTTAGCTTATTAGTACATGTCTAGTACATAATATTTACGTCATTCCTTGTGGGAAGCTGGTATATACATAACACATTTTACTTCCTTTTTTCATTCCCTTTTCTTCCCTTCCCCCTCCCTCCACCCAGTATTTTTTATTTTTGAGACAGATTCTTGCTAAGTTGCTGAGTTGCCCAGGTTGGCCTTGAACTTGTGATATTCCTGCCTCATCCTCCCAGAGTTCTGGGATTATAGGCGTGTGCCACCATGCCCACCTGCAACATGGCTTTATATTATCACCAAATGCTGGCAGCTCTAGCTGGTCCTTCCAGATAGGTCCTTCTGCAGATTCAACTGAAACTACAATTTGCTTACTGTTTTTTTTTAGGTGGACTCACTTTCCTCTCCACTCATCCCACCCTAAGCAGTCAACAGTGAACTCGAAGGTTTTGCGTGGTTGTTTTTGTATTTTTAAGACATACACACTATCAAAACATATTTTTAAGATAAATGGGGGAAATTGAACATAGACGAGGTATTGGGTGCAGTCAATATGTTTTAAATACAATACCGTTATTCTGACTATGCTTAAAAAGTCCTTATCTATCAGAGATACTCTAAAATATTTGTGGGTGACATGACAGGTGACATTTAAGATGCTCCAGCTAAAAACACACTAAAAAGCAAGGAAGCTGTCAAAGGCCACTGGAATCGAGTCAAAAGGATACAGGAACCCACCTGCTGAGGCTTTTACATCTAAAATGTCCTCCAAAAGTCTCACATTTGGAGAGGGGGCCAGGTTGGAAGGGCCGAGTTGCTGAGGGTGTGGCCTGGAAGGGGATGTTCTCATCCCTGGCTCCTGTTTTCTCTCTCTGCTTCCTGGCTGCCATGGAGTGATCAGCTTTTTACACTAGCCCCTTTTCACCATGATCTTTCTGCCTTGGAGCCAGGTGGCCATGGACAGAAACTGTGAGCTGAAATAAACCTCTCCTCCTTTAAATGGTGGGTGTCAGTATTGTGTCCCAGTCATAGGGGAAGCTGGCTAATATAGATGGGGAAACCTGGACATCAAAACTTAAAGTGAGAGCAAGATACTATGCATCAAAATCCATGAACTCACAGTGACCACAACAAAGGAGAACCCTTTGGGGTCACAATTAGAGGTTGAGAATCTCAACTTGGTTTGCTAAAAATGAGTAAGGTAAAATGAAAGACTCAAACATTTATCCTGGTCTTTTCAGTGTAAACCGGTTCTGATGGGTGAAAGTTCTTTGTAGAAGCATCCCAACTGTTCCATGCAGAAGGAATAAGAATTAGAAAAGGTCACTGTGGAGTCCTAATGAAACAGCACATCCAGGGCTCCTCACTGGCTGCCAAACAGGAGAAAGGTTGATGGGAGCTTCCTGATGACCTGACCAAGTGCAAATCTGTACCCACTATACAGTGGACACCAGATGCACCAGTGTGGTGCGATGGAGAACACTGAACCAGGAGCTAATTAAATCTCTGACTTCATCATTTTATGGGAAATATTGTGGACAGCAGAACATGTCAAATGACACCATGAGGGTGCGACCAACCAAATCCAGAAGGTGGGAAGCTGCTCGACGGAGGGCCCCAATTTCTCTACAAATGAATGAGAGGAGGAAAAAACAGGGAAGGGAAGTTGTCACAGACCAAAACGGACCAAGCTGACAAGTAACCCAGGGACAACAACTACATTTGGTTTGGATTTCAACAACCCAACTGTCAAAACATATTTTTAAGATAAATGGGGGAAACTGAACATAAATGAGATATTGGGTGTGATCAATATGTTTTAAATACAATACCGTTATTCTGACTATGCTTAAAAAGTCCTTATCTATCAGAGACACTCTAAAATATTTGTGGGTTACATGACAGGTGACATTTAAGATGCTCCAGCTAAAAACACAAAGATGAAAGAATATGAAAGAGGAAGGAAAAAAGAAAGAAAAGGAGCACAGAAGCAAGGGTGGGTGGGAGGAATGAAGGAAATGAGACTGGTGGTTAAAATAATGGTGGTAAAATAATGCAAGTTGGATCTGTTTTGCGTTTACCAAATCAGGTATGCTTTCAAGGATGTTCAGGATCTCTGGATCGCTCAGCTTATTGTGGGAAAGGTCAAGGACGCAAAGTTTCAAACAATCCTTTAGGTGCTGGATGTCTTCCACCATCTCCAGGCAGTTGTGGGCGATCTGTAGTGTGTTCAGGACTGGGAGGCACGCTGGAAGGGAGCACAGCAGAAGTGAGCAACTGAGGGCTGAAAACGTTTCTTGCCTATGATATAAACCCCTAGAGATTCTCCTTTCCTGGCTAGGTGGCTGTAAGGCAGAGAGAAAGTTGGCGGAGGCTCTTACAGAGGTTCTCGATGGTCTTGATGTAATTGTTGCTGAGGTTCAGAGAATCCAGTTTCTGCAGAGGTTCCAGGTTCTCAATTTTATGAAGCAAGTTCATTTGCAAGAAGAGGCAGCGCAGCTCAGTTTGGGCCTCCAGGTTCTGGATTTTCTGTATTCCGTTGCACTCCAGCCAGAGACAGCGCAGACCCGTGTACTCCTCCAGGTTCTCAATGCAGTCAAATCCTGGGGAGAGGGAAGGGGGTGTTGGCCAAGCTCCTAATACACAGGGGCAGAGGGCTCGAGGTCACCTTTGTTTTTGTCTGTAGTTAGGGAATGGACGGTTGTGTCCCCTCAGAATTCATATGTTGAAATCTCTTTTTTGTGTGTGTGTGTGGTACCAGGGATCGAACTCAGGACCTTGCGCTTTCGAGGCAGGTGTGGTGCCACTGAGCTAAATCCCCGGCCTGAAATCTTTTTTGGTACAGGGAGTGAACACAGAGCCTTTGCACTGACCTATATCCCTAGCCATTTTATTTTATTTCATTTTATTGTTTTGAGTCAGAGTCTCATTAAGCTGCTAAGTTGCTAGGCTGGGCTCAAAGTCATGACCCTCATACCTCAGCCTCCTAGAATGCAGGGATTTCAGGCGTGCACTGCCACACCTGGCCATACATGGAAATCTGAACCCCTGCTATGATAGTAGTAGGAAGTGGGAGCCTTTGGAAGGTGACTGGGTCGTGAGTGCGGAGCCCTCCCTCACAAATGGGATTAGTGCCCATATAAAACGCCTCTGAGAGCTCCTTCACACCCACTCCATGTGAGAACCCAGACAGAGGGCTCATCTATGAGCCAGAAAGGGGACCCTCATTGGACACCAAATTTGCCAGAGCCTTGACCTTGGACTTCCAGCCTATGGCAGCCCTGACGGGACTAAGACACCTACCTAGGAACCATCCACATCTCATCCAGTAACTTTTCTTTGAGCAACCATTGCTCTCCCACTGCTGCCCCCAGGCTCTCAGGGTAGCCGGAGTCACAGTGATTCATTTGGAGCTGGTCACCCCTAGCCAAGCAGAGCCAACTTGGATGAATCCTGGAGAGTTTCGAAGGCTTCCCTAGAAAGAAGGGGTCTTTCTAGTGGGGCAATGCCCAGCACTGCAGCAGCCACCTGCCCAGAGGCTGGAGTGGCAGTGAGTGAGGGGTGAGCATGCCTGATGGAACCAGCACAGAGGAGATGCGGCCAAGAAAAGTAATGAGGAGCCTGGTGGGAAAAACTGTGAACCGCAGATCCAGCCAAGCCCAAGGCCAGTGCAAAATGTGGGCCTTGGCTTGTTCTATTTTTCGGGTTTTCTTTTTAATTTTTTTTTTTTTTTGAGACAAGGTCTTGCTGTGTATGCCAGGCTGGCTCCAAATTTATGGCAATCCTCCTGGCTCAGCCTCCCAAGCACTGGGATTATAGTCATCTACCACCATACCTAGCTTACTTTTCATGTTCGGTTTTATGAGCCAAAATTGCTGTTAGAGAAACATTGTTTATTTCTTTTAGTTACTCATTATCAATTTGTAATTCATGATTCATCTATTACCAAAACTTTAAAAAGTTATGTATTTTTGTCTGAAAAAGTTCTGAGTAAACATTTATATATATATATATATATATATATATATATATATATATATTATTTATTTATTTATTGGTACTGGGGATCAAACTCAGGACCTTGTGCTTGCAAAGCAGGCGCCAGAACCACTGAGCTAAATCCCTGGCTAAACATTTTTAATATTAATGCTAAGTACAAAGATAATTGCCCCACAATCCTCCACCCCAATGATCAAGCTGTTTTTTTCCTCTTTATTTTTATTTTTTGTTGTTGTTTTGTGTGGGTTTTTTTAATTGTCTATTTGTTTGTTTTGGTACTGGGGATCGAACTTGGGTCCTTCCACTTTCCAGGCAGGTGGCGGCACTGCTGAGCTAATCCCTGGCCCTCCTCTCTACTTTTAAACTTCTTGTAAGCACACTTAACCCTTACACAGTTAAAACCATAGAATACATTTAAACTAATATAATACGGAAAGATTTTTTAAAAAT